>NC_062544.1:267490970-267829442 GCF_016906955.1 Phacochoerus africanus | reverse complement strand
TTGAAGGCAAAGCTCTTGGGAATATTCAGCAGCCCTTCCTTTCTCTGGAGGTGGCCATTTTGGGAAAATCTGGCCCCACCCGTTAGTCAGCCCTGAGAAACCTCAGGGCAAACAATCCAGGTGGGATCACAGCCTCACCCCTCAGTAAACAGGCTACCTAAAGACCCCTTAGGCACACAGCTGCCTCTAATCCCATCCAGAGACTAAGCCCCACCCACTAGCGGGATTAGAATCAGATCCACCTGCCAGTGGGCAGGCATCAGCTCCTCCCATCAGGAAGCCTACAGCAAGCCCCCAGATCAACTTCAGCCACAAGGGGTCAGACACCAGAAGTAAGAGAGGCTACAACTCTAGTACCTGTAAAAAGTTCACCACACAAAAAACCTATCAAAATGAAAAGACAGAGAACTATAACTCAGATGAGGGAGAAAGGAAAAACCCCAGAAAATCAGCTAAGTGATGAGGAGATTCTTAACCTCCAGGAAGAAGACTAGATTGTTGATGCTGAAGATGATGCAAGACATTGGAAATAAACTGGAGGCAAAGATGGATAACTTACAGGAAACACTGAGCAAAGAGATAAAAAAAAATAGAAATAAAAAAAAAGATCTGGGAAAGAAAAGATTTAAGAGAATGAAGAGACAGTGACTTGTATCTGTTAAATATTATGTAAAGCTATAAGCCTTTTACAAACATAGCACCATCCTTTGATAATTTTGGACAGAAAGTATCAAGCTTGCTAAATTTTACTACTGTGAATTTACTTTGGATATTCATTTCCCTTCTCTTTTATATGTACCACTGTGGCAGGTACAACCGGATTAAAAAAAAAATCAACCCATATAATTGAATATTCATATGTGTAAATATAATGTGCAGTTTCAAAGAAGCTTTTAACATCTTCTGTTTGATAGGAACATTTTGTCACTTTTTAAGATGTATCCTGGAGAAACGCCTTTCAGCTCTATCATATATTCCTCATTACCCACACCCATTTGTTCCTATAGAACTGTGTAATCTTTTCTGCAAAGATCTCACGGGAAACTCTGATGCACTACTTCCTTTAGAAACATATGTTCTCAGTACACTTATTTTTATCATTTAAGAGGCAGAAAAAGCCTACAATAAAATTCTAAATATAGACAATGGCACATTTTAGATAATCCCCCACCTCACCCTTTTTAGAATTTATATCTCTAATTGGCTTTCTCCCCCAATCTCCACACAGCTATTTCCAGCTCCCTGAATTGTCCTTGAATTTCAAATCCTTTTTTTTCTCCCACCTTCTTCTTAACAGATGAGCTCATCTACCTCTTACGGAAAAAAAGTAAAAATAAAATAGAAATTACCAGAAGACAACTCCCTCAGCCTCCTATCCCTGAAGTTACAAATTTATATAAACCTCACTTGATTTTTATTTCCTATTAGAAAGAATCATTTTCCCCTCTAGCTGCAGAAAGTTCATTTTTCTGTCTGTCCTCTTCATTTTTTGCTTCTCACATTTTCAGGGGAAAATCAATTATTTCCTCTATGTGTATTTAACCTCTAACTCTCCACATGTATCTTCCTTCCCTTACGCTTTTGTATATGCTCATATCTTTGTCTTCTAAAAATTAAATTTTAAATGTAATGAAAAAATTAATAAATGCTTTGCCATATATGGTTGTCTCCCTGGCTAACAGTCTCTCCCCTCCCTGACACAGCTAGAATTCTGAATTCGATATAGCCCGTGCTCTCACTGTTTCTATTTCTTCATTCCCCAGTCCTCGGAAATCAGAATTGCTTTCCATGATGCTACTCATACTGAGCTCATTAGGTCAAAGTCACCTGCCTGTTGCTAAATTTAATACAACTGTATTAATCTTTATCATTTCTGACCCTAAACAACATCTAACAGTGCTGATTGCTCTCTCCATCTGTGGCTTCCAGGAGATCATAGCCTACTGAATTTTCTCCCATGTTTCTGACTATTTATTTACTCTCCCTTGCAATTAAGTATGTCTTTTCATTCTGATGTTTTGATATCTGGGGCTTTACTGATCATGGGGAGACCACTCCAATTCCTTAAAATAGTAAAGCACTCACCAGAAAGCATGCTTTACATGTAAACCAACCAACCCAGAGCCAATCTTACCTCCTCCCTCCTAACCAATATCCCTTTCCCTTAACCACCCCAGACCAGCTAAAAGACAATTGAAGAGAGCTCCCAGAATCCACAAATTTATTCAAACTAGCCAATCCTAAATCTGCTTAACCTCCTTCAGCTATTTCTTCCCATGGAAACCACCAAAAAGGTGCTAGCCCACATTTTTCTCCCATTTCCTCTGCCATCTCCTTGACTCTCTATGATGTGAATCCCTCCCCATTAGAAACTGTAGGCGCATAATATCTTTTCAACTCAATAGTAATCATATCCTGATAGGCTGGCCTCACCATATCAGAGTAATAAAAAAGCCTACATGTTAAAACACTCATTGGAATAGTTATTCCTCTATTTATCCCAAATTAGTTGTTAGACATCACTCTACAGACCCCTCTGGAAGTTGTTGGATATATATATATCGTCTTTTTTTTGCCTTTTCTAGGGCCACTCCCGTGGCATATGGAGGTTCCCAGGCTAGGGGTCGAATCCAAGCTGCAGCCGTGAGCCTACGCCAGAGCCACAGCAACGTGGGATCCAAGCCGCATCTGTGACCTACACCACAGTTCACGGCAACGCCAGATCTTTAACCCACTGAGCAAGGCCAGGGATCAAATCCACAACCTCATCGTTCCTAGTCAGATTCGCTATCCACTGCACTATGATGGGAACTCCTGGAAATATATTTTTTAGTCATAATGATTGGGACATTGAACTATCAGAATTACTGAGAGCAGTAAGTCAGGGATACTACACATCCTGAAAAATAAGAATAATGTTACAGAGAGTGAGGAATTTCCCCATTACTTCATATCTTTCAAATGTTATATACATGTAAATAATAAAACAAACTCATCTTAGAATTCAACACTTTACCTTTAAATTTACAGTACATTATTTTCATAGTTTTAATATAAATGGAATTTTCAAGTAATAAAAGTACATCTTAATCTGAGAAAAATCTTTAATTAGGAATTTTACCAAAAGCTGTCTCACCATTTTGGAAAATCTTGTCACCACTGGCAGCATCATTTGTGGCATTTGAATCACTAACGGTATACAACTCTATTGGCCTATATTAAAGTTGCTATATTCACAATGATGCTACGTAGAGGGGTAAAATGGACTCTAATATCTTGTGTGAATTGTTCCATCATTCGCATATTGAAAACCACCTTTCTTTATAAATTACTTGCTGGTTGGCAAACTGGCCCCATATGCTAAGGCCAAAAACAGACCAAAGAAAGAAGCAGGCCACTCCAGATTTGTAAGCAGCAGGTTCGATAAGCAAGGGAACTTACTTATGAGGCTTGTCTTGGGTGGCTACAAGACGAGGAAACTTCTGGACCCACCCGTCAAATCTTAAAGTTTTATATAGAAAACTTAACCGGGTTTCCACACTAACATAGTCCAGATAGTCTCATCACCATATTACTATTTCAAGGCTGTATATTTGAGGCAGCTTCTGGGACCTAAGAAGGCAAGCGGTGTGCATATTCCAAGGACAGAGGAGGTGAGGAGCCTCCAGTTGTCTGGGTCCAGCTTGAGGATCAAACCAGGCTTCTTATCTCTTTGATGACCTCCTCCCACATTGTCTTTCATTTCTCTCTAATATAATATACGGGGCATTCTGTTATGTTTGTTTTACTTTTTGAAGGTTTGTAGGTTTTATTAGCTAAGTATTTATTTTTAGGTATGAAAGGGGACATCACTACCTTTGATACAAAAAATAGGCATTGGGTGTGATGGCATCAAGAGACAATGTCTAAAATTCTGATTATCCTTGGGATTTGGGTTAGAGCTTTTTCTCTTTCTATTTTACCAAAATTTTTCAAAGTCATACTTATCCAAATAATGACAGTTTTTAAGAGTGTATTCTTATCAAAGTCTCATGCATATCTTTATCCTTGGCAGATAACCTCTATATAGCTCTGAATCTTTTATACATTATCTTCCAGCATCTCCATCCCTTTTTTATGGCCCTCCTATGCCGACTCAGCAGTTTGTTCAGCAGATCATTTTTTCCAAAACTGTCAAACTCTCACAATGTTCCCAAAGTCAATAGGCAGGTGCCAGCAGATATTCAAGTGCCAAACTTGGGCATGATCCTTAACCCTCTCTCCTTTATCTTCTGCATCCAAGTAATAACTACAATACGTGGTGATGCTTTTCATCTTCATGGCCAGAACCCTTTAGAAGATCACTCTTGTTTTCCTCCACCCCATTGTTTATCTTACTGCCAAAATGATCTTTCTAAAAAAAAAAAAAAGTGATCGTATCCCTTATCTAACTAGACTCATTCACTGGCTTCTTCTTGACCTTGTTGAAAGATAGCTCCTTCACAGAGCTTCTAAAATCACTGATGGCCTGGTGCTACTTAACTTTCCTGCCTCACTGGTCAATACTACTCTCATACATTACTTTCTGTACTTACTACATTTTCTTTAGTCTTTCAAATATATATATTTTTTCCTTCTTTCCTCCTCTGGCAAAATCCCTGCTGAGGGCTTAAGGAGTTTGTGGAACCAAATATAAGTACCCACCCAGAGCCATGCACCTCTTTCCCAGAATATATTCTGAGACACAGGATGCTAGAATTTCTGGCCCAGATGTTCCTATTCCTACTTCCAAGACTTATACAAGTTCTTTCTGCAGTTTTATCCTCCTCAGGGGACCCACATATGGTGTGCACATTCCTAGGCACGAGACATTTGTGAAGGATGCAAATGGTCTTGGATAAAAGCACTTGGATGAACAAGTGTGTTTCAAGTCTCTCAGTGTGGGATAGACCTGTGTTTGGGAAGAAAAGAGTGGAGGGTAAGGCCCAGGGAGTCCCTCTTCCTGAACCAGCACATTGTGGTGTCAAATCTAATCCTTTAGGTTTTTATAAAGACATATAAAGACATATTTGTCAAGGTAGCATCAATGACATCATATTTAACAATTTTTTTTTACTTTATTACTTTTAAATATTTAGGCAATGCTGTAAAAGTTTTCATTAGTTTTCTTGCTCTGGGCTCCCTTAAATATTAAAATCAAGCCTTCCCATCACACATATATTTTAATCACATTCTAATCATTAATCCTCTGGCTCCTTTCTCTTCTTTATCTTTTCATGCCTTTTAACTATTTTTTTTTCTTTCTTTTAGGGCCACACCTGCAACATTTGGAAGTTCCCAGGCTAAGTATCAAATTGGAGCTACAGCTGCTGGCCTACATCACAGCCAAAACCATGCAGGATCCAAGTCGCATCTATGACCTACACCACAGCTCATGGCAATACCAGATCCTTATCCCACTGAGTGAGGCCAGGGATAGAACCTGCATCCTCATGGATACTGGTTGGGTTTGTTACAATGAGCCATGATGGGAACTCCATATTAGCTTTTTTTTTTTCTTTTAACTCAGTGAATTTCATTATGTTTATAGCTGTACAATGATCATTGCAACCCAGTTTTATAGGATTTCCATTTCAAACCCCCAGCACATCCTCCCATCCCCCAACCTTTCTCCTTTGGAAACCATAAGTTTTACAAAATCTGTGAGTCAGTATCTATTCTGCAAAGAAGTTCACTGTGTCCTTTTTTCAGATTCCACATTGAAGTGATAGGATATGATATTGCTCCTGTTAGACTTACTTCTCTTAGCATGATAATTTCTAGGTCCATCTACGTTGTCGCAAATGCCATTAGCTCTTTCTTTTTAATGGCTGAGTCATATTCCATTATGTATATGTACCACATCTTCTTCATCACTCCTCTGTTAATGGTCATTTAGGTTGTTTCCATGTCTTGGCTCTTGTATATAGTGCCACAATGAACATTGGAGTACATGTATCTTTCAGAATCATGGTTTTCTCTGGATAGATGCCCAGGAGTGGGGTTACTGGATCAAAAGGTAATTCCATTTTTAGTTTTTTGAGGAATCGCCATACTGTTTTCCATAGTGGTTGCACCAATTTACGATCCCACCAACAGTGTAATAGTGTTCCCTTTTCTTCACACTCTCACCAGCATTTATTGTTTAAAGGCTTTTTGATGGTGGCAGTTCTGGCCAGTGTAAGGAGGTATCTCATATTAGTATTCATTTGCATTTCTCTAATAATTAGTGATGTTGAACATCTTTTCATGTGCTTTTTGGCCATCTGTATGTCTTCTTTGGAGTATTGTCTGTTTAGATCTTCTGCCCATTTTTAGATGGGGCTTTTTTTTTTTGGTATTGAGCTGCAGGAGGTATGTATAAATTTTAGAGATTAATCTCTTGTCAGTTGCTTCATTGGCAAATATTTTCTCCCATTCTGTGTGTTGTCTCTTCGTTTTGTTTAGTTTCCTTTGCTGTGAGAAACATTTAGGTTTAATTAAGTCGCATTTGTTTATTTTTGTTTTTATTGTCATTACTCAGGTGGATCTGAGTAATGCTGAGTATTGCTGTGGTTTATGTCAGAGAGTGTTCGGCCTATGTTTTCCACTATGAATTTTATAGTATCTGGTCCTACATTTAGGTCTTTAACTCATTTTGAGTTTATTTTTTTTTGTATGGAGTTAGGAAGTGTTCTGATTTCATTCTTTTACATGTAGCTGTCCAGTTTTCCCAGTGCTACTTATTGAAAAGACTCTTTTTTCTCCATTGTATATTCTTGCCTCCTTTGTCATAGATTAGTTGACTGAGGGTTTAATTCTGGGCTTTCTATCCTATTCCCCTGATCTATATTTCTGTTTTTGTGCCAGTACCATAGGGTTTTAATGACTGTAGTTTTGTAGTGTCAATCAGGCTACAACTGATTGATACTACAAATCAATCAACTTGGCACCCTGATTCCTCCAACTCTATTTTCCTTTCCCAGGATGGTTTGGCTATTCTGGGTCTTTTGTCCTTTCAAATAAATTTTAAAATATTTTGTTCTAGTTCTGTGAAAAAATGTCCTTGGTAATTTGATAGAGGTTTCATTGAATCTGTAATTTGCCTTGGGTAGTATAGTCATTTTAATAACATTGGTTCTTCCAATGCAAAAACATGGTATGTCTTTCCATCTATATGTGTTATCTTTGATTTCTTTCATTAGCATCTTATAGTTTTCAGAGTATAGGTCTTTTTCTCTTTAGGTAGGTTTATTCCTAAGTATTTTATTCTTTTTTATGTGATGGTAAGTGGGATTGTTTCCCTAATTTCTCTTTCTGATCTTTTCATTTCTGTTTCATTTATTTCTGCTCTGATCATTATGATTTCTTTCCTTATTCTAACTTTAAGTCTTGTCTATTCTTCTCTCTATAGCTGCTTTAGATGTAAGGTTAGGTTGTTTATTTGAGCTTTTTCTTCTTTCCTGAGGTAGGCTTGTATTGCTATAAACTGCCCTCTTAGAACTGCTTTTGCTGCATCCCATAGGTTTTGGAGTGTTGTAACTTTGTTGTCATTTCCTTCAAGGTATTTTTTAATTTCCTCTTTGATTTCTACAGTGTTCCATTGGTTGTTGAGTAGCATGTTGTTTAGTCTCCGCGTATTTGTGTTTTTGCCGTTCTTTTCTTGTTTTTTTGATTTCCAGTCATATAGCGCTGTGGTCGGAAAAGATGCTTGATATGATTTCAATTTTCTTAAAGTTATCTAGGGTTGATTTGTACCCTAGAATGTGATCAATCCTAGAGAATGTTCCGTGTGCACTTGAGAAGAATGTGTATTCTGCTGTGCTTGGATGGAACGTCCTATAAATATCTATTAAGTCCAACTCATTTAATGTTTCATTTAAGGCCTGTGTTTCCTTGTTGATTTTTTGTCTGGATGATCTGTCCATTGTTGTAAGTGGGGTATTAAATTCCCCCTCTATTAATGTATTATTGACAATTTCTCCTTTTAAGGTTATTAGCAGTTGCCTTATATATTGAGGTCATCCTATGTTGGGTGCATATATATTTACAATTATTATGTCTTCTTCTTGGATTGATCCTTTGATCATTATGTAATATCCTTTTATAATAGTCTTTATTTAAAGGTCTGTCTTATCTGATATAAGTATTACTATTCCATCTTTCTTTTAATTCCTGTTTGCTTGGAATATTTTCTTCCATCCTCTCACTTTCAATTTGTATGTGTCCCTAGAAGTGAAGGGGATCTCTTGAAGACAGCGTATCTGTGGATCTTGTTTTTGTATCCATTCAGCCAATCTAGGTCTTTTGGTTTGGTCTTTTAGTCCATTTACATTTAAGGTAATTTTTGATATGTAAGTTCTTATTGCCATTTTATTAACTGTTTTGTGTTTGGTTTTGTTGGTCTTTTATCTTCCCTTCTCTAGTTCTTTTCTTGTGGTTTGATGACTATCTTTAATGTTATATTTAAGTTGCTTTTT
The DNA here is from genome assembly GCF_016906955.1 of Phacochoerus africanus. NCBI lineage: Eukaryota > Metazoa > Chordata > Mammalia > Artiodactyla > Suidae > Phacochoerus > Phacochoerus africanus. The sequence goes on along the minus strand of NC_062544.1, from coordinate 267,820,965 downwards.
CTTATTTTTGTGTGTATCTAGGTTTTTGGTTTGCAATTACCCTGAAGTTTTGATATAGGAGTCTATATATGAATAAGTTTGTTTTAAGTTGTTGGCCTCTTAATTGAAAGTGCATCTCCACTCTCCTGCATTTATACCCTCCTCTTCTCATGATTTCTGATTTTGGGCTCATATTTGTGTGTGGGTAATTTCCTACCTTTACTACATACATGTCTTTACTGGTGAGCTTTGTTATCTGTAATATTTTTTTGTTTCTAGTTGTGTCCTTTTCTTTTCCACCTAAAGAAGTTCCTTTAGTATTTACTGTAAAGCTGGTTTAGTGTTGCTGATTTCTCTAAGCTTTTGCTAGTCTGTAAAGTTTTGATTTCTCCTTCAAATCTGAATGAGAGCCTTGCTGGTTAGAGTAATCTTGGTTGGAGGTTTTTTCCTTTCATCATTTTAGGTATATTGTGCCATGCCCTCTGGTCTGCAGAGTTTCTGCTAAAAAATCTACTGACAACTTTATTTGGGTTCCCTTGTTTCTTTTCCCTAGGTGCTTTCATTGTTTTCTCTTTGTCTTTAATTTTGGTTAGTTTGATTAATATGTGTCTCAGTGTTCCTCCTTGGGTTTATTTTATATGGTACATGTTGTGCTTCCTGGATTTTAGTGAGTGATTCCTTTCCCATGTTAGGGAAATTTTCAGCTACTATCTCTTCCAATATTTTTTCTGGACCTCTCTCTCTCTCTCTCTTCTCCTTCTGGCACCCCTATAATACAGATGCTAACTCATTTGAAGTTGTCCCAGAATTCTCTTAGACTGTTTTCATTTCTCTTCAATCTTTTTTCTATTTTCTGTTCCACAGCAGTGATTTCCACTAGTCTGACCTACACCTCACATATTCATTCTTCTGTCCCTGGTATTCTGCTATTGGTTGCTTCTAGTGAATTTTTTATGTCAGTTATTGTATTTTGTACCTCTGCTTGCTTAATCCTTAAATCTGGTATTCCTTTGCTCAGTGTTTTTTGTAATTTATCCATCTTTGCATCCAGTTTATTTCCAATATCTTGAATCACTTTCACTATCATCAGTCTAAAGCCTTTTTCGTGGAGGTTGATGATCTCCACATCACTTAGCTGTTTTTCTGGAGTTTTTTCTTATGCCCTTATCTGAGTCATAACTCTCTGCCTTTTCATTTTGTATAGATTTTTGTTGTGGTCTCCTTTTTGCAGACAATAGAATTGTAGCTGCTCTTGCTTCTGAGGTCCACTCCCCTTGTGGCTGAAGTTGGTAAGGGGGTTTGCTGTAAGTTTCCTGATGGGAGGGACTTGTGCCTGTCCACTGGTAAGTGGAGCTGAGTCTTATCCTTCTGGCATGTGGGGCTTTTTCTTCAGTAAGATTAGAGGCTGTTGTGTCTTTAAGAAGCCTGTTTGCTGATGGGTGGGGCTGTGATACCACCTGAATTATTGTTTGCCCTGGGGCTTCTCAGTGTGGATGGGTGGGGCCAGATTCTTCCAAAATGTTTCCCTCTAGAGAAACACACACTGATGATTATTCCAGAGATCTTTGCCTCCAATGTCCTTTCCCCTCAATGAGTCACAGTCACCCTGTTTTCCCAAGAGATCCTCCAAGACCTGCAGCCAGATCTGACCCAGATTCCCGTGGAGTCTCTGCTTTGCCCTGTGATCCAGTGCTCATGAAATCCTGTGTGAGCCTTTCAAGAATGGGGCCTCCTTTTTCACCAGTCCCGTGGAGCTCCTGCACACAAGCCCTACTGGCCGTTGATGCCAGAATCTCCAGGGCCTCCTTCTCTCAGTGCTAGATCCTCAGGCATGGGAACCTCATGTGGGGTTCAGAACTTTCACTCCTGTAGCTGAGTCTCTGTGTTATAGTTATAGTTACTTTCCAGTCTATGGGCTTTCCAGTGTATGGGTCTGCTTTTATCACATAACCACCCCTCCTACCATTTTGATGTGGCCTCCTCTTTGTCTCCTGGAGTAGGATATCTTTTATAATAGTTTGTCATCTATTTGGTTGAACATTGTTCAGCAGCTGGTTGTAATTTTGTTGCTTTTATGAGATAAGGTGAGATCCAGTCCTTCTACTCTGCCATCTTAATTTCTTGTCCTAGCTTTTTTAAAATGTCTAAATACCTATCTGTTTTTCCAAAGCACCTTGATTTTATTGCATAGTTTCACAATTGATTCTATTGTGTGGTCTCACAATTACTGTTTTCATGTACCTACTCCCAAGCCAGTTTTTTTAAATTTCCTTTTTATATAAATCCCAGCTATGGATTTCTTTTATCAACTGCATTTTCACTCCTGTGCCCAACTTCTGAAGGCTGCTTGAGAAAATTGTATAATTTTATGGATTTTTTCCACTTCAAATTTATGACATTCAGGTTTATTCTTGCTCTGAAAGTCGTATTTTATCACCCGTGTAAAGTGCATTTCCCATTTATCTGACTATTTTTAAATTTTACTACTCTTACCAAGTGAATAATTTTTGGCTTCCTCATCTTTATTTTATCCTTGTTTCCCCAGAAATATATAATATATATATAATATATATATATATATATATATATATATATATATATATATATACACACACACATACTCCACATTTCTTACCTCTTTTTCTCCTTTTTTGAAATAGTAAGTCTTTCATAATGCTTAATGTAGACCCATCTTGATCCTTATTACTGCTTACATGATGGCCAGATCTACTTATATTTTCTTTGACACCATACTCAACTGTATATTCCCTTTCTTTCCTATACATTCAAATTTTCTCATTTTCAAACCCCTCCCCTCCTCTCCTCTTTGTTTTCTGCTCTTCCCTTCCCTTCTGTCTCTCTCTGTGTCTCTCCCATGCACACACTGACTTTAAATTGCTCTCAGCTTGCCACAATAGGAAGAATAAATAAAACTAAAATTCTTTCTTCACTTACCATGTTGCTTTTCCAGGTAAAAATATCTTTCTGACTCACAGACAAGCTCCTTAGGAAATAGGCTAGTCGTTATCATTATTGTCACACTGTGCATTGATACTTCAAGACACTGTAGCATAAAACCAGCCTTCACATTTCCACTGAAGCTATTTTAGAAAAAGTTGCCAATATCTTCATATGTGCTAAATACAAAAGGTGCACTCCAGGCTTTTCTCCCCTGACTTCTCTGCATCTTCTGATATCACTGATCAAGTTTTTGATTATTGACAGCTTATGAACATTTACCAAAATAGATTATATTTATAAAACAAAACTTATAATACTTAACAATTGAAAATTTACAGATTATGTTCTCTGAATGACAATGGAATTAAAGCACAAGTCAACAATAGAAAGGATAGGAAATCAATCTTCAAATACTTGAAAATTAAACACACTTCTGAAAAATCCTCCAAAGAGGAACTATTAAAATAAATTAAAACAAACCACATGAACTGAATGAAAATACAAGATAACAAAATTTCTAGAGTGCATCTAAGAAATGCTGAGAGGGAAATGTTTAGTGCAAACAAATTAGAGTAGAAAAGAGAAGTGGTCTCAAATCAATAATTTAAATTCCTACCTCAAGAAACTAGAAAATGACAGGAACAAGATAAACCCAAGTAAGGCAGAAACAAAGAAATAAAAGAACTTAATGGGAGTTCCCATTGTGGCTCAGTGGTAAAGAACCAAACTAGTATCCATGAGGACATGGATTCTATCCCAGGCCTTGCTCAGTGGGTTAAGAATCCAGTGTTTCCATGAGTTGTAGTGTAGGTAGTATATGTGGCTCAGATCGGGCATTACTGTGGCTGTGGCATAAGCTAACAGCTGTAGCTCCAATTCAATCACTAGTCTGGAAATTTCTGTATGCTACAGGTGTGACCCTAAAAAGAAAAACTAAATAAATAAATAACTTAATGAAAATCAAACAATATAAGTAATGGGATAAATCAGTCCAAAAAAAGCTAGTTCTCAGAAAAAAAGCTTATAAAATTGATATATCTCTGTGTTAGTTCGTTCTGGCTTCTCTATAACAAAGTACTACAGAATAGGTGGCTTATAAACAACAGAAATTTATTTCTCACAGTCCTAGAGTCAGAGGCTGACATCAGAGTGATAGATAGTCTGGTGAGAGCCCCCTTACAAGTCACAGACTTCTCGTTGTAGCCTCATATGGCCAAACACTGTACTTCTGTCAGAACTACTGTATTTTATTTTTATTTGTTAAAATTTTATTGAAATATGGTTGCTTTACAATGGAGTGATAATTTCTGCTGGATGACAATGTGATTCAGTTGTACATGTACACACATCCATTCTTTTTCAGATTCTTTTCCCAAATAGATTATCATAGAATATTGCTTAGAGTTCTCTGTGCTATACAGAAGGTCTGCTTTGGCAAGCCATTCCATATACCTTAGTGTGCATTTTCCAATCCCAAACCCCTACTCCATCTGTCTCCCCACACCTGTCCCCTTTGTTAACCATAAATACGTTTTCAAAATCTGTGAGTCCATTTCTGTTCTGTCAGAACTCTTTCATAAGGGCACTAATTCCATTCATGAGGTCTCTGCCCTCATAAATTACTCAGTTTTCCAAAGCTCTACCTCTTAATACCATCACTTGGGAATGAGATTTCAGGATATGAATCATTTGGGGGGTTGTGATGATGTATGGTTGCGGCAATAAGCATTCAGACCATAATAACTTCTGAAACTCACAAAAATAAAATAGAAATGGCACAAGTCTCTAATACACACATAAAATGAAAAATGTAAAAAGAAGGATGAGAATGATCTTGAAGCCATTCAAAAGATGGCAGAACAATACAAACAACTTTATGCTTGTAAATTCAACAATTTTGAATGCATGGATCAATTCCTTCAAAGATCACTATAATTCAATCAAGAGGAAATTGTCAACTTGAATAGTTTATAATCATAACAGAAATTTAATTTCTATTTAAAAATCTTCCTAGAAAGTATCTTCAGACCCAGATAGTTTCACTGGTGAATTTTACAAAATACTTCAATAAGAACTGTCACCAATTTTATATATCTCTTCCAGCTAAAGGAACACTTCCACCACTTAAGTGGCCAGTTTTATTCTGATAAAACAAAAACAGACAAAGATAGTACAGAAAACTACTGACCATTTTCTCTCATCAGTTTAGATGTAAAACTTCTCAATAAGACAGCAGATATTAAAAAATTGATTCAAGTTATAAATTAAAGAATTATATATGAAGACCAGTGGGACTTATTCCAGATATGCAAGACTGAAGACTAGAATATAAATAACTGTAATCCACTGTATCAGGGCTAAAAAAGAAAACTCCAATAATTTATGATTGTTTCAAGAAAATGCAATAATTTTATACAAATCTACCAAGACATTTATAGGAATTGCACTCTGAAATGTATAAAACTGATGAAGAAAATCAAAGAGGCCATAAATAAATGGAAAAACAAAATGTATTCATGTATTTGAAAGACCCAACATAATAAATATATCATTTCTAAACAAATTGATCAATAGGTTATTAATATTGCTATCAAAATCCCAGCCTATTATTTTTGGAGACATAGGAAAGCTTATTTTAAATTCCATATAGAAAGACATAAGCTCCAGAAAACCTAACAATTTTAAAAAGAAGGATAAAATTAAAAAATAACTCCACTTGATACTGTCTCACTATATAGTCACAATACTGTAGAAAATCTATCAGATGGATGGCTAGATATATCCATCAATATATCTATCTATATATCTATCAAAAAATACACCAATGAATAGAACAGAATAGAAAACCAAAAACATGTCCACACAAATGTGCCCAATTTAATTTTATAAGTCTGAAAAATTTATTCAACAGAGAAGCCTTCTCAACAAAGAGTACTGAAGCAATCGGACATTCATAGGCAAAAAAAACCTAAAGAACAAAATAAGCCAAAAAAACCCTTCAGTTTAACCTAGCACCTTATACAAAATAATAACTCAAATTGCATCACATATTTAAATCAATAAAGTAAAAACTAACAATTTTAGGAAATACATAGAAGAAAATATTCACAATCTAGTGGTACACAGAAAGTTTTCAGTACCGACACCCAAAACATATGTGTAAAAGGAAACACTTAACTAGACTTTACCAAATTAAAAAAAAAAATCAGTAGGAATGACCCTCTGAAGACAAGATGCTCCTCCCTTAATAAAGCAAGAGCCCATGCCTTAATTTAGGTAATAATCATGTCTATCAACTCTGAGAGTTTCCTTCTTTCACTTTTTTTCTCTCTTTTTTTTTGTAAGAATATTTAACATGAGATCTACTCTTTTAACAAATTTGCAAATGTACAATACCATCCTATTAACTATAGGCACTGTGACTACCCATTTCTCCTCCCCACATCCCCTGGCAATGACCGTTTTTTTCCTTCTATGAATTTGAATAATTTTTAATGCCTCATATCAATGGAATAATGCAGTGTTTGTCTTTATTATTTTATTTAGCATAATAGCTTCCAGGTCTATCCATGTTGTCACAAATGGAAGGATTTCCATCTTTTTATAAGCTTGAATAATATTTCATTGTATGTATATACTACATTTTCTTTATCCATTCTTGGAGAATGAACATGTGAGGTGTTTTTAAATCGTGGCTTGCTATTACCATTATAATAAACTTGGAATTACAGATATCTCTTTGAGATTCTAATTTTGATTATTTTGGATATGTATCCAGGAAAAGGATTTCTGGCTTATATTGTAGTTCAATTTTTAACTTTCTGAGGAATATCCAAACTGTTTTCCACAGTAGCCACAACATTTGCTATCCTACAAGGGTACCAATTCTTCCACATCCACACTAACACTTATCTTTTTTTTTTTTCCTTTTGTAGTGACCATTTTAACAGGTGTAAGGTGATAGTTTACTGTGATTTTGATTTGCATTTCTCTGTCGGTAGTGATTTTGAGCACATTTTCTTATGCATGTTGGAACTTACACTCTTGTTTGAAGAAATATCTGTTCAAGTCCATTTTGCAATTGGTTTGTTTTAATTTTTCTATTGAGTCATGGTTGTCTCATATAAATATTTTATTTGTAAATATTTTCTCCATTATGTGAACTGTCTTTTTACTTTGTTATTTTTTCCCCTTTTTCTTTTCCTGCTGTGTGGATGTTTTTATATTGACGGTCTATTCCCAATTGTGTTTCTATTTTTGCTTTTGTTACATTTACTTTGGTGTCACATCTATAAAATCATTACCAAGGCCAATGTTATGGTGTTTTCCTTATGCTTTTTTCTAGAAGTTTTATAGTTTCAAGTCTTAATTTAGTCTTTAATTCATTTTTGAATTGATTTTTATTTTTTGGTATGGTATAAGAAAGGAGTCTAACTTTAGCCTTTGTCAAATGGATATCCTGTTTTCCCAAAATCATTTATTGAAGAGTCTGTCCATTCTCCATTGTGTATTCATGGTATCTTTGCTGAAGATCAGTTGACTATAGATGTGCAGATTTTTTCTAGGCTCTATATTCAGTTCCATTGGTCTATGTGTCTGTCTTTATGTCAGTACCATATTTTTTTGTTTATTTCAGCTCCACAGTATATTTTAAAATCAGGAAGTTTAATGCCTCCAACTTAGTTTTCTTTATCACGATTGTTTTGGCTATGTTGGGTCTTTTTTGACTCTTTTTTAATATATAATTTTAGGATTAACAAATTTCTATAAGAAATGCCATTGAGATTTTTGAATCTGCAAATTTCTTTGAGTAGTGTGGACATTTTTTACAATATGAAATCTTCCAGTCTTTGAATATGGGATGACATTCCACTTATTATGTCGTCTTGAATTTCATTCATCATTGTTATATAATTTTCAGTGTATGATTCTTTCATTCCCTTGGTTAAATTTTAATTTCCAAGTATTTTATTATTGTTGATGGTATTATAATGGCCTTATTTCATCTTTTGATATTTCAAGAGAAGACATTTAAACACCTTCATGACTAATACAAACAAGAGATACCAAATTTCATGTATTTCTGTAATATATAGTAGGGAAATGATAATTTCAAAAATAGAAGCCTTTTCCCACAGGTACACTTGTTTAGAGGGAGGGGTGACCATATCTCACTTAAGAACAGAAGCACACAAATTTTGACTTAGGAGTTTCATTTCAGTGTGCTGGGGTAGAAAATAGCAAAGAGAGCACATATTTTTAGATGAGTGGAGTTCAAATCCATATTTCCTTGAGCCCATGCAAGGCTTAATGAAATAGTCTCAAGTTTTTAGTCTTTATTTTAGTAATGTTTAAGAAAAGTATACCTGAATCATCAACACACATCTGCCTCATCACAAACCCTTTTATTTCGACCACTACACAACTGAGATCCTGTTTAAAGGAATTCATAAACTGCTTGTATGTGTTGGATATAATTTGTAAAAGCATAGACATTAATTATCAACCCAATGTGAACAATGATTGCTTATTTAGACTTAGCTTCTGGTTCTTTTCATGTTCAGTTGATTAGTAAATCCAGTGAATACTCAGAATTTGTCATGACCACATCTTTCAAAGTCAGGATTACAATTTGTAGAAAGTATGTATCTTAAAGTACAGAGTGCCAATTATGGGTTTTTTTTTTATTATAGAGCAGAAATTATTTTAAAACTTACTATCACTAGAACCTTTAAACTAATCAAAAGAAGTATGAAGCAGAATAACATTATGGGACATTCAAGACCTTAAATATAATCATTATTATAATTCTAATAAGATTAGTAGGTTCACTAAAATTAAATGGTATAAATAAAAGATAAGTAGAGTCATAATCTATGTTGATTTCAGGAAAAGAAAAATGAGAAGTTGATAGCTAAATTAGTTAAAAAAGCAGGAAGGTTCACTATAGACAGGACATGGAAATAGCATAAATGTCCATGGACAAATGAATGGATTTTAAAAATTGGTATACATAGATATAATGGAGTACTATTCAGACTTAAAGAAGGAAATTCTGTGGTATATGCCAATGTGGATGAACTTTGAGAACTTTATGGTAAGTGAAATAAGCTACTCAGAAAAATAAATATGGCACAATTCTACTTAAATGAGGTATCCAAAAAGAGTCAAATTCACAGACTCAAAGAGTGGAATGGTGGTTCCCAGAAGATGAGGGGAGGAAGAAATGGAGCTTTACTATCAATGAGCATAAAGTTTCAGTTAAGGAGATGAGTAATCTCTAGAGATCTTCAGTACCACTTGTACCCATAGTCAACAATACCGTACTGAACATTTAAAAGTGTGTTAAGAAGTTATCTGTTATGTTAAATATTCTTACCAGGATAAAATACTTTTTGAAAAAGAGATAATGAGAAAATTAAAAAGAGTCATAGGAAAAAATAGAAGGAATTCATGATCTAGACTTGGTAGTTAATGAAAAACTTTTTCCAAGGTATAAGAAGAGTGTAAGTTCATAAGAACACTAGTAACATGATGAAGAATGGGTACACTTTCCCTAAGATTCATCCACAGAGGCCTGACTTAGAGATTCCTCACTTGGTGAGACAGAAAAATAAACATGTCACTTTGAGATCTTACCTGACTTGAAATAGGAATAATGAAATGGATTTATGGAGAGAAGGCAGGATGGTTTTAACACTACTTACTGTGAACATTTACATGCAGCACAGAGGTCTCAGCAGAATGAGGGTTTTAAGTAGACATATAATATAAATGGTATAATTCTGGAAAACTTCCCAAATTAGATTACTGAAATCTTCATTATAAAACATGGCTTTATGGATTTAAAAAAATGTCTAGTTTATATATGAATTCTAGGGACATAAGAAAATATGTAAGTTAAATAACAAAATTAAAAAGCTTTGGAAATTCATCAATATAAAACTACTGACAACAAAGTCAGTAACCATTAAATGTATATATTTTAAAGGCTAAGAAGAGAAAGGCCTTATGAAATCTTCATAAATAAAGCTGAGGAGTATAATTGATAAACAAGATAAAAATCATATGACAGCACAGAACAAAAGGGATCCAGTCTTAACGTAATAGAAATGAAAATAAGACCAAACCAGAAAAGGAAATAAAAAGTAAGCCACCACTGAGTTTAAAAAAATCAGAGACAGAGTATGTGATTATTCACTATCCTCTTACTAATCATCTTTTTAAAATCATTAAATGTGCTTGCAGGCCTAAGTGTGTTTTGGAATACAGACGAGTGTGGATGCTATTTTAGAAGTTGTCAGGAGGATGGAGAAAAAGCATGAATGATGTGTAAATGGGAAATATTCGATTAAGAGAGATTTTGGAACCCAGGGATCATGGGTAGATTGCAACAGCAAATCGAAGAAGGTTAATGCTGACTTATTGGTTACTCTGTGGATACAATTTTATTTTATTTTATTTATTTATTTATTTATTTATTTATTTATTTATTTATTTATTTATTTACTATTTGTAATTTTTTTTTAAGGCCACACTTGTGGCATATGTAAGTTCCCGGGCTAAGTGTCAAATGTGAGCTGCAGCTATTGGCCTATGCCACAACCACAACAATACCAGATCTAACTTGCATCTTCAAACTACCCTGCAACCTTTGGAAACACCAGATCCTTAACCCACTGAGTAAGCGCAGGAATCAAACCCACATCCGGATGGATACTAGTGGGATTCTTGAGCTGCTGAGCCATGATGGGAAATGCCCCAATTTTAATTTTAGTCACCAAAAGTAGTATGTAGCTTCATTCTTTTTGGACTTCTTAAACATTGAGCAATTTTCTAACAGGTGCTCAGAATCTACCCTGTGCCTCTGAAATTCCTCTAAATTTTGGCATTCAGCCTAAACCACATTGAAGGGATTGATTTGTTCTTCCGAAAGAATTTCTAGACCACTTCTGAGTCACAGAGCTGGAGTGGGGTCTAGGGATATTTTGGTGAAAAGTTAAAAAGATAACTTCCCCCCCTTCAGGGAACTTTGAGACCAGTAGCAGAGGCATATATTACTCAGGGAATTACAGAAAAGTAAAATGATATCCATGGTTAATGGCCATGTTTACTAATCATCTTTTTAAAATCATTAAATGTGCTTGCAGGCACATTTAAGCTTTACAAAGAAAAGCCCATGGTACATTGGGATCAACTAACAGAATAGGAGAATCTGAGTTCTTCTGAGAGTGAGTGTGAAAAGATTTTCTGGAGGCTGGGCATTTGAGCTAACTGTGAAAGATGAGCATGATTTCATTGGGCTATAATCAGGGTCCAATGAGGAAACAGAAGCTAATATAGCAATTTAAACAGAAATGAGCAGAAATAACTGTTAATCATACTAGGAGACTGGTGTGATGAGGGCGTGGCTGGTGAGAAGTAAAAGGCATTCATAAGAATATAAGGGATAATGGACAGTCCCTCTCCTTAGAATAGAGCACGCAAGTAAAACCCTCACCTCTCTACCAATGCTGAGAGCCAGACCTTGCTAAAGAAGGTACAACTCCAGTGGGATGGCACAAGAGTAGTGGAGAGAACACACTGATGGAATTTTCCAGAAATTAGCCTTCAAAGGGAAGCTCTTCATGGATAGTGCTCTTCCTGAGGCTCTCTTCTACAAAACCACCAGTGGGAGCTGCCAGGTAATTTGCTGCCCTGGTCTGCTGACCTTTGTGCACTGCCAGAACCATATGCTGGAGCAGTGGCATGTGCCACAGTTCCTGGCACTGGAGTCATCCACTTGGCTAGAGCTGGATGCTGGGGTTATCCTGTGTACTGCAAGGGTTCCTCAGACCATGAAGGAATGATCCTTCTGTAAAATCACAGGATCTCTTCATCATCCTCTGCTGATAAAGCTTAACATTGTGCCAGCCAGGTAAGGAAAAACAGTTAGCAGGCCCAGCTCCATTCCCAGAGAAGGGAAACAAGAGTGCATTTGGACCAGAGAGAAGGTAAATTGATGACAGCCTGGGAACAGGAGGTGCTCATGATCTGGACAGGTAAATAAGACACCTTGGAGGAAATCTTTCATGGTTTTGCATGTTATTTTCCTCTTTAACTCATATCTGAATATAAGTCAATCTTTAATAAATTGTAGAGAGAATTTCAATGAAGTACAAATATGCATGAGTTACATATATTGTGAAGAATATTTACCATAGTCACAGGAATTTCCCTGAGTCTGTGAACAAGGACTGCAGTTTTGATGTAACTGCCACTGGAAGCCCCTGAAGTGCCCTTAGCAAGTCACAGGGCCAGAAGCATTATTATAGTCAAAGGCTGATGAACGGGCTCATAGACCTGGACATGAACCTGGAATGGTGGTTCCACCAATTATTTTAAGTGGCCACCACTGGCAAAGCAATAGATTATGACACGGAGATCCATTCCTTTAGTTTATACTCCAGAAAGTAAATTAGAGTATTTTCTTCAACATAAAAGGGAAAATTTAACCCAACACATCGGCTTGCAATAGCTTTATTTAGGTCAAACATGTAGTCATGACAGTGTTAAATGACATTGAAAATGGATATTTTTCCCCTCTGATTTCATGATTTTCAGATAATGGCATCTACCAATTCCCAAGATTGTTAAAAATATGGTTAATATTCAAAACCACCATCAGCTTCCAAGCTTATCCTTAATGATATTTTTTTACATTTGATAAGCAAGAGGATAATGAATCTTAACAGTTAAAGCTTTTTATTTTCTGATATATCTTCATATACCTGACCTGATGGTGATGGGAAATTTTAGTTAAAATTAAAGACACGACTTCATGGAAATCATGAGTTGTTTTGTTTTGTTTTGTTTTTGTTTTTGTTTTTTTAGGGCTGCACCCATGGCATATGGAGGTTCCCAGGCTATGGGTTTAATTGGAGCTATAGCCACCAGCCTACACCACAGGAATAGCAATGCCAGATCCAAGCCATGTCTGTGACCTGCACCACAGCTCATGGCAACACAGGGGCCTTGACCCACTGAGTGAGACCAGGGATCGAACCTGCAACTTCATGATTCCTAGTCGGATTCGCTTCCCCTGTGCCACGATGGGAACTCCCAAATCATGAATTTTTTTATGATTTCTTACAGAAAGTTCTCCTTTTTCTTTTCTTTTCTTTTTGTTTTGTTTGTTTGTTTGTTTGTTTGTTTTAGAGCCACACCCACGGCATATAGAGGTTCTTAGACTAGGGGTCCAATCGGAGCTGTAGCTGCTGGCCTATGCCACAGCCAAAGCAATGCCAAATCCAAGTGACCTACACCACAGCTCAGGGCAACACCAGATCCTAAGCCCACTGAGTGAGGCCAGGGTTCAAACCTGTGTCCTCATGGATGCTAGTCAGATACATTTCCGCTGAGCCATGACAGGAACTCCAGGGAGAGCTCTTCTAAATCATATTATTTATTTCTTAAACCTCATATTTTCTGGTTTTCAAATGACCCAGGATAATGGTGGTAAAAGACTAAAATAAATACCGATTTCCTTTCATTTCTGGCTCAGAGAGTTTTGAACAGCATACAGAGAACACTTTCAATAGATTTTATGTCATAGACTTGCCACTTGTGAAGATATTAATCCTTCTATTTTGGCTTTTTAGGGAGATGAAAAAGTGAAGAAGAAATTTTATGCTATTTATTAAAGATGCAAACAATTTTTTTCTAGAACAGCAACTTATAATGACCATTTAATTGATTGAATTTTCTCTTTCCCTGCTTTAATGCAAAGTAATGCATACTTGAGAGAAAATGAGAACTGTTTTTAGAGATTGTGGAGAAGTACTTCCTAAAACACTAGTTCTACCTAGATTATGTGTCAACTATAATATTTTAAATTGCAGGTTGTCTTAAGTAACTAGTTTTTGTTGAAATTTAAGATTATTTACCTTGTGAATGTTTTTATTTGCCTGTTTGCTCTATCAACTGACTCAAATGTTTGTATGAAGATGCTTCTCTAAGAGTAGCTTCCTTAAGAGTATCTCTATACCAAAAACTATGTGTGGGCATTTTTTCCATATCAGTATATCTCAGGCAGTATAGTATGTAAGTAGCATTATCAATTCATTTATAAAATACATATTACTACATACTAACTTGGCAAGATGTTGCATATGCATCAGAAGTTCAAACACCCAACATCATGAAGCTTCCAGTCCAATGGTCAATTTTTATTGTCTAGGCTTTAATGGAAACATGGAAAAGAATCCTTAGGATGTAATTGTGTTTAGATTTTTGATTATGTTAAGTGATTGAAACCTAAGAACCAAGAATAATGCATTATGGAATCTCATAATGCAGAATATTATGTATTTATGAAATGTGGAAGAGGTATTAAATGACAGAATCACAACATGAAAATATTTTGACGAGCGAGAGAGATGAGATTTATAGGATGAAATTTAGCTGGACTTAATGCATAGTTTTCAGATCAAAAACAAGAAAATAAACAAGCATTTAATAGAATAACTATGTAAAGACAGAGGAAGAGAAGCAGTATTGGTTAAAAAAATCTTGACTGTTTATTGACAGTAAATTAATTTGACCCCAGGCATGGTGCATCACATTGATATGGGCAGCCATCATGAGTCATAATGCTGAGAAGCCCTCTGGACTATGGTGACACTGATAGACAAACAAAATGAGGAAGGTGATGGGAGCACGGAACAAGGAAATGCTGGTACTTGCCTGTCATTTGGTTGAGTCTAAGTTTGCTCAGTCCAAAGCACCAGACTTTAGGAGTGATATTGACAAAATGGAAAACATTCAGAGCTGAGAAGACCAGCATTGTGAAGGGAATTGACAATATGACAGATGAAGCCTCCTTAAAGGGATTGTGGATATTGAATCTGTGAAGAGAAGACCCAAGGGGAATATGAGAGTGCCTCTTAAATAGACCAAGAGCTTTCATGTGCAAAAGGCATTTGATTTGTTCCTTGTGGTCCTACAGTTTCAAACTGGAATGAAAAACTGGAAACTCCAGGGAGCATAATTTTTGCTAAATGTAAAAAGGAATTTTGTACCACTCGCAGCTGTCCAAAGACACCTCAGACTTCCTCTGGAGAGGTGGGACCTCAGGCAGTAATATTTTCTGCATCACTGAAAGTGCTCAGACACAGTCTGGAAAAGCACATGTCTGGCAGATTTTAGATGGGCAGATTCAACATTAAATGTGTACTGGACTGGATGCCCCTAAAGATATCTTATTCTTTACATCACTGAGAGTCTTGTCAAAATACATTTATGTTCTTCTGGCCATTGAGCATAGGCATTCATCCACTTAGATGTTTCTCCCCCAATAGTGAAATCTTTCATTTTTCTTCTCTTTACACATTTACTTTTTAACATTATTTTTATTTAGCAAAGTTACCTGAGGAAAACTTCCATACATATGTATGTATGTCCATATGTATGTATCTAATCTACCTCTGTCTATATATCTGGTTACCTAGCTATCCATATCTACGTATCTATACACATACATATATATATATATACACATATAAATTTTTAATTTTTTAAAAATATTTTTGTCCATGCCCACAGCATGCAGAAGTTCCCAGGCCAGGGATCAAACCTTCACACAGCAGTGACCTAAGCCACAGCAGTGACAGTGCTGCCAGGCCATTAGGGAACTCCCGTATATCACTTTCACATATAATGTAACTGTAATTTAGTTCATGAAAAGTTAATGAATTTAAATATAGCTATCAAGATGTCAAATATTTTGTCTTAGCAATATTAGCGAAAAGAAATGCCAAAATCATTTGATTAATGCAAACATTTTTATGCCCAAGTATGAAACGAAAAGAGTTTTCAGTAAAGTCAAACCTTAGGGGATTGATTCTGGTTTTCAGCCCTCACAGGCTGAGGATCCAGGTTCCACAGTGACGGAAAGACCTGGGTAGGACCCAGGATAGCCACAGAGAAAGCCATCATTGTGGTCTCTTCTCCTGCCCCTGAACAGCACGGTGGCGTAGGCTCCTCCTGCACCTTCAGGCAGTGTGACCTGGAGCCCTCAGAGGTGGATCCCACTGCCAGCAGCCTTCCACTGACCCATGATGTGCCTCCCGGAATCCTAGCCACTCTTCTCAAGGCACGGGTATGTTCGTATCTTCTTCTCACAGCAACCTTCCTGCATGTAGGCAGGACATAGGTCTCTACCATTCCCAGCAATCTCACCTCACCTCTCACATACCCATCTCAAGAAATCCCCTTTTTCATTCTTGGCATCAAACACTTCCGTTAGCCTGAATCCTTTCTCCCTGTCAGCCCAGCCAGCCTAATATTCTTCCATGAGCCTAAACATTAATTGATCATTTTTAATCCTTTTAAGTGAAGATGAAGTCAAGGGTTAAGGCATATGTACTGGTTTTAGAAAAATAATGCTGAATTCCATCCTTTAATTCCTTGTGTATTAACAAACATTCTCTCTTTGAACCAAATCTGGTCAAGCACCACTGTAGCCTCTTCTGGACTAAGCCTCAACCTTGATCTCTAAAGACCTGAACAAACACATCATTTTTAACGACTCGATTCTGCATCCCTGGGGTGATCCTTAACACCCCTTGAAGACTTTGCCTGAGGAAACTCAAGGCTTCCAAAATCAGTTACAATTTGATCCAGCCAACACCTGGAATTTTGTGACCCTGTCCCTCAGTCTTCCTCTTCCAGAAAGGAAGGAATATTATAAAACTTTTATTCAGAAATAAATTTCAACTCATGTTATGTCAATGATGAATTTTTTTTTTTTTTTTTTTGGTTGCACCCAAGGCATGTGGAAATTCCTGGGCCACCAGGGATTGCATCCATGCTGCAATAACAAACCGAACTGCAGCAGTGACAGCACTGGATTCTTACCTGACTGAGCCACACAGGAGTTCCTGAATGCTCGTAGAATTACTAATGTATCAGGGTTCCCATAGTGGCTCAGTGGTTAATGAATCCGACTAGGAGCCATGAGGTTGCGGGTTCGATCCCTGGCCTCGCTCAGTGGGTTAAGGATCTGACATTGCCGTGAGCTGTGGTGTAGGTTGCAGACGTGGCTGGGATCTGGCGTTGCTGAGGCTCTGGCATAGGCGGTCGGCTATAGCTCCGATTCGACCCCTAGCCTGGGAACCTCCATATGCTGCAGGAGCAGCCCTAGAAAAGGCAAAAAGACAAAAAAAAAGACAAAAAAAGAATTACTAATGTATCTATATATGGGTTTTTATATACATTTTTTATACAGTTGACTCTATCAAGATAACTTACATTATTAAGGCCCCTTCTCTAGGCAGTATTTGGTGATGGTTTCAGTGTCAATATTAGCTAAACTTAGGGAGACAGTTAATATCTTCTAAGAAAATAGCAAGTGTTTATAGAATAAGAGTCAAATATACATCAATACCAAATTACTTAAATTTGGTGAAATTTTGTCTCTTCTCGTTTCCATCACTGGCCAAATCATTTACATAATATTCTACAATGGAGCCTTCAAACAATACAGATGATGAATCCCTAAATGTAGAGCATGTCTGAATATGATTATAAAATTAAAATCAGGCTCTCTTGATTTTAACATGCTTTACCCAATAGCCTTTTTCACATGCATATGGTAGTCTAGTATGCTGAGGAACTGAAACATAGAGGCATAAACTTCATTATAGTGTGTGAGGGACCTTCTTCATAACCTTTAAACATTTGGTGTTGGGCTTAAACTGAAAGCTCTTTTCTTCTTGACAAGGAGGAGGGATTATAAAATCATTATCATAAGACAGGCAAAACATTGCTAAGAGAAACTCATTGTTTTGAGAAGGGTTATTCTGTGGATATCTCTTTTAGTATTTCCACAATTTACAAGTTACATAAGGTTATTCTGGAAAATATGAAATATCTAGATAAGAAAAATGAAAAAATGGACATGACTTACATCTAAAATGTATACTCACTTTTAGTATGCAATTTGTAGCTTTTCTCTTAAAAGGTTTGTAAATGTAAACATGTAATTATATACAATATACACATTAGAGAGATTTTTTTTTATAATAAAAGAATCATGCTCTGCATATTGTAGATAAATTGTGGGATTTTTCCCTCCAGTAGATCTGACAACTCTGTCTTCTATCAAATTGAATTAATATGCCTTAATAATTAGCATACCCTTTTATCATTACTTGGTATGCTTCATGTTTTACATTGAAAAAAGGTATCCTTAAGGAATCTAATATTAATCCTTTTCAGCTTGTTAATATGTAAAGAAAAAATAATTGACTAAGTGCAGTACTTACATAGGGCTCAGTCTCACACACACACACAATTTCCCATCAAAATCTAAACAAAACTACCTAAAAGAATATTAATTTCATTTTGTTTCCAAGTTAATTTCTTGAATCAATTTGTTATGTAGTTTTGTTTTTTATTCATGGCACATGACCATAGTCACTCCTTGTAATTCTCATTTCCATAGTTACATTTCACTCATTTTCTCACAGGAGAAGCTTTATGTAATTTTCTAATTTGAAAACACTGCTTTTATGTACTTCACCTTCTTTAATATGTAAATTGTTCAGCACTTTCAGTATTACCTCTAAAATTATATACTCATGTCTCACAGGAATAGCTTATTGCATACAGAGTCATTTTTGGAAAAGTCAATTCTCTCCATCTGGCTGATCACTTAGTCTAAGACTTCTCAAAAATGCACCTGACTTGACATCAAGTTTTTTAAATGAATATTCCTTCAACACATAGCTTCAACATGGATGTGAAAACTGGAAGAGTAAGTGGGAAGTTGCAGGTTTTTGCCAAATGGCTTTGCCAGACAAACTTTGATGGAACGTGTCTCTGTGTGTGTGTGTGTGTGTGTGTGTGCATTTTGACTCTGAACCACAATTTTACTTCTTATCAAGTGTTGTTCTAAAAATTTATTATGAACCAATTTGAAAAGCAAATGGTTTACTCTCTGACCATGTAGAGAAAATAATGATCCTTTTTTTACTGTTAAAATAAATAGGAAAAAATGTACTGAAAGACAATTCTCTTTTTTTTCTACTGCTAAAATAATGTATTTCATAAAAAGCAAAATGAGCACAAATGGACAATGTCTTTTGTCAATATTCGTAGAGATAAGATTTTACATTATCAAGGATATTTTCAAATATTTGAAAATGTTACTGAGAAGATAACAGTGAACTCTTCATTTGAAGATACAGAACACTAAATGTGAGCCACCTGCTAAAACAGCAATGGTAGAAGGAGATCTCTTATCCTTTACAATTAGTGGATGTAAAATTTCCAGAGATAAGAAACTGAAGGGGAAGGAGGGGATTCAAATAAGAAGTTCAGTTAAATTATACAATTTATGCTTAAGTTAAATAGAGCTAAATGATGATAACTTATGAAGAAAAAAAAAAAAAAACAACTTTGTCATGAAAGTGAAGAAAGGAAGTAGGACGTTTAACTATCTTAAAGTACCATTACTGGAAACTAGAAACCAGATGGAAAAAACAAAGGCGAGGTTAGGAGGTACAGAGAAAATCAATTATTTCACTCTACCCAGAAACCTACGTTTCCACTTGGATTAAGGTGGGCAAGTCCTTAAGTCTAAGACTGTAATACTCCCTTAAAGTAATATTCTGACCAAGTTTTTTTTTGCAGAAATCTCAGCTGCCTCTGTACCCCCATGCCAAATAGAAACATGGAGACAGAGTTGGAGGATACAGAAAAAAAAATAGCTTTAATTGCCAGGCAAAGAGGGGAACGGGAGGCTAGTGCCTCAAGTACTGTGTGCTCACTTTGGAGGGAGTGGTGAGGAGTCTTGCAGTGTTCAAGGACCAGGGCATGACCCGCTCATGAACACTTTCCTCATTGGCGGGTGGTGAGGTAATTGGGAGTCAGCATCACCCAACTTCTGCCTCCCACCTGTCTGGGTTCTACATGATTGTGGGCAGCATACAGTTGACTTCTTCCACCTGGTGGAGGCTTCAGCACCTGCAAAACAGCTCCAAGGACATGGCTCAGATTATTATCTATAGTCCTTGAAGAAGAACTAACTAAAGGTCTTTGACTTTGTCGAATGGCTAAATGATTATTATTCTGTCTTGCCTACCTGTTTTCCTTTTTCTCTGTATTTTTTTTTCTCATTTCATTGGTTAAATTGATTCTTTGACTAAAGTTTTTCTATGGATAAAAAGGCAGGAGGAGGACCTGAGTGGGGTCCACCCTGGGAAGGCCTCCCAGGGTCCTGCTTGGTTACAGTTTTAACAGGTATCCTTTCTCTCCAATAAACTATAATAATGTTACTACTTGTAGGCTGTTTCTGGCTACATTGCAGTTTCCTAACAGGTCAGCTGCTACCATGGCTTTTGCTCATTCTTGTCCAATGAGTCAGGAATAGGAGAAGGTAGCTGGGTTTTAGAACCTCAGCTTTGATGGAATTAATGAAGAGATAATCTATGAAATCACTTCGAGTTTCATTTGACCGCATTGGTTAGATCATATAATGTCTCCTGCTAGTGTTCAACACACAATTCAAATCATTCAAATATATAAACTACAACTATATATATCTCTCATTCCTCTGCTTTTTCTCAGACTATAAGTGCAGGGTATATATGCAAAATATAACAAAATAGGTGTTAATGCAGCACTTCAAATAGTAAATTTGGGGAATAACAGGCAAAAACTTTCTCCAATAAAATATTTAACAAAAGAGCTAGTAATAAAATCCTAGGCAAATAGGCTAAATGCCTAAAGAAAATGAATATTGTTGTAGCTTCCATGCTGCCTGAAAGATATACAGAAAGTCAATTTTAGGGAATTCTCCTGAAACAAATATTTATTCTATTATTAGCATAAATCTTTATAATTATAGTTGCATTGGATATCCTTATTATCATTTGGTCATGTTAAATGATTATTGCGGTGTTATAAAAACTTGAAATGGCTAAAACAATTTTGGTATCTTGAAAGGAAATCAATATACACACAGTTGCATTTTACCCAGTAGAAAAAGTCTTTTAATACTTAATTTTCCACCAACCTCAAATCTGGCAGGAAATAAAAAAGAAGCTTAAATTATTTAAGCTAATTTTTCTAATAGGAACAAACAAAATCAAAAACAAAAGCAAAAGCAACAAAACTGACTCTACTGCAGAACTTTCGTCTGTCTGAATAGTAACTGGTCACTACCAAGCTTCTGTTTAAGATCACTGCTCCAACAGCAAATGTCACAATTGGCATTTCAAAACCACTTTTCAGCTGTTTCTTTCACCAGCCTCAATACCTGCTATCATAGTCAAAATAAATGCCCTATGTGATGATGATTAAAGAAAATACTCCAAGAAACAATCATGGAGGATTGGTTACTCCCACTGCACGGTTTCCATGTCAAGCAAAAGAGATTGAGGATATTTTATTAACAGAGTGACATTTGTTTTACATTCATACCTAAGATATGCTGATACCAATTCTTCTGCTGCAAACAGAAGCTCAACTTCTTCTTCATTTTTTTTTGTCTTTTTGTCTCTTTGTCTTTTCTAGGGATGCACCTGTGGCATATGGAGGTTCCCAGGCTAGGGGTCGAATCTGAGCTGTAGCTGCCAGAGCTGCAGCAACACAGGATCTGAGCAGTGTCTGTGACCTACACCACAGCTCTCGGCAATGCTGGATCCCCAGCTCAGTGAGAGAGGCCAGGGATCGAACCTGCAACCCCATGGCTCCTCATCAGATTCGTTAACCACTGAGCCACGAGGGAAACTCCCAGAAGCTCAATTTCTGTAGTGGCAATATGGCTTTAACTATAAGGTTGCCAGATCTTGGGGCTTATTCCTAGGTTCGTTTGTTACCAACATGTGTGGAGGAGAAAAACTTATTCAGGAATCATTATTTGTTTTCCGTATATAAAGTGGGTACGAAATAACTTCCCTTTTCACTTTCTCAAACTGTTTTGGAGGTCCAATGAAATGATGCAAGAGTTATTTGCCCTTGGAAGAAGTAAGAGGCCTCTGCAGGTCCTTTCTGAGCTACCTCTTCACAGGATAAAAACATTTGATATCTTCCACAATATCCCATCTCACCCTTCCACTTCCACTCTTCAAGAAAGGTAAATTCTGCTAATGCTCTTTTCATAAGGTAGATTTCATTAGCCCTACTTTCTCACACAATTCCTTTCTGATCCAGTACTCTTGTACACAGATATGTGTAAATCTCTAGAAAGGATATATATATATGTAGATATTCTCTGCATCTCAAGGCCTGTTTCTCCTCCTTTCTCCCCCCCTTTCCTTTCCTTTTTTTCTTCTGTCTGTCTCTATTTCTCTCTCTCTCTCTCTCTCTCTCCTCTCTCTCTCTCTCTCTCTCTATATATATATATATATATATATATATATATATATAGTAAAATCCAGGGCAGTACATTTCTTTTCCAGAAACAATGCAAATATATGTTGATACTGATTAATATTAACACCTATCTGTTTAGAATGAAAACTCTCAGATAATACCATTGAAAAAAAGTGGAAATGGAAACAATGAAAATAATCTATATAATTTAATAAACGTAAGGAAGATAAACACCCTTTTGGTTATCTAATATCATGCAATAAACTTTACAATTAGGGTAGTGATAAGCTTTACAGAAAAAGGAGGAAAATAATTATTTTAAGGAGATCATTTTCTAATGAGTAAATCTGAGATTGTGTTTATTTGAGCTCTTTTCTTTCTTTTTTTTTTGTCTTTTGTCTTTTTTGTTGTTGTTGTTGCTATTTCTTGGGCCGCTCCCGCGGCATATGGAGGTTCCCAGGCTAGGGGTTGAATCGGAGCTGTAGCCACCGGCCTACGCCAGAGCCACAGCAACGCGGGATCCGAGCCGCGTCTGCAACCTACACCACAGCTCATGGCAACGCCGGATCGTTAACCCACTGAGCAAGGGCAGGGACCGAACCCGCAACCTCATGGTTCCTAGTTGGATTCGTTAACCACTGAGCCACGACGGGAACTCCTGAGCTCTTTGCTTAAAGGGATAGTCCACTGGAGGCTACAACTGGTGGGGATTTGGTACTTTGCATTTTTTCTTTATCCATCTATCAAGGGAGAGAATTTCAGTTTTCAGATCATATAAAATCAGGTGTAATACAAAACATATAAATTGCCCTTTTTTTAATTCTAGATAATAGATTCAGAGAAAACATAGTTTGCTTTTCTTGAAATGACACTAAAGATTCAGAGACGTTAAAATCATCAACGCAGGCAGTCCTGCTGTGATATCAGGTCTCACTGTGCCTGTGAGCAGGTGGGCTTTACTGAGAAAGCATCAACCATTTGGCAGCATGACAGCATGACACACTTTGGGGAAACAAAATCTGTAATGACAGACAGACTAGTAAATGAATGATGGTGAGTAATTATAATAGATTTATAAAAATAGAAATTTAAAGGAAGGAAATAAAAATATTGGTAAAACATGACTTTTAAAACAAAATCCATCCCCTAGTGGGCTTTCTTGACTACTTCATAAAACATACATTCATATGCTTCATATATTCAAAAAGCATAAAGCATATTCATATTAGAAGTTAATGTTTTAAAAGTTCTATTGGCCATGCATAATTAATAAGACTTTATAGAAAGAGAAAACTGGATTCTTATAAAAAAGGAATAATAAAAAAGGAATAATTTATGTGAGCTAGAGAGTCATTTTTCAGTTTATTTATCTTTATATTCAATGTATTATTAGACTTTGTTATCAAAAAATGCTATGCCCACAGTTCATAGCAGCTGCAATCCATTAGCCTAATGGATTGAAATTATAGATTGCCTTAGGAATTGTCTATTATGTGGCAAAATCAAATATATACCCTAGAGTGAAAGTCTTGACATTATTAAATGTAAGGAGTACAATGTGTTCAGGAAGATGTTAATAAAAGGGATTTAGGATATTTGCCTAACACACCAGAAAGTAATGTGACATTTAGGCCAAAATAGAAGCTACTTGTGTTTTCCTGTTATTCTTTAGTAGAGCAATTTACACTGTCAGCCATTACCTAACAGTGTTAAATATGAAATGGGTACTAATTGATTAATTATCCTCTTTTCCTATCAAACACTATGCACATGCTGTGTGCGCATATATTTTATTATCGCTCAAAATAGTACCTTGTGCAATTGATTTTATACATCCGTTTGGAAATAAAAACTACACCACCACTGGCAAAATATTAAGGGCCCACTCTGTACACAGTAGTGGAAAGACGTATTCCTCATTGACATGACCAGACCCAGAAATGATTTTCAAATAAATAATCTCATGCTTAACAGTGTCATAACCAACATAGAAATATTCCTACCTCTTGTTCACCTTCTCATTTTCCCTTAGCTGTCTGTGACTTACTTTTATCACATTACATTATCAGTATTTCTGATTTGAGGAGTTCACTGGTCAGGATCGGGTTTACAAGCAGCAGCTTTAGAAGTCTGAGCTTTGACATTCTCAAGTTCAGTTGTGAATCAAAGAGAAAAGTGGGTGAGGAAAGGTTCAGTTTTCCTTCTTGAGGATCCCTAATATTGGCATAGCAATGAGCTTAGCCACCTGGTGACAGGTGGAATTTAGTGTAGCAAGAGCATTTTTAGGGAAGGGCTTGTGTGCAAACTTTCAAGAGAAAAGAAACAGTCCTAATTGCCACTATTGCAGAGAACAGTTGAGGCACGTTGACTCACTTCTTCAAACCTGCAGAGATAATACAGCACTGGAAGCTCATTTGTGGCTGAGCTGACAGTGGCATTAGATATCAGACCCACATCTTACACTTCAAATATTCGATTTCCCTTTATGCATTTTAGCTATTCTTCCACACATAGTTTACTTCCCTATAAATCAATCTAAATCTTTATTATGGACTGAATGACTATGTCCTCCCAAAATTCATACATTGAACCCTAATCCCCCATGTGATGTTATTAGGAAGTGAATTAGATTTAGATGGGGTCCTGGGAGTGGAGCTCTCACAGTAAGTTTACTGTCCTTATGTAAGAATAGACCAGAATGCATACCTCTCTCTGCCTTGTGGGGATATAGTGAGAAGTCAGCCATCTAGAAAGGGAAGGGGTTTTCATCAGAAATAATATGCTGGCACTCTGATCTTGCATTTCTCAGCATCCAGATCTGTGTGAAGGCCCATATTTAAGGCACCCAGTGCATGGCATTCTATTATAGCAGCCCAGGCTGATTAAAATGATCATTTATATTTAGGAATGAAAAAAATAGATATTGAAAAATGCTTAGATACTTGAAGTTTAATATTCAGGCTTAATATTAACATGATCAAAATTCAGAGATAAGAAAGAAATGATCAATTCTGAAATATAAATCCTGTAAAGATGCAGGGAAATAAGAAAAGATTTCTAATAAATTAGACATAAAGGTCACCTGAAAATTATGGACAACATTGAACAAACAGTTAACATTCAAAACGGTAATAACCAAAGGATAAAAAGAAACCAGTTTTTATATGTAGACATTTTCTTTTTTAAGTTTCTTGGAAAAGGGGAAAAAATGAATCATACTATGGTAGGGTTTGATGTTCTTTCTAGGAGCTGGTCATTTAAAAAAAGTACATTTACCAAGTCACATGAACACTCTTCTTTCTGTCTGTTGTCTCCTCTCCCTACCATCTCCACCAAAGCCACAATCCATTCATTTACTTTTATATAGTGTAACAATATTTAATGTTCTCTGACCATATGCTTACAATTTAGTTTGGAAGATCAATTCATTCATTCAACAGACATTTATCCAATGTCATTATTGTGCCAATTATATATATACATGCTAGTTAAATAATTTAAAAAAAAGAAAACTAAAGCACTGAAACATGGCATAAGATCACAAGGAGAATAGAGAAATTATACACAGAGTGACCTGAGATCAGCATTACCAGGATTTAAATAAAAAAGTGGGATTTAGAAGAATTAGGCTTAGATAGGGATAGAACAAAGCCAATATAACTAGTATGTTAGGGTGAAAAGTTGGCACTGGTCTAGAAAGGAGAAGGAATATTTACATTACATGACAGAAAGAGTCTGAAAAATTAGTGTAGTGCAAGCAGGACATTAGTTTCATATTAACATATTTACGCAAAAGAAAGTCATTTTCTATAGACTTATATCCAACAAAAGTGCATATAGGCATCATTCCATACAATTTCAGATACTTAAAAGAATCTATCATTCTATGAAATGTTAAAAAAAAAAAAACTTCATTTACAAAAATTCTTTTTTATTTTTTTTTATTTTCCCACTGTACAGCAAGGGGGTCAGGTTATCCTTACATGTATACATTACAATTACATTTTTTTTCCCCACCCTTTGTTCTGTTGCAACATGAGTATCTAGACAAAGTTCTCAATGCTATTCAGCAGGATCTCTTCATTTACAAAAATTCTTACTTAAGTGTTTTGAATGGGAAATATTCTGGGTTGGAGTTCCTGGGTGTGGCAAGACCCTTGCCTAAGCACTGTCCCACTCCTCGTTCACTTCTTATCTTTTTGGCTAAAGATGTTGAGCTGGGAAAATAGAGGAGCAGATCCCATTTTAAATACAACATGCTGAGACCGTAAAACAAGGGTGAGGTAGTTTGGAAGGTGGCCAAGTCTATGGTTTTTAACCAGCTGTTTTGTTTTTTGTTTGTTTGTATGCTTTTTGTTTTTGTTTTTGTTTTACCGCATGGCATATGTCTCATTGAGATCCTTAACTATTGTCAGACTCCGTTGACTAACTCGTCAGCTTGTGACAGAACGTGGAAGCATATCATGCAGGCCATCCTGGGCCTCCCACCTGATGGGATGTGGAGCAAAACCAACCTGTTCTCACTTCGATGGCCTCCAGTACATATTCATTAACAAAAGAAGTGGCCATGAGTTTGTAGTCCACTATATTTTTTGGTGTTGTTTTATACAAAAATATAAGATTGGAACAGATTTTAGTATAAAAAACATGGTGACTCAATCATAAGATACTAAACTTGTGGTATTGCCTTGGGAACAGGCACTAGGCAACTAAGGGACGAACCTAAAGTGAAAAAAGCATTACTGAAGGCTAGAAAAAAATGACAAATTATATGTAATATCAGATAGCTTAACTGTTGCCTGTGTTGTGATACAGGGAAATTTTACCTAACCAATTATTGGAGATTTTGATAACAAACTGATTCCAAATTATTTCATTTAAATGCATATAAGAAGAGAGAGAGAATGACAGAGAGAGAGTGAGAGAGAGAGATTATTGACTATGGACTGGTATATCTTTAACAAGTTAGAGAAAGATAAAAAGGTTAAGAAATGGTTAAGTTCAAATGTGAAATTTTTTCTCAACATCAATGCATTTCAACAAGACATCATCAAATTAAGAAATTCATTATAGGAGTTCCTGCTGTGGCTCATCAGGTTAAAAGCCCGACGTTATCTCTGGATGGTTTAAGGATCTGGTGTTGCTGCAAGCTTCAGTGTAAGCCCCAGATGTGGCTTCGATCTGGTGTTGCTGTGGCTGTGGCCCCAATTCGACCCCTAGCCTGGAAACTTCCATATGCTCCAGCAGTGACCCAGAAAAAAGAAAAGAAAAGAAAAGGAAAGGAAAGAAAAGAAAGGAAAAGAAAAGAGAAAGAGAAAGAGAAAAAGAAAGAAAGAAAGAAAAAGAAAGAAAGAAAGAAAGAAAGAAAGAAAGAAAGAAAGAAAGAAAGAAAGAAAGAAAGAAAGAAAGAAAGAAAGAAAGAAAGAAAGAAAGAAAGAAAAAAAAAGAAAGAAAGAAAGGTATTACAGGAGTTCCTGCTGTGGTGCAAGGGGATCTGCAGTGCCAGGATTCATGCGGCACAGTAGGTTAATGGATCTGATGCAATTGTGTCATGGGTTTCAATTGTTGCTCAATCTGATACACTGGCCTGGGAACTCCACATGCTGTGGGCTGGCCAAAAAAGGAAAAAAAAAAATCATTAAAACAAAGATCCAGGCCAGTGCCAGTAGAACATGGTCTCAAGTAAAGATATCAAAGGAAGGAGTTCCCATTGTGGCTTAGTGGTTAACGAAGACAACTAGGAACCATGAGGTTGTGGGTTCGATCCTTGGCCTCAGTCAGTGGGTTAAGGATCCGGTGGGTCTGTGGTGTGAGTCACAAATGCAGCTCAGATGCAGCATTGCTGTGGCTCTGGTGTAGGCTGGCAGCTACAGCTCCAACTGAACCCCTAGCCTGGGAACCTCCACATGCCATGGATGCGGCCCTAGAAAAGAAAAAGATAATAATAATAATAAAAAAATCAAAGGAATGTCTGTGGGACCTTTCATCAAGACCTCAGAGAGGTATAAGATGATGCCTGATATGCCATTTATGAATAATCTCTAAGAATCTTAAGTACATTTTCTCATATCATCCTCATCAGTCACCTAAGTTAAAAAGGCCTGGGAAACAATGTGTTTGTGATTGTCATCTATGGATTTAATTATAAATAGGCACATAGGCTTCCCAGGGAATGTTTTATGTTTTGTGTGTTTGGACTAAAAAGGCATGAGGGGTACAAAATAAAAAAAAGGAGATTGTGGGCTCCCAAACCGCTCTTGGGAAGATGGAAGTGAGAAAGCACCCTAGCTATAAACCCAGACTATTACTCACACAAATGCAAGGATGATTCAGAGAGGGACCTAGACTGCAGAGAATCATTCCCAAGTGGTATACCTGGATTCAAATCAGGGAACCCATATCATAAATTTAGTCTTGGAAATTGCTAGGAACCTGTGAATTCTTTGTGTCTCCCAGCCCTCTCCCCACCTCCACTTGAATGGGCCTTTCTTTGGTGGTTACCTTAATCTTGTCTTGCTGATGGATGTTGGGATTATAGTTTCAGGATTTTAAATTTTTTTTTTCTTTCACATAGCAGCATGCATTTGAGTTTCCTCCACTTCTTTTCATGGCTTGATTGTCATTTCTTTTTAGAGCTGAATAATATTGCATTGTTTGGATGTACCAATTTTTTTATCCATTTACTTATGGAAGACATCTTGGTTGCATCCAAGTTTTGGCCATTATGAATAAAGTTGCCAATTTGTTTTCCAAATATATGAATTCATATTTCCATCATCAGTGCATAAAGATTTTCTCTAAATCCTCACCAAACATGGACATTGTTAAAATTCTTAACATTTGACAATTGTTGGGAGGAATCCTTTTCCTCTACCATCTTTGTTTGAATGTTGGGGTGGGACTGTGAATTAACTGATAATAGATTAACAGGAGACAGACAAGGTTTATTTATAGTTATACATAGAAGCATTCACTAATGAATAATTCAACAAATACCCAGAGGTAAAAGTGTATATTCCAACTCAACAAATAAGATAAGGTAGGAGGAGTGTTATGGTTTCAATGGAAAAGTATAAAAAGTTCTATTAAGCTTTTTATGCTAATGCGAGTGGACCGTCTGTCTTCTTCTGGAAAATCTTCCTGGAGGGGAATAGATGATAGCTGAATTTGAACTTCACAGTGGTAAGTATCAGCCTTCTTTCAAATAGGAAATTCCCTCAGAGAGGGGTCAAGGACAGCTGTACAGCTGTGTTTTCTGGGAGGGAAGCTTTGCTTAAATTTGGATAATATTTCCTTCTGCAGATGCTATCTTTTCAGATGTTTCCAGTTTAAGCTAATCTGCATATCATTGGGTGCAATGCTAATTCCTTCACAATCCAATAGGTGAAATATTGAATGTTATTAAACTATGAACTCTTAGTTTGCATTTCACAGATGATTAATGGCCTTGTTTATTTTCTCTCATAATAATGAGCTTATCAGATTTCCTTTTCTGTAACATATTTGGTTATCTTTGGACATTTCTATACTGGGTTTTTGTACTTATTCTTCTTAGCTAAGAGTCTTCTTTCTATATTTTGTATTCAGTTTTTTGTTAGTTCTCAGTAGAAGCAATGACTTCTCCATATTAAGGAATTTGGATAAAGAAGACTGTATTTTAATACTGTTTCATAATTTATTTATTTTATTTTTAGTACTTTCTGTGCCCCCACTGCAATTATCTCATGTAATACAATAAAACCAAAAAAAGAAAAAATATTTTTGTATTTTTTTTTGGCTGTTCTCAGGCCAGGGACTGAATATGAAGTGAGGCTGTTACCTACACCACAGCTGTGGCAGCACCAGACCCACTTTGCTAGGCCAAGGATTGAACCTGTACCTCCACAGCAACCCAAGCTCCTGCAGTCAGATCCTTAACCCACTGTGCCGCAGCAGGAACTCCTGTGTCTTTTTAAAGAATGCTATTATCATTTTGAAGTTTTCAAATATTTTTTAATATTCTTTCTTCTAAAAACATTAGAAGTTTTGTGTTGTAGATGTAATTCTAAAGATGGTCATTCCCTAAGATTCCTGTATCTTGAATCAAACACAAAACTAGAAATAGTTGTGAAGAGATTTTGCAGATGTAACTAAATCCCAATTAGTTGACTTCGAGATTCGAAAATTCTCCTGGTGAGCCTTCCTTGGTCACCCAAGAATTCACCCCACAATTTTCCCTCTTACTCTAAAACACCTCCTGTTCGTTTACTCCTCTTCCTGTAGTAACATCTTGTCTGATTCTCTGAACTTGAGGGAAGTTAGATAAGGGGTAAAGCAATAAAAAAGCTCTTCTGAATGTTTCAGTTTGATAAAAATATTGAGTTTTTCTCATAATATCTAGGCTGTGGTTTCAAAATTTATCCCAGGATTGGAGTATTTTGAATGATAAAGTAATGATTCCTGCTCTGTAGTTAGTACCTATGAAATAAAATTATTCATAGTTATTTGTTTAGAGAGGAAATCAATTTCTAATTATTTCCCTTCAGCATCAAGAGCATTACATTTTGTTCAGCTGATACACATGTAGTGAATGTAATCATCACATAAATATTTCATAGCAGACTATTTGAATCTAAAGTACTTAAAATCTAAAGTTTCTTAAATGATATACTGGGTAAAAAGAGAATAATACAGTTTTTTGGAGAGAAAAAAATTTTTTAAAACAATTTAGGATTCATCAGTTTTTTTTTAATTTATTTTTTATCATTATTTACCCAACACCCTTTTTTTTTTCCACTGTACAGCATGGGGACACTGTTAAGTTTTTAAATTGCCTTTAGAAGTAGAATATGGCTAACTACTTTGTTTGCCATTAATCATATGTTCATTGTTTGTGCAACCAACTCAATCAGTGAGTTTAATTGGGAAAATTCCTAATATATGTACTATTATTTATTCTGCATTTTGTATCATCAAAGAACCTTATAAACTGCTAGTGAATCAAGTAAACCTAATTGATTAAATGTTCACTCAAATTTATGAGTCTGATTAGGCAATGAATGTTTTGCATACAAATCATTCTGTGCTGTTCAGATCCATTTGAAGCATCGCAGTGAATTTTATAAATGAATATTGACATTTCAATATTGCAGCATTTTGCTAACACGTTATCTGATAATAACAGAAATAAACAAAAGAGTTTTAAAAAGAGGGCAATTTAATTTCACAAATAAACCAGCTCAGTCTCCATCCACTATGTATAACTGAAGATATTAATCTCTGGTGGAAACCTAATGGTGAGCACCGTAATGGAGGTGGAGAGACTGCAGAAAAGAATCTGCACTGTTCATAGCTATTGACAAACTTCCTTAGTCTCCTATTGAGAGACCATCGACAGCAGTTAAATCCTGAAATCAGATTTCTAATAAAGAAATACTAAAACACAGTTGCTTTAATATCAATGGGATCAGTGGGCACAAAAGGAACAGCCATCTTGCACATAGGTGATTGTTTTTCTTATATAAGCATTTCCCCTGTGGCTAGTTTTCCTTAAGGACATTACAGAGTTGCTGGTATTGTGACTTACTTCTGCCATGTTCCTTTTCTCTCTCCTCTCAGCTCTGTCTGGGACAGTCTTTGTTTTGCTTTTTTTTCAATTGATCTCTAACTCTGGGATTCAAATCCACCTGATGTGATGATCATCCCATGGGCACTTGCTTCAGGGTAAGAGGGATGTAGGAATATCCAAACATCCATTTACAAATACTTTGTTCATTGCACGTAACTCTGTAAATGCAAAGACTGCAAATGTATGTGTTGAATAATTACAGATAACCAAATAAATGCTATTTGAAAGCCAGTGATAAACAAATTGTTCCCACAGTCCAAGGGAAGACCATACAAACATGAACTATAAACCTTCATTAGGAGAATCTTTAGCCTTACTCCCTAGATTTGTGATTTTTCTCTTTTCTAGTTTCTGAGATTCTCAGTCTTCAATCATTCCAAGGCATATTTCTGATTTTCTCTTGAAAACTTACTCACTACTGCAGGAATTGTTCTCCCTTTAAGGTTCACTCTTTCCCGTTACCAACAATCTAAACATAAAAGCTCACATCAGTAAATTTTAGAAGAACTGTCGTCAATGATGAAATCAGGCAGCACTGTCCAGACTTTCCATCTTTCCTATAGCAATTTTTGGACCCAATATACATGTCTACATGCACACACACATATTACCCCCCCCCCACACACACACACTCCATTAGCACGTGGAAGTTCCCTGGGTCAGGGATCAAAACCAAGCCAAAGCAGCAACCAGGGCACTGCAGTGACAATGCCAGGTCCTTCACCACAAGGGAACTCTCTGGGCAGATATTTTAATGTTTGCACTGGGGCTACAAAAGGAACTTGGTTCAGAATCCATAAAATTTCTCTTTGAACCAGCCAAAGCAAATTAAATTTCCTGTTCA
Organism: Phacochoerus africanus; assembly: GCF_016906955.1. Classification (NCBI taxonomy): domain Eukaryota; kingdom Metazoa; phylum Chordata; class Mammalia; order Artiodactyla; family Suidae; genus Phacochoerus; species Phacochoerus africanus. The sequence goes on along the minus strand of NC_062544.1, from coordinate 267,788,215 downwards.
AAGGCTAGTGTGGGATAAAAACTGCTCACTCAAATGGGTTACTACTAATGCCCAATTAGAAAGAAAAAATATGTGTATATATATATATATATATTTGCTTTTTTGTGCCACACCTACAGTATATGGAAGTTCCCAGGCTAGGTGCCGAATCGGAGATACAGCTGTTGGTATATGCCACAATCACAGCAATGCCAGATCCAAGCTGCATCTGTGACCTATACTACAGCTCATGGCAACGCCATATCCCCGACCCACTGAGTGAGGCCAGGGATCAAACCTGCATCCTCATGGATACTAGTCAGATTCATTTCCAATGCACCACAACAGGAACTCCCAAAAAGTAGATATTTTGTGTCATAGTGTACACTACTCCTTTATTTCGTCTGTAAGATTTCAGTCATCCAAAGCTGATTTTGTTTGAATGATTTGTTTATATAAAGCTGAAACCTATTTTTTTAAACTAAGAAAAACACACAGTCTTAAAATAATATTTTGGGCATTGATGTAGCTTATTAAATTACTTAATTAAATTTTTTTCTAGCCGTAAAAAATTCAGCTGTGGCCAATGTAATATAAAGTATAGCAGAAGAGTGGAAATTATCAACTCAACTGAAGTGATTGGCTAACCTACAAGAATGTAACTATTAATTAAAAACATTTTTGGGTAATTAAATATTAATTGATTTTGACAAAGTGTAAAGAATAGATAAAGCAAATAGTTTACTTAATTTGATACTATTAATCAATATAGTAAACAAAAAAATGAAGATTTTGCATGGCAGAAGGACTTCCTTTCACTGTCTACCCTGCTCAAAATCAAATGATCAGTGTATTCTTATTAGAATCATTATAGTAGGTGGGCAGCTCTAGAAGGAAGCCAGTGAAGACTGCTTGATCAGCAATTGGAAAATATCATCTTTCTTTTTGTAAAATCTCTCCACACACTGCTATGTTTATCTTCCAACTGAAACAAATCGACACCAAGCACATTTTGAAAGAAGTCTGAACTTGAACTGTTAGCTGTATGTTTATTTTAGTACGCCTGTTATATAATTGCTAAATGAAATAAAATTTGTTCAAAATTGGCATACTATTTTCAAAAATATATGTAACTGAAATTATACCTACATTCTCCAGTTGTTAATGGAGCTTAACTTAGAAACAAATTCATGGCCCATTATGGTTTATGGCCTTTCTATGTTGTTTGCCAAAACAATAAAACATTGCTTTGTATAATCAATAAAAAATAACAAGCATTTACATGGTTGGACAAACTAGGAGATGGTTCATTGTAATCTTGTTCATAGTTCAGCTGAAAAATAATGGAAGATTGGTGAGATGAATTTCTCACAAAGCTGTTTAGATAATGAAATTTGCCAGTATATATGGCATTCTCTTACAAATCAGAAATTCATTACATGGAGTGGAGATAAAGCAAAAAGTCTAAGTGAATAGTAGTGGAAAGTAAAATTTAAGTGTAAAGTAGAAAAAACCCTTATATATGAACACTGGCCTTTGGATTGATAAAGTTTAATACAGTTTTAAGATGAAAATCACATCTAATGAAATGTGCTTGGAACTTGGTATGCAATTATGTAAAATGAATGTCATAAGTTTCTTTTTCAAGTGTAAATTCTCATTGTGAAAAAAAAATTAGAAAAACTTTTATAAAACACAATTTTCATTACCATACTAGAGACATGACCAAAATATTAAAAACTTTAAGAAACATTATAGAATTTTATGGACACATAATTAAGAATAATACATTCAGAATTATAAATGAGAAATATCTTCTTTATTTGCTTTGTATTAGCTTATAAGTATATGCTAGATGTCATGCTGAAGTAGTATATATAGGGATATTCCTGCACCACTTTTTATCTGAAGAGTAGGCCATTGCGTGTATTTACTGTAATTTAACAATCACTCAGTTCCGTATCTATCAACATCTGAGTTATTTCCAGTCTTTTCCTTTAACAATAAATGCTTCAATGATTAGTCTTGTGAATTTGTCCTTTTATATTTTGGTAATAGTTTCCTTGAAGTGAGATTGCTGGATCAAAGGGAAAAGGCATGGAAGTTCTCTTGCAGTACAGTAGGTGAAGGATCCAGCACTGTCATCGCAGCAGCTTGGGCCACTGCTGTTGCAGGGTTTCACTATCCCCTGCCCAGGAAATTTCACATGCTACAGATGCCACCAAAAAAAAGGTGGGGGGGGGAGTATATGTTATTTTGCTGGATACCAGCAAATTTCTGTAATAGAGATTGAACCATTTTACATTCCTGCCATTAAATGTATAAAAAAGTATTTCTCCTACAGTCTTACCAACAGTATATGTTGAAAACTTTTGGAGCTTTACCAATGCAATTGCTGGAAAAAAAAAATTAAATTCTAGCCATCTGTTTGGTCAATGATTGTTTATTCCATATCCCCAATCCATGAATCGATATGCTTTTATAAAAGTCACACCTTTAGAACTTTATGCACTGGTTTTTGCTCTGCAATTTGTGTCTTTTTTTAATAGAAAAAAAACAACAAAATGCATACTTTTTAATTTTTTTTTAATAAGACTGTGAGAAAATCAAGTCAGGCAGACATGTGTACTTCATATAAACACAGTCCATGTCTGCCTACTTTAAAATAAAAAGGAGTTACAAATGAAGACGTGGTCTTCAAAGAACAGTATTTTGAGATAAGGGCCATATGGTTGTTTCTTTTCTACAACAAATATGAGATTTAAATGCAAGCAGTACTCAATACTGTTCTCCTATATCCCGACCTGAATACACCTGAGGATACATTCGCAACTTCGGGGTGTGATCAACACTTTGAAAATATTTTGTTATCTTACAAGTCTATAGAAGCCATAAATAATTCAAGTCATTTTAAAGCTGTCATTCCAAATGATGACTTTAGAAGCTTTTTAGAACCACTTTTTTATTCCTTTTACATAATTTAGAGCAGTGGTTTTCTCCCTAGTGTGTGATTGGTTGTGGAGAAATTGCTATTTTATTTTGAGTTGATAATACAAATTCTTACGGCCACGAAACCCATTTCTCTTAGAGTCAGAGATCCTGATTGCTTTCTAACAACTGAAATATATGAAATAAATGGTGGCATGATATTTACATTGTATATAGGGCAAATAGAGCTTTGCCCAGAATGCTCATAAAGTCTTAACTTAGTGCTTTCAATAGATCGGTGTTGTTTTCCTTGGGGTCTACTATAATTCAAAATGTGCTGAGAACATGAAGGCATATTTTCTGTTTGAGGCACTTTGCTCCCTTCCTCCATTATAAAAGAGTCTATAATTTTCCAAGTTTTATAGGCTCTCCTTGGGGGAGATTCCATAGTAGATATCCTACTCTTTTGTCCAAAAGCTAATACTGGAAACTAAAACCTCCATTTTCAGTGTGGTTTTATTTTCACTTTAAACAGAAGTGAAACAAATTTGCTAGTTAATTTCATTGATGTAAGTATTCATCATTATTTGTCTACTAAATGCCCATTGTTATACATATTATTTCTTTTTTGCAGAATATTGCAATACAGATCTTATTACACATTTCAGAGATAAAAAAATGGAAGTTAGGAAAGTAAAGCAATTTTACTCATTTTTATACTGCTATTCAGTCTGGGGACTTCAAATTTGCTACCCAAAGTTCTTTTGCTGCACTGGTCCACCCCTTCCAGTGGTGTTATAACTGATTCTTGAACCTTTTTACATTTATTTCCTTGGGAGTTAGAATTTGTCTTTGTGTATGTGTAATTATATTGTGACCATGGTATTTATCAGTTATACTTTAAGATGGCACTTACATAAAAAGTAACTGATTTTTTTCACAGGAAATAAAAATTTCTACATTTGCAAGAACAAAATATTATATATATTTTTTTCATAGTGTTAAAATTCATAGGCTATGGAGGGAGGCTGTTTGTGTTAAAAACTTCTTAAATCAGATATTAGCTATATGGTCCTGGGTAAGTCATTTAATCTTTCCAGCCTTCAATTTCCACATCTAATAAATTAGTGTAATAATATACAACTCATGGGTTATGATAAAAACTAGTATATACATATATATTTTTTCACATGTACATGCACACACACATATATGTACACACACAGGTTATATATATGTATACATATATATCATAGAATAGTAACTCCCCATACTAACTGATCTGCTTCATAAATGTCAACCATTATCATAATTATTTCTAAAAACAAAAACCATTGTTAAATATTTTCTACTACAGAGATTATCCAATCAATTGCCTGGTAATTAGTTGTCTGCTCACATTTGTAGAGAAAACTCCTTTCTGGATGATGGCAAGTTCAAAACTTCATTCTTCCCTCTGGACAGCCCTGAGCAAATTGTGAAGCAGACAAAGATTGAGTTTAGTTCATTCAGTCTCCAATCTGTGAACATTTTTTCCTATTTCCATGTCACTCCCATTTTTCGAGAATCTTTTTTTTTTTCCGATCTCTTTTTCCTATGTCTTTACACATTTATTCACAGTAAAGAAATTGAGAATTTAACATGATACTCTCAGAGGTATATTTAAATGAGAACTGTGGCCTGTAGAAAAGGCAAAACTAACTATAAGATATAAATATCTCACTCTGGAGTTTTAGGAATTTTGGAGCAGTGTTTTTAGAAAGTTTGTCCTTTGCAGTGTCTCTGAAATCACAGTGGGTAAATGCCCTTTTCAAAAGTGTAAGGCTAGCCCTGCTCACTGCATGTCTGCTACTTTGGTTCCAAATTGATCATCAATTAACTGAATAGTTTGGATTCTGTGATACTGAATGAATTTTTCCAATGCAGTTCCCAGTTCTGAACAAATATATTCGGTAATTCCCTTCTCCAGTTCTATTTCGTTTTTGAGTCAATTCTAACTTTTTTATTGAATGTCTAGGAAGCACTTTTGCTGTCAGCAGGAGTCCTGAGACTTAGCTCAGGACAATGTAGCAAGGCCAGGACCACTTAAATTGTCTCTCTAGTCTCCTGACTCTCCCATTTTCTCCTACAGCAGCCGGAGATATTTGTGTAAAATACCAGAGGGCATTAGGGTCTATCAGAAACAGAAAAGGGAGCGATGGGAAACTTGAAGATTATGCTAGAGTGAGTGGAAAATCATTGAAAATGGTTTGGCAATGTGGATGGAAACAAAATGTATTTTTCTGTGTATCCTCATTGCACTTTCATGCTCAAAGACCCAGCACAGAAGACTGGGTTCACCTTTAGGGACACCTAGTGCAGGCAGAATCCAAGCTGAAGTTTGTCTGAGTCCCTTAGCACAGTGTTTGGGTCAGTTCCTTATGCCATATGGGAGTTCATGAACAATTGCCATTCACACAAGATTTATGTGGACTTCTCGTTGTAGTGCAGTGGTTAAGGAATCCAACTAGGAACCATGAGGTGGTGGGTTCAATCCCTGGCCTTGCTCAGTGGGTTAAGGATCTGGCGTTGCCGTGAGCTCTGGTATAGGTCACAGACGTGGCTTAGATCCTGTGTTTCTGTGGCTGTGGTGTAGGCGAGTGGCTACACCTCTGATAGGACCCCTAGCCTGGGAACCTCCATATGCCGTGGGAGCGGCCCTAGAAAAGACAAAAAATAAATAAATAAATAAATAAAAAGCTTTATGTAACCTATTGTTCCACTTTTTTGATCTCATCTCCTATTACTCCTCTTTTTCACTATTCTGATCACACTTGTCCCCTTTGTATTCCTCAGATACACGAAGGACACAGATTCCTCATGGCCTTTGGATTTGTTGGTCCCATTGTTGGCAATTCAATCAGCCATCCATCTAACATGTGCTCTAACTTCCTTTGTGTGTCTATTCATTGAGCATTATTTATTGAGGATCTAATAGCCCTTAATAAAAGAGCTCCCAACTACTACAACATCCTTCTTTGTACCTCCGTTCATAGCGCTTACCTCATATAATTGCATGCAAATTATATATTTGTGTGGTTTTGCCTATTACTTCTGTTTCAGGCTTTCATCCCTGGAGGATGTAAGCTTCATGAGAGAAAGGGTCTTATTTTTGTTCATTGCTGTCTTTCAGGTTCTCCAACAGTTCTAGATGGAAGTACTAAGTAAAATTTTAAAGTAAACTCCTCCTATGTTGACCTATTATTGAACTGAAATATCTGTAGCATTTTCTTATCTCACCACCATCCCCAGCCCCATCCTCCCAGGGAGTAGCTGGGTATTGAATTATAGCTTCTTGATTAACACTATGATATCTTTTCTAATATATGTTCACAGTTTACTTACAATAGTAGGGTTAAAATCCTGATTAGAGGAGAGAGATCAAGATATATACCACTGATTACATTTCCTGATTATAATCCATTGGCTATAAGTTCCTACTGCCATGCTTCCATGGACAGCATCAGATCCAGCCATGAATGATGCATAAATAATATAAAGCATTGTTTTTAAACTTCATCTGGATTGTAACATTTTATCTATATCATTTGTATTTTCTTTTTTTACATATTAAAGACAAAAGGAAAATCTTACAAGCCATCAGGCAGAAAGAGCATATTTATAAGAAAGGAACAACTATGAAACTGACCTAGGTTTCTTTCTTTCTTTTTTTTTTTTGGTCTTTTTAGGGTCACACCCATGGCATATAGATGTTCCCAGGCTGGGGTCGAAATGGAGCTGCAGCTGCCGGTCACAGCCACAGCAGCTAGGGATCCGTGCTGCATCTGCCACCCACACCACAGCTCATGGCAATGCTGGATTCTTAACCCACTGAGAGGAGCCAGGGATCGAACCTACATCTTCATAGATGCTAGTCAGATTCATTTCCGCTGAGCCACAATGGGAACTCCTGGCTTAGGTACCTTAAAAATAGTAAAAGAAACTAAAGGACTAATTAGCCATGGTACTGATCTATGAAAATTCTATCCTTAGATGAGTTATCACTTACTAGTGAATGTAAAATAAAGTCATTTTCAAAAAAAGATAGTGTTTGCAACTGCTAGACTTAACTGAAAGAACTCAGTGATTTATTTAGAGGAAAGGAACAGAATGCAAGAAGCAACAATGAGCATAGAAATTTGTTAGCATATGGATAAAAGTTTATATGTGTGCACATGTATTTATTTGTTCTTAAATATTTTATTTGCTTTTATGTTTTTAGTTATTTAAAAGTAATCACATATGATGCTATCAATTGTTTGAAATTCCTGGAAGTCTAATCCTGCTATTAATTTTGCCTACTGGTTTTCTCTTATAATAGAGCCAGAAATGAAGACCTAAGAAAGAAAAGCTAGAGATATAAATCATAACCTGGATTGAGTAGTGCCATAAAACCTCAAAGAGGAGCATGTTTTAAAGGCAGCAATCAACTGTGGTGAATACTACCGCAAAGACATGTTTAAGATAATGATAGGAATGAGTTCATTAGATTTACCGACAAGATGGATTTCTCTTTGTGCCTCAGAGGTAACAAACCTGGCTAGTATCCATAAGGTCATGGGTTCCATCCCTGGCCTTGCTCAGTGGGTTAAGCATCTAGCATTGCTGGGAGCTGCAGTGTAGATCACAGACACGGCTCAAACCTAGCATTGCTGTGGCTGTGGCGTAGGACAGCAGCTACAGATATGTTCCCCTAGCCTGGAAATTTCCATATGCCATGGATATGGCCCTAAAAAAAAAAAAATTTACCAACAAGAACTCATAATGGACTTTGACAACTACTATTAAGTGGACCAGAACCTATAGTAGCACAGGTGAGACAGTAAATGAGATGGGTCAAATATGACTTAGTTACATTTTTCTGTTTCCTCTGAGACCCCTATTGAAATGAGAAGGTATGAGTGTGTCATTCAAGGTTCTTTAGAGAAACAGATCATCTATATATGAAACAATAATAAACAGAGGTGCAGATATCTCTTCAAGTGATTTCATTTGGATATATACCCAGAAGTGGGAAAGTGGGATTGCTGTATCTTATGGCAGTTCTATTTTTAATTTTGGCGGTTCCTCCATACTATTTTCTATAGTGTCTATACCCATTTACAATTTCACCACCAGTGTCGAAGTCTTCCTTTATTGTTGCACATCATCATCAGTGCCTGTCATTTCCAGTCCTATTGATAATGGCCATATTTCACAGAAATAGGAAAAAAAAATCTACAAACTTTTATGGAACCACGAAAGACTCCTAATAGCCAAACAATATGGAGAAAGAACAAAGTTAGATGTATCACACTTATGACTACAAACCATACTACAAAGTCAGAGTAGTCAAAATAATGATACTGGCAAAAAACAGACATATAGACCAAAGCATTAGAATTGCAAGCACAGACATAAATCCATGCATATACAGCTAACAAATATTTGACAAGGGATACAAGAATGACTAATGAGACTTAAATGTAAAACTCGAAACCATGAAACTCCTAGAAGAAAATTTATGACATTAACCTTGGCAGTAATTTTTTGTATCTGACATCATGGTAAAAATAATGAAAGCAAAAGTTAACAAAAGGAAACTATATCAGACTGAAAAAGCCCTGAACAGTAAAAGGATCAATCAAGAAAAAGAAGAGGCAACCCGCAGAATGGGAAAAAATACCTGCAAACCGTATATATGATAAAGAAAAATATATGGCATTAGTAGAACTCAATAGCAAAGAAATGCATAATTAGACTAAAAATGGGTAGAGGACCTGAATAGACATTTTCCAGAGAAGACATGTAAATGGCCAATGGGTACATGAAAAACACTCAACAACACTAATCATCAGGGAAATGCACTCAAAATGTGGCTCATTTTTAAATGTGAATGGACAACCAGTAACTACCAAACTTGAGGAAAATATTCCAGGCAAAAGACAATGACTAAAATAAAAAAAAAATATATAGATAAAATAAATTCTGAAGGAAAACAACAATATAAGAAGACAGAAATTTTAAAAATGTAATTATATATAATTTTTATATGGAAATAAATATTTTAATTATTATTTCATTTTACCTTTTTTTGTTTTTGTGTTCCTTTCTAGGGCCACACCCATGGCATATGGAATTTCCCAGGCCAGGGGCTGAATTGGAGCTACAGCCACCAGCCTACACCACAGCTCATGGCAATGCTGGATCCCTGACCCACTGAGTGAGGCCAGGGATCGAACTTGCATCCTCATGGATACTAGTAGAATTCATTTCTGCTGCACCACAATGGGAACTACCAACAAATAGTTTTTTTAAATGCAAAGCTAAAGCACAAACAGGTACAGCCAAGACATCTTAACCCACATTTATACACTTCCACTGGATCCTCCTTCGATTCACTGACCACTGACCAGGCAAGTGTGGGGTAAGGGGAAGACTTTGTAGGTAACGCCATTGTGAGCCTGGAGTTGGAGGATGTCAAAGTTGAGGACAGACTCTCATGTCTGTCTCCATTCACATTTACCTGGGAGCAAGAGTTCTGGGAGATCCAAGGTATGACCCCAGAGTCCCTGGCCCCTAAGCTACAGGTTAAGAAAAAGTGGGGATCAGTACTCCTTTGGGAGGAAGCTACCTGGTCCTTCTGCCATCACAGTCAAGGAGAGGAAACTTTACCCCTAGCCGGAAATTTCAAGAGTATAACTAATGTTATCATAAATATGAAACAAAGAAGACAATTTAGAGGATGAGAAAGAATGTTTGGAATAATAATGATAATGATAATAATATAATAATAACAATAAGAATAGTAATAATAATAATAAAAGCATTAGAAAACAAAGTTGAAGAAATCACCAGAAAAGAGAAGAAAAAAAATCAAAGAGATGGAATGTAAATAACATATAATTAGTGGATTCAGGCAGTCCAGTCTGATGACTAGGAAAGAGAAAACATTGAGAAGGATGTTCACCGGTTATGATGCCCTTTCCTTTCCAACTTGTAGTTGTTGATTTTGCCTTATACTTAGGTAAGAAAAAAGAGACCATCAGATAAGAACAACTGTCATCACGTTTACAATGATAGTCAACACTTCCTTCAAGTTTTCGGTGTACTGAGTATTTCCCTAGGCATCTCTTTCATGCATTAACATATTCAGACTTCACAGCAAACATATGAGGTAAATTTAATTATTATCCTGGAGCACGGAGCATTCCGAAAAATGCCTTAATCATACAGCAAGTAGCAGAGTCAGTATTTAAATCAGGGAGTCAAGATCCAGATTCTGTACACTTAAGCACTGGGCTATATGACCTCTATCTTGAATGACTTTGCGTGACATCTGGAATAAATTTTCAACTGGCTAGCAAGGCCTATGATTCTCTGTATATTCTCCTGTTGACTTCTTCTGCAGTATCTCATGTCACTCTCTTCCTGCTCACTGTGCCCTAGGACTATTGATCTTCTGACAGTTGCAAGTATAGGCCAAGCTCTTGCCTAAATTGGCCCTTCTGCTTAGAACTCTGTTCATCCGGGCTTTATATGAAATGGATTATGCTTGTCCTCAGACCTCAGCTTAAGTATCTCCTCCAGGATCTGACCACAACCCTTTCTCAGCATGGTTCTCTACCACACCTTCTTAGCCCTCCTTTGCTTCCTTAGTACTACTTTTTAATTTGTTCTTTCTTTTTTATTTAAATATGTACTCTTGATTATGACTTCTTTCTCTCACTATGTTATAGGGTAAATTGTGTGCCCACAGAGAGCTATGTTGAAATCCTAAACCTCAAGATCTCAAAGTGTGATCTCATTTAGAAATTTGGTATTTGCAGAGGTAATGCATTTTAAATAAGGGATTAGAGTGGGCTCAACTCCAATATGTCTTCTAAAGTAGGGAAATGTGGACATAGACACAAACAGACACAGAAGGAGGATGATGTGAAGAGACCCAAGAAGATGGTCATACACACATCTAGGAATCCCTAAGGCCTCTGAAAGCAGAGAGAGAAGCCTGGAACAAATCCTTCCCCTAAGGCCATCAGAAAAACATAGCTCTTCTGATCTCTTCCTTTTGGACTTTTGGCCTCCAAAACTTAGAATATTGCTGTTATGCTAAGCCAATCAGTTTGTCGTGCTTTGTTACAGCAGCCCTAAGACTCTAATTCACACTAATAAGTTATATTATTTTCTGTATGGAAAGAAAGCTTGTCTGCTTGATTAGAGCTGTTTCCTCAGCTCTGTGCCTGCAGCAGAGTTGTCCTCAATGAGAGTTACATATGTGAATGAATCCATGCATAAATCAACAGGAGGTGGAATTGAGAAGCAAGGAGACTATTAACCTCAGTATCTAGCCCTGAATTTTATAGTGCATATTTAAAAATAAATACACACAAAAATACAACAAAAGCAACTTCCACAGGAAAAGGCCTTTAGGAGCTAAGATTCTCAGGCCATGAACCAGTTTGGGAGAGATCAATCTGAAATGATTTGAAGATCCACAGTCGAGTAGTTCCCTTTAGCTCTCAGCCAGTTAAGGATCCGGTGTTGTCCCTGCTGTGGCATGGGTTTGATCCCTGGCTTAGAAACCTCTGCATGTGGGGCCAAAGAAAAATAAATAAATAAAAAACAAAAATCTATAGTCAATCACTTAAAACATACACATTTTTTTCTTGTACTTTTCATCCTGAGGTGAATTAATTGAGGTTAATATTTCATTAGATACAACATTTTCCAAAGATTGGTTTTAAACTCAGGAAAGCTTGTCATGTTCACAAAAGCTAAATAACAACAAAATTCCACTTCGGTCACTTCTCCTTGTTCACCAAATGACCTTGTTAAACACTAAAAACAAATGGCATAGGACACACATTAGAGAACTTTCATGTACTCCTATTTAAAGTTACCGCAAAGTACTAGATTCCAGGTATCATAATATCACAGAATAAGACTGGAAATAGTGCCAGATGACTCTCTTGCCTGGCCCTGACTTAATTAAGTTGTAGAGCACAAGGCCAATCAGGGTTGAGGTTTCCTGAATACATTCCAGCATAGCAAGTACAGTTGTATATGACTCATATCCCTTTGCAGGAGTCAGGAATTCTGCCAATACACTTGTCATATATTTGTATAATATTTCTAGAACCAAATGTATTTGTAGCACAGTCTAAAGAATAAGTTTACGATTAGAGTATTTAATAATTCCAAATCTTGTCATAAACATTTTTTACTCTAAATTAAGAATTTAGGAATGAGAGCCACTAGCTTCTAGAATATTATATCTTGCTTGTGTAAATGTTCTAAAACCCAGGGAGTTCCTGCTGTGGTGCAGTGGGTTAATGAACTAGTTTTTTTCTATAGTGATACTGTTTTGATCCCCAGCCCACTGCAATGGGTTAAGGATCTAGTGTTGCTACAGCTGTGACGTAGGTTGCAACTCCAGCTCAGGTTCAATCTCTGGCCCAGGAACTTCCATATGCTGTGGGGGCAGCTGAAAAAGAAAGAAAGAAAAAAAAAAATCCTAAAATCCTGAGTAAGGAAAATAACATCAAGAAATACATTTCACCATAATTTTCCAATAATTCTGACCAAAGGGGAGGGAAAATGTTTTTTCAAAACTTAATAAGCCATAATAAATGGTGATATTGTTGAAATGATGGTGATCAATGTCTCAGGCACATTTGGGGCCAAATGCATCATCTAAGAGACTGAACTGACTGGTCTACTCTGGACTCTGTTGGATTATACATGTTTTGGTTAAATTGCTTAATCTATCTTAGATTTAGTTTCTTCATTTACAACAATCAATGACAAGTTCTACTTTATAATGATTTAAGGGACAATGGGATGCACCATGAAAAGTGGTGACTTCTTGATACTCCAGTGAATGCCGATCCCTCTCTGCTCTGTGAGCCAGCTAAGGTATCTAACTGAAACAAATATCCCATCTGTGTGGAGACCCTGCCAGGAGGCACTGATAATTTATAATTGAAAAATTAGGAATCAAGAGTTCCCCTTGTGGTTCAGTGGATTAAGAAACCAACATAGTATTCACGAGCATATGGGTTGGATTCCTGGCCTAATTTAGTAGGTTAAGGATCCAGCATTGATACATGCTGCGGCATAGATCACAAATGTGCCTCCGATCCCGTGTTGCCCTGTCTGTGGCTTAAGCCTGCAGCTGCAGCTCCAATGCCACCCCTACCCTAGGAACTTCTATATGCTGCAGGTGCAGTCAGAAAAATAAAGCAAGCAAACAAGAAAGAAAGAAGGAAAATTGAGGCTGAAACTAGCCACATATTATAATTTATATGTATGTGATATTATCAATTTCACAATTTTTTATAAACCAAACTTGATACCTCACATTCAATTAAAAAATGAAATCGATAATTTTTTGGCTGTGAAAATAAAGTAAGCAACTTATAATTTGACACACCATTTAACATGCATGTATGAACATGGTAAATAATATTTTTTAAAATCTTGAGAAAATAAAGCCATAGTAAATTACCACATTATTATAATACAGTTTTAAAAAATAATCCCACAAGAGGCTTTCTTTCTTATTTTCAGTTCTTTCTAAAAAGGATAGACCATCTTTTAGATATTAATCTCTTTCAACAATGAACTTGACAACAGCAAGCTGTTAATATTGTTAATATTGCTGAGGACTATTATTTGTCTAATAAGCCTGTTTTTATATTGCATTTTTTCTCTAAAAATGATACACTATTTTTTTTCCAGTACATATAATGAAATAGACAATAGTTGAAATAATTTCACTCCAGCATTGGTGAAACGGAGACTGCATCCAGCTCATGTTCTGATTGCAGTCCAACAGCAGAGTGTATGCACAGCCAATGAATGATCTTTCTTTACAGCCAAATGTGGCTTAATTCTGAATGTAGACCTTAGGCATTTATTAATCTTCAGTGTCAGAAAAACCCAAGCTCAATCTTTTTTTATGTTTCCTCATTATTCCTGTTCACAAATGAAAATTTAATTTCTGTTTTGTCACTTTGTGCAGTCAACTGTTAGGCTTTAATTATAAAACTGTTTCTAATTCCTGGGAATGATATTTTAATAATGTTTAATCTCCTTTTCACATTTTAGCATCTTTTATAATCATGTCTCTGTGTTTCTCCTTGCTTTTATTTTATTTGCAAACAAACCCAGCAGTGCAAACTATAATTCCAAGTTGGCTGATGTTTCTGAATCAGACATTGCTCCTAATCAGCACTGTGAATTTTCAGGGGAAAAAAAATTGAGGAAAGAAACTCAGCTTTCCTCCTAACACCAGCTGCAATCTTGAGTTTACAACCCTAAACTTTGATGTTTAATCTGTTCACAATTTCTGAGTGGTCCGTTAAGCTTTTGGTAATTGATCTTGAAGGATTTTCAGGTAGAAATGCTTTGAATACCACAAGATACATGATTTCCTCAGTAGACTTTTGCTCTAAGTCTTCACAACAAGAACCTAGAGCTTTGCGGATCTTGTATATATGACAACAAATGGAGGCAGCTCATTCCTAAGCATGTGGTAACTTGTTTTTGTTAAAAGGAAAGTCTATAAGAAACATTAGAGCCATATCATTTTACTATTTTCTCCCTTAAGTAGGAGCGATTTAGGGTCAAATATTCCTCGTCTTGTGTCCCTTCTTCATTTACATTTAAAAATTACCTATTATTAACTCTATTTTCTGTCATATTTTTTGTGTAATTAAGCAGGGCTAAGCAGAAATAATCTCCGATTTTCCTCTCATTTTTCCTTAATTAATTTATTACACACATAAGTAGACATTTCTTTAACTGAAGGTGAACGTAGGAGAGACCATAAAAAATAATCCTGGTGCCACTGTATAGGGAGTACTAGATTCTTTAGGATTTTGTCATAGCTCTCATGCTGCATTATATCTCATGCTCACAATTGGAATGGATGAATATTTTGATTTTTTGGCCCCACCCACAGCATGTGAAAGTTCCTTGGCCAGGGACTAAAACCAAGCCGCAGCTACCGCCTATGCCACAGTTGTGGCAATGCTGGATCCTTACACCACTGCACCACAATGGGAATTTCTGGAATAGATGAATCTTTTTCCTTTTTGGCTTTTTGCCATTTCTAGGGCTGCTCCCGCGGTATATGGAGGTTCCCAGGCTAGGGGTTGAATTGGAGCTGCAGCCACTGGCCTACACCAGAGTCACAGCAACTTGGGATCCAAGCTGCATCTGCAACTTACACCACAGCTCACAGGCAACACCGGATCCTTAACCCACTGAGCAAGGCCAGGGATCGAACCTGCAATCCTAGCTGGATTCACTAACCATCGAGCCACGACGGGAACTCCAAGAATAGATGAATCTTATTAACAGTTGTCTATGCAGCTCCAGATTTCGAGAGAGAGACACTGGGAGTAGAATGCAAGAACTATTCTATTTGTTCAAAAATATGTCTTAATTAGACATTGGCAAAGTTTTCAAACACAAAAATTTATCAAAAGACAATTTATTATTTATTATAAAATACTATGTAAAGAACTGTGAGTAAATAAAAAATGAGGGATGAGGTATTCTGGAACAGGTGGTTTTAACCTAAGGGATTCACAGACAAAAGTTAGAGGCCTATGGTCTTAAAGGGAAAATATTTGTCCTTATTTTCACTAATGTATTAAAAATATAATTTCCTTCAGTTTGTAAATACATAACATACAGTAAATCACTGTAACATCATTATCAGTGCCTCTACTTTGTCACCAATATAAATCATGGTTTCATGTTACACTTATTTTTGAAAAATAATTGGTGTTTTCCCTATTTTCAAATGATGATACTTACTAGGCCTGTCTCTAGAGGTCTTAATTTCTCTTAATAAAGTATTTAAAAATATTTTTAGAACTGAATTTGAATACTTTTCTATATTAACTTTTGCATTTTATTTCACAAATTAAAAAATAATTTTTAGAAAGGATTCATAGACTATACAAGACTGGCAAACATGTAGATGACACAAAAAGTAGTGAACAATTTCTAGGATGGTTTTGAATTGGAAATGAGAAGAAAACCAAGCCTGAAACTTCCAGGAACACCAAAATTTAAGGAAGAAAAAAGGAAATGGGAAAAAGAAAATATTAGAGGTCAAAGTTGAAATGAGAGAGGAGAGTTCACAACCAAAAGAAAAATTGTCTTTTCAAGAGAATGTCATGAGGAAGTTTGAAGAGAGACTAATCAACAAAGTAAAATGTAGAGAGAAACCCACGTCGGTGCAAAAAGAGGAAGGCTTGTTAGATCTGGTAGTTACAGACCTGTGAGGAAACTGAAGCTCAAAGACCTGACATGAGCTGTCCAGAGATAGGTGGTATTAGGTAACAGAGGCCAAACCCATTTAAGAATCACGCTCCATTCCCTAGTCTTCATTCATCCAAAGAAAGAAAACAGGAATTCTCTGATGGCACAGTGAGTTAAGGATCCAGCAGCGGCAGTTGGGTCTCTGCTGTGAGGTGGTTTGATTACCTAGCCAGGGAACTTCCACATGACCTTGGTGTGGGAAAAAAAACAAAAACAAAAACAAAGTTCTGCTTAAGCCAGACTGACTTATGTTGCTATATGGTACATATCCAAGTATATTTTCCCATTAAATATAATTGCACATACACAGAAAATTATTTCCCCCTATAATGACTCACTTTTATACCAACAAAGCCTCATTTAAGCTGTTGGCCTTGGGCATTCCCATCACGGATCAGAGAAAACTAATCTGACCAGTATCCATGAGGATGCAGGTTTGATCCCTGGCCTCACTCAGGGGTTAAGGACCAGGGGTTGCAGTGAGCTGTGGTGTAGGTCACAGACTTGGCTCAGATCTGGCATTGCTGTGGCTGTGGCATAGGTTGCCAACCGTAGCTCCGATTTGACCCCTAGCATGGGAACCTCCATATGCCGCAGGTGCGGCCCTAAAAAGGCAAAAAAAAAAAAAAGATATAGGTAATAGCTTTAATGATAACAGCCATTTCTTATTATTGAGAGTCAAGTAATTTTCCAAAACATCTCCAATCAGAAGATGCCACAGGTTTTGACATACTTTTATTATGGGTCCTCTGTATGATTGATTCTTCCATGAGAAACCTCTTTTCAAAATACAAAAATCTCTGAATATCAGTTCAACTAGGTTTTTGTTTTACTACTCATAGGAGTGGATGTACCAAACAAATGACACTGAAAACTTGGAATATAAAAGGAATTTGAAAGCAGAGAATCTTAAGGGAAGAGAAAGGAGGGAAAAACTACACTTTTACTGCATACTTAGCGGATGCATTTAAAATTAAGAGCAAATAAATATCATTAAAATATATATGATACACAATTTGTTTACTCATGTTTAACGTTATAAATATGTATTAGAAATAACTGACTCAGAGATGTTCTAAGTGTTGATTTATACAAAAACTTACAAAATGAAAATATGATCTTTGTGTGTTTACAGTTAATGTGATAAATTTCATCGGCGTCTTTCAATAATTGACATTAATCATATTAGCTAAAATCACAGATCAGTTGGTAATAAAAAGTGGCCTGTCTCCTCACATTTCAAAGGCTCCATTGTCTCTATAGTAACATCTGTATTAACAGAAAGAGTTACATGTATATATAAATATATATGTATCCTCGAATGATGAATGAATAAATTATGACGAATTTTTTGAAAATTTGCAGTCTTCAGAAATCTTCAGAGCTACAGGCTTCCCATTCTTTAAAAATCTCCAGCAAAAAAAAAAAAAAACTTATTTATTTCCATGGGGAAAATAAATAATTACTGCTAGTTAGAAGTAACACCTTGCAATGATGATGGAATATTAAGGATGAGCAGGGGGTCCATGAGGGTTTCACCTCAAAGCACCTTTAAGATTAATTATCAGCAAGGCAATTTCATTCTCCATCATTTCCCAAGGTATTTCTTTTCTTGAGAAAAATGACTATTAGCTGTGAAGAAAAATTGTATTCACAGATTTAGTGAAAAGGCGAGGATACTACAATACTAAAGTTTATGAAAATAAATCTAAGTAATTACATAATAATAGTGAAAATATAATTTTAAAGTTTGAGAAATAATGCCCTGTTACAGTAAAACTTTTGATTAGTTTAATATTATAATCTTTGTTATAAATCATGTCTTTTTCTGGAATAGAAAAAACAGCATAACCCTCGGAGTTTCTGAACAAATCAATACCTTCAGTCTTGCCCAGAATTGTTCGCTTTGGCACTCAGAACTATTTGTTTGAGTTACAAAAATATTTCTTTTGTATGGTTTGCTGATGTGCTGTCTCTTTTTTCTTTATTGTCCCCTGACTACAAAAAGAATGGTGCTGAAAAATATCAATATTTGAATTAGCTTAAGGAATTAACAAAATCTCAACAGCTGGAAGCAAAAGAGATGAGAGAACACTTGTTGTGTAAGCAAATCTGTCTGCCTCCTAGGTTTGTTTTGAATGTGTATTACTTTGTATACATAAGGAAAGGACAAAATCCTCAAAGAGGAAAATAGAGCTAATTTTTTCAACGCTTTTCCTAAAATCATGGATGACCACAGTATTTCTATTTTCCAAGTCTTCTCAGAAGTAACACAATGCAAGTGTTAATAGAAAAATGAAACTAGAGACTCTCATACTAAGTGAAGTAAGTCAGAAAAAGAAAGACAAATACCATAGGATATCACTTATATCTGGCACAAATGAACCTTTCCACAGAAAAGAAATTCATGTACTGGGAGAACAGACCTGTGGTTGCTAAGGGGAAGGGGGAGAGAGAGGGAGTGGGATGAACTGGGAATCTGGAATTAATAGATGTAAACTATTGCCTTTGTAATATATAGGCAATGAGATCCTGCTGTGTAGCACTGGGAACTGTATCTAGTCACTAATGATGGAACATGATGGAGGATAATGTGAGAAAAAGAATGTATGTAGGTATGTGTGACTGGGTCTCTTTGCGGTACTGTAGAAAACTGACAGAACACTGTAAAACAGCTAACATGGAAAAAATAAAAATCATTAAACAAAAAAGAAAAAAGAAATGTTGAAACTGGAAGAAACAATATGCTGTTAACTTTAAAAGAACTGTTGAATTGCATCATACAACTGACCCAAACATTCTTCAAAGTGATGTATGTTTGATTTTTGCTCAAATATAAAAATTTAGGCCACATGACCTATCGATGTCAAATAATAGAATTGTTACAGACTAAAATGATTCAAACCTTCTCTGAAACCTGATTCATTGCCCGACAATTATTTCAATATATTCACACATGCAGATGATTTAGAACAGTACCTCCTAAATAGTAAAAGCTTAATAAATACAAACAACCACTGTTATCATCATTATTATGTTTTGTTGTTATTATTGCCATTAGGTAACTACTTTGTGTTGTCTCTATATGAAAATGAATCATTATTGTCAAGGAATTTAATAAGCCATGGGATATTTGCGTTGATATACCTCATTTAAAGTTGACATAACTCTCCTTATGCTCAAATTTTCTCAACATTAAATTCAATGTGCTGCATATTTTGTCCAGAAAAGGTAAAAATTTAAAAAGGAGTGAATTAAAAAAAAATGGAAAAGTGGTATGAGAGGAAACATGTAATAGAAAACAAACTTTAAAAGGAAGTTTATTTTTTTCAGATAATTAGAAACTTAAAGGTTCTGTCAAAATGTACTTTGTATGACTTAAGATAAAATCCTTACTAAAGGGGTATAATACCCCATAAATTATCCTATCAACTGAGGTATCTAATTCCTGTTATTTCAGGCAAGATAAACAGCATTAGCTATTCATTAGCTGCAGTTGTTCTTGCTGATTCTTTCTCAGATGGTGAGATTTAATTTAGTGACAAGAAAAGTACTGCAAATTTATGCTGTCACATAAACTAAGTAAATAAAAAGATAGAAAGTACAAAAACTTATACACTCTTAAAATGGCCCACATTAAAGAATGTAATATCTAAACTTCCGTCTCTTTAATAGTTGGACTTATAGATTATTAAGTAATGTCATTAATACCCAGTTGATACCTAATATTATTTTGGTAAGAAAAATCTGTAAATATGTTAGGATCAACACATTAATTAAATGGCATCATACTTTCTTATTTCTTGTCAATAGTATTAACAGGTTTAATTGAATCACTGCCAACTTAATTACTGCCTTCATATGTTTATTAATGTAAAAGCATGACTTAGTTTTACATGGGTGTGTGATGTTTATCATTTCCCCTCAGTCTTAAAACAGATTAACTCAGAACTTTCATATAATTTAAGTAAAAAATGGAAATCAACCTACTATGAAAATTGTTTTATTTTTTTCCCTCACAGAAGTCAACAAAACAGGAAAATTTCATTTTAATATTGCTTTGCTTATTACTCTTATATATGTATTTGCCTTTCTTGTATAATTTGTAAAATTGCATTTTATATAAATAATAATCTCTATCACATACTTTCTCAAAAATATCACCCTAAGAACAACTATGGACAAGATTAAGATATATAGAAAAAAACATACCTGCAAGGTGTGATTTGTGTTCATATAAACTAATCCACATATCTTTTAAAAATATACTTAAGTTTATTTTCTTTTTTTGAAAAATAAAATAGCAGGAAAAAAGCCTTTTGATAACAGTGCACATTTTAACATCACTTTAGGGAATCTTTTCTTGAAATAAATTCGGGGATAGATTTTAAAGGAAGAGATCACTACTAATTGAAGAAGATAAGAGGAGTTATGACTGTAGGTATTTGTGGAATAATTATACTCATTATAGACTTAATGTTCTATGTAGTTCCAAGTACACATGATTTTAAGAAGGAATTTTCAATTCAGTATAGGAACAGACTTCTTTTATTCCTCCTTCTTTCCTTTCTTCCTCCCTCCCTTCTTTCTTTCTATCTCTTCAGTCTATCTCCCTCTTTCTTGTTTCTCACATTCTACCTGTCTCTTTGTCTAACTTCCTTTCTTTCCCTTTCATTCTAAAATTAAAGTCATTTGAGGAAATGAGATAACACTTCAAATGCGCAAAAAAACCCATTGCACTAACTGCAGCCATTGCTACCTTCACATGGAGTCATTGAAGGAGCACAGGCTTTTTATATAGGAACATAGTTAACTGCTTTTTAGGGCTGCATCTGCAGGACATGGAAGTTCCCTCGTTAGGGTCTAATCAGAGGTATAGCTGCTGGCCTGCACCACAGCCACAGAGCTGCCTCTGGAACCTACACCATAGCTCGTGACAATGTCAGGTCCTTCATCCACTGAGCGAGGCCAGGGGTTGAACCCTCAACCTCACGGATACTAGTCAGGCTCTTACTGCTGAGCCACAATGGGAACTTTCTCCTTTTTTTATTTTTTATTTTTTTATTTACCAGCAAGAAAAAAACAAACAAAAAAAAAACTTTGAAGTATAATAAATGATATGCCTTCTCCAGACTGTTAAGTAACAGGGATATGGTTGAACCCATACCCCAAGGCCTCAGCTTCTTAGCACTGCATTCTACCCTGCAATAAAGGGCAAATGCCACACACCTTTATGTGATTTTGTTTTGAAGTGTAAATGACAGATATAAAAGCAGTTGATGGAAGAGAACACTGGGCACCTAAAAGGAGGTGTTCTGCAGTGATTTGGGGCAAACAGTGATTGGAGTACTGGTGACACACTTCATCAGATTACACCACATTCAGCAGCTGGAAAAGACCAGTGTATTCAAAGCAATTTGAGTAGATGTCACAGGTCAGTAATTCTCCATCTTTGTACTTACTTCATCATGCTGTCTTTAACTGTTTAGATGTCTATCCAATGATCCAGACTGCAAATTGTAGACATCAGGGATCATATTTTCTTCTTTCTTTCCCCAAGGTGGGGGT
Source organism: Phacochoerus africanus (assembly GCF_016906955.1). NCBI lineage: Eukaryota > Metazoa > Chordata > Mammalia > Artiodactyla > Suidae > Phacochoerus > Phacochoerus africanus. Next base: position 267,766,384 of record NC_062544.1, on the reverse strand, counting down.
TGGGCAAGCACATAAGAGGGGATTTGTGATGGTTTAAAATGCTGCATAAATGCATGTGTTAGCAATGTTATTTCATTTTATAGCAATTTTTATGCAAAAATTACTAAAGTCACTTAAAATTTTATTTCTTATAGAGTCAATAAAGATGAGAGGTAACATATTTACAATATTTTATTTCTTCGGGATATAAACATATTTTAAACAAGCAATTCATTTCATCATAGTCATTTCAATATTAGACTTCCTTTTTGTTGGCTATTTTTTCTCTTACGTCCTGTATGTTTTGTAGTTCAGAATTTTAACACAATTGTGATGAAGTGAAAAATATAATTTAATAGCTATATAGAGTTCAGGCAATTTCACATTTTAGTAGTGACTACCTTGAGTGGAAAAAGCAGTGAGATAAAACAGCATTAAGAAGACAAAAAGAAATACAGGAATATCAAGTCAATATTTGTTAAAATGTCTCTTGAGAGTGAAAATTCATCTAATGAAAGTAAGGAAAAATTAAAAGATGAAAGATAAGAGAATAAATGTGAAATGGATAGAAAACAGATTATGGAGCCACATTTATTTGGAAGGGAACTGCTTCAGGTCTTTTATTCAAGTTTTATTTAAATCCAGATGTCTGGATTGACTGCATATGAAAGTGAGTCAACACCAAATACGTAAACCTACAATGCAGGAAACAGGTATCAATTAAGTAGCTATTTTGAAAATTGTGTGCTGGGAATTTCTGGGAATGAACTACACTTAGTCTTTTTAATGGTATTTTAAAATTTTTAAATGTACCATACAGTAAAATTACCATACAAATAGGAATCAGATTTCATCTAGTCTCATACCCATTGGATTTGCATACTACGAACACCACAGGCCATACCTTTATGCTTTCTCAAATATAAAGAGTCAAAAATGCAAAGTGCCATGCATTCCTTTAGGAATGTACATGCTATAAACAAAAAGATACAAAATTTACAAAAAAGTTTTAAAAAAATTCACATACCTTACATTATGAATTAAATTATTTTAATCATATTTAAAATTTTAAGATACAACATACATGACGATGTTAAAATATCACATTTATGTGTATGAAACCAATGATTCACTGTAAATGCATATAAAGTTACTTTTCATGAATATGATGATAAAAATATAATTATATATATTCCTCCCTACCAAATTTACAAATGTGACTTCATATATTTACAAAGAGCAATTTACATCTTGTATAGGAGTTTCTGTCATAGTGCATTGGAAACGAATCCAACTAGGAAACACGAGTTTGCGGGGTTTGATCCCTGGCCTCACTCAGTGGGTTAAGGATCCAGCGTTGCCTTGAGCTGTGGTGTAGGTTGCAGACATAGCTCAGATCTGGTGTTGCTGTGAGCTGTGGTGTAGGTCATAGACGTGGCTCGGATCCCACGTTGCTATGGCTGTGGGGTAGGCTGGCAGCTGTAGCTCTGATTTGACCCCTAGCCTGGGAACCTCCACATGACGCAAGTCCAGCCTTAAAAGAAAAAAAATATATATATATATATATAATATCATATATCTATCAATTTACAAATATGATTTCTATAACATCTTATATATTTATCAATTTTAATAATCTCTATATTTTATACATTTTATAAACTCTTTTACATCTACCTTTGAAATCAAAATCTATTGACTTATATTAAGTACTTTATTATTTACATAGTTTAATTAATTCATTTAATTTTTATATATAGATATATTTGAATATATGCATATACATATCCTCACACAGATATACTAATAATATATGAGACTGACAAATTATAAAAGAGTAGTGAAAACATTAAATGACATTTAAAATTTTGCTTATGGATTTCCTGTCGTGGCGCAGTGGTTAATGAATCCAAGTAGGAACCATGAGGTTGCGGGTTTGATCCCTGCCCTTGCTCAGTGAGTTAACAATCTGACGTTGCCGTGAGCTGTGGTGTAAGTCACAGACGTGGCTCGGATCCTGCGTTGCTGTGGCTCTGGTGTAGGCTGGCAGTTACAGCTCCAATTAGACCCATAGCCTGGGAACCTCCATATGCCGCTGGAGCGGCCCAAGAAATGGCAAAAAAGACAAAAATAAATAAATAAATAAAATTTTGCTTATCATTAGTGTACCTCACTTCCACTTTTCACTGGCAAAGCAAATCATGTGATCAACCTAACAATGAAGTGGAGAATAATGTTTTCTCTTTGGTGTAGTCCTGCAAGCCACATGGGAAAGGACAGTAATGTGTTCATCTTCTTAATGGAAAGGCAGAGATGTAATTGTGATTGAGGCTACAGTTTTAAGAATTCTTAAAATTATAGAATGATTATCAATATTATACCATGTTACTAAATTTTTCTCAAAGAAATAATTTTTAATATTGACAATATTCTAACTTACTGTCATTTTACAATATATATTTCTCTAATTTAGTAAAATAATTTGCTACAGTTTATATATACGGAAATATTTTCTAGAGCCTTAATTAATCCTTGAGATAAACAAATTGAATAAAATAAGTGAAAAACCACTTGAGGTCTTTATAGACGTTGCTGGTTTTTGTTTATTTGTTGTTTTAAGATTAATCAATATTTTCCCAACCTGCAATCAAGAATGATAATCACATAGAGTTCCCTTTGCTGTACAGCAGGAGCCCACTGCCCATCCATTCCAAATGTCACAGTTTGCATCTACCAAACCCAAACTCCCTGTCTATCTCATTCCCTCCTCCCTCCCCACTAGCAACCATAAGTCTGTTCTCCATGTCCATGATCTGTTTCTGTCTTGTAGATGGGGTCGTCTGTGCTATATTTTAGATTCCAAATATATGTGATATCATATGGTATTTGTCTTTCTCTTTCTGACTTACTTCACTTGCTATGAGACTCTCTAGTTCCATACATGTTGCTGCAAATGGCATTATTTTGTTATTTTTATAGCTGAGTAGTATTCCATTGTGTATATGTACAACAGTTTCATAATCCATTCATTTGTCAATGGACATTTAGGTTGTTTCCACATCTTAGCTATTGTGAATAGTGCTGCGATGAAGAATAGGAGTGCATGTTTCTTTTTGAATGAATGTTTTGACTGGATATATGCCCAGGAGTGCGATTGCTGGATCATATGGTAATTATATATTTAGTTTTCTGAGGTAACTCTATGCTGTTTTCCAATGTTTATTTTTTCACTTTGAATTAGTGTTTTCTGTTTTCTATGATCAATTGAGCAAAAACTTAAAAATTGTGGGAAATAATACCTTTCTTTTCACACCTTAGTGTCCTTACTTAACATTTTATTTTTATTGTATAATGTATTGCTTGTTGATATACACTTAGTAAAAATTTTTTCATCCAGTAAAAATTAGACAAGTCAGCCAATATTTAGATGCACAGGCTTTAGGCTATACAGAGCTGAGTATGTGGTAGGCTACTGGTCACAATTGAATCAACGCCCATGGGCTCCAGCAGAATAAGCTGCCTTTATGATAGCATGTAGGACCCATCCATCCATCCTTTTAATCAGGTTAATATTTTGTTACAAAACCTAAAGGAAGGAGTTCCCGTCATGGTGCAGTGGTTAATGAATCCGAGGAGGAACCATGAGGTTGCGGGTTTGATCTCTGGCCTTGCTCAGTGGGTTAAGGATCCAGCGTTGCCCTGAGCTGTGGTGTAGGTTGCAAACGCAGCTCGAATCCCAAGTTGCTGTGGCTCTGGTATAGGCCGGTGGCTACATTTCCAATTCGACCCCTAGCCTGGGAACCTCCATATGCCATGGGAGTAGCCCTAGAAAAGGTAAAAAGACGAAAAAAAAAAAAAACAGAGGAACAATCACTTGATACTCATTATGTTAACTGCAGCCATTTCTACCTTCATGTGGGGTCACTGAGGAACACAGCATTTTATAAAGGAACATAGTTAATGACTCCTTTGGCTTTTTTATTTGGTGGGGGGTATGCACCCGAGGGATGTGGAAGTTCCCGGGATAGGGGTCCAACTGGAGATGCAGTTGGTGGCCTACACCACAGCCACAGCCATGCAAGATCTGAGCAGTATCTTTGACCTACTCCACAGTATGTTGTAACACTGGATCTTTAACCCACTGACCAAGGCCAGGGATCGAACCCACATAGGACACTATGCTGTGTTCTTAACCCTACCGAGCCACAATGGGAACTCAGAGTGCTTTGACTTTCGTGTAAGATTAAAATTCTTAGGTCTGATCTCAAATTAAACTAATTAAGTTGATTTAATTAATTACTTCCTAGTTTCAAAGGGAAATAAATAGGCTGGTCAAAGCAATGAGGTGCTAGGTCACTCTGCTTAACAAGTTAACTCCACAACTTCTGTGACTGGGCACATTGTAATGTAAAGGAATATTCTCTTCTCTTTGCAGTCTGCTAAGGCTTATGGGAATATGCAGAATTTGAGAGCGTGACTCCTTGCAATATGATCCCTGAGGAATGAGAGGTTGAATAGAGGATATCCTCTAGGTGTCTGGATCTGAAATCCAGGCATATATTTCATGACAGGTTTTTATTTTTGATGTTATAATTTCATAGGTTTTCAATAAAGTGACTGTCCTATAAAAACCTTATATTAGTCTAACTTTGATTCATTTAAATGAGTGAAGTTATTTGGGGAAAAAACATCAATGGAAGGGGAGAGGAAATAAAACATTTATTTATTTATATGACAAAGTATGCCTTACCAAGTTTTATCATTTTACCATAGCTGTTGACTTTAAAAAGACTGACATGTAACTCTCATACTAAAAAAGCATTATTAATTACATAAAAATATAATTATTTTTCTTTATATTTTCCTCATAAATAGTGGTCTTTTATACTGACTTAAGAAAAGGCTTCTTTCTATTTGTATATAATGTTGTGTTAAATTATCTTCTATGACATATGATTTAATTATTCATTTTTATACTCTATAGATTAGTATTTAAATGTATTTAAAAATATTTTTAGGAGTTCCCATCGTGGCTCAGTGCTTAACTAATCCGACTAGGAACCAAGAGGTTGTGGGTTTGATCCCCGGCCTTGCTCCATGGGTTAAGGATCTGGCATTGCCCTGAACCATGGTGTAGGTTGCAGATGCAGCTCAGATCCCGAGTTGCTGTGGCTCTGGTATAGGTCGGCGGCTACAGCTCCGATTGAACCCCTAGCCTGGGAACCTCCATGTGCCGCGGGAGTGGCCCAAGAAATGGCAAAAAAAAAAAGGCAAAAAAATAAAGTAAAATATTTTTGTAAAGGTGAGAAGCAATTTAATTCTTAATGACTTCAAAATATGAATTCCGTATGACAGTAATGTCATTGACTAGATAACAATAAACTAGTAATATGCTGTTGAAGATAATATTGGTATGAACCAAGGTGAATTTGGAGATGGAAGCAAGCAGAAAGACTTGAGATATTTTCAAGCAGTAATGTCTATACATCAGGGTTATGGGTAATTTCTTTTTCAAACAACTAGATAGAGGATATTGGCAATCCTTTTGAGAGGGAATAATTAGAGAAAATCAGGTTGTGAAAGAAATTGTTTAGTTTGGTGCTTTAATAAGATTTTGGCCCCTTTACATTTTCTAAAGCAAGTTATAAAGAAAAAGAATCTGGTATGTAAAAACCCTGGTAAAGAATCCAAGTAGAAACTGATAGAACTTTAAGGAAATTATGTGATTTCATTTTTTGAAAGGTAAGGCTGTGAACTCAGATAATTATAAGTGAGTGTGTGTATGTGTGTAACCACACAAATGCCATGTGATGGCCATCCTCTTAGAATGGGCTTGGGACAAGTGTATTGTTTTGTTGTATTTATCAGTTTTCAGAATAAATACCTAAGATTTCTTTAGTCAGTACAATCATAAAATGCTTTGATGAGTTAAAGACCAGTATTTACCAAGGGTAAGTGAGAACTCTAGTAAAGTAGAAAGACATAAATGGCTAATAGTTTGTAGCACTTGATCTTGCGGATGCCTCACACGTGCATCAAGAGACTGATAAAGAAGGCCTCCTGCAGTCTCACAAAACACTGGATGTAATTTAAATGCACGCTGCCACCTGCTACTACAGCTTTTGTTGCTGTGCACTATAATGACTAGATAGAGGATTTACCAAACCTTGATGACACTCTGAAGGAAAAAATGGATGTTTTCTTTGTACCATCTTTTGCTATTTTTTTAATTCAAAAAAAATCAATCAAATATCAAGAAGTACAGATATTTCCTATTAACCAAGAATGTAAAGGGGGGGAAAACAACGTGGTCAGAATGTAAACTTTAACTCTTAACTATTTTCATTGCTAGACTTAGAAATTGGCAAATTTCTAGGTGTCTTTTGGCGGAGTGTTGGCATTGTTTACTGGACCTTCCAATGTTGCAGATTCTATAGGCTGTGAACTCAGATAATTATAAGTGAGTGTGTGTACGTGTGTAACCACACAAATGCCATGTGATGGCCATCCTCTTAGAATGGGCTTGGGACAAGTGTATTGTTTTGTTGTATTTATCAGTTTTCAGAATAAATACCTAAGATTTCTTTAGTCAGTACAATCATAAAATGCTTTGATGAGTTAAAGACCAGTATTTACCAAGGGTAAGTGAGAACTCTAGTAAAGTAGAAAGACATAAATGGCTAATGGTTTTCAACTTTATAATTCTTTGTGGTCAGAATTTAAATTAGAATAATAGTGTGGTTATGTACATTATCATTATTAATAGTACCATAATTAAAATGTGAGCAAAAGAGATCAATTTGTTTCCATTCTATAGAAAAGACATATCCTTCATCCATTCTACTTTCTGACCAGACACTTATCTCTCAACCATTTCCAATACTGATGCTTGGCCAAAAGTCAAGTGGGTTTCAGCATATGCTTAATATTAGGTATCCCTTTGCTGATGAAGTCTCATAGTATCTCTGCCAAATAACCACCGTTTATTTTCTCAATCTTGCATATGTATTTTTATTGTTAAATAGATATTCCTTATTTATTATCTCTATTCTTGCTCCTTTATTTCCATCACTATTGTTAGAATATCTCAGAAAATCCCTGGAAGAAAAAAGAAAATATGGCTCCATGGATAGCATTTTATTAATGTATAAGGTATTAATCAGTTTTACTTCTATGAGCAATTTTATTTGAGTAGTTCTAATTCTTATATTTGTGTAATATAATGTGTATGTATATTAATGGCAGAATACACACCTAAAAACCTAGAATTATCAAAATGAGATTTTCATTTAGGTTCTGATAATTTATAATATTTGTTCACAAAATAGTAAGGACTTGAAAGAAAAGTTTGCTGATCAAACATTGCTTATCAATAGGTTACTTTAGTTTACTACTTTATAAAATGGTAACATATTTTTTGTTATTTATAAATGATATAAAATATTTCCCCATATGTTTTCAAATGGACAATGTAATGGGTTGACAACTCTTTAATTAATTTCAGATTTATTAGATTCATCCATCTAATAATTTGCCAATAAGCAGTTGCTTATTATATTCAATTCTTATTAACTTCAAATTATGCAGGTATCATGACAGGAGGAAATTAAAAATAGAATTTTCTAAAAGTTGGTTAATCATAGACAATAAATTTTGTTATGCAAATGTGAACTCCCCAAAAAGATTAAATTTTCCAACACAAACTGAGCTAGTCAACTAGCTTAACACTTTTACTTACAATGTTAAATTGTCAATCAAATTGAAGGTTATTCAATTACAAAGATGTTTAAGCTTCTACATATATTTAATCTTTTCCATTTGGAGGACTCTAGAGATCTAATTTTAGGGGTTTTTTTAGATATCTATTTAGAGCTTAGATGCAAAGGTAAAATATGCTTTTTATCCTGAACTAAATTCTCAGAATGCTTACGGTAAGTCTCAGGAGTAAATATGACATTATGGGGATTTATATTAGCTAATTCACTCCTTGTTATCTACAGAAGCTAATTCAATTTGTTTCATTCTAATTTTTATTCTATTTCTTCCAACACAAGAATGATAGAAAAATTAACTCATAGGGTATATATCAGTCACATTTTAAGTTCATGTGAGTGAGGGATATTTATAAAAATATCTTTCTGTTGTTCTTTCCATCTAAAATGATTCAAAGTTCATAATTTTCTTTTCTTCCTTTTTTCTTTCTCCTTATGTCTCTCCCAAGCCTACTCTTATTAATTCGCTTCTGACCCAATCTAAAGGGGAGGAGAGACGACGTATTACAAAGCTAGACTATTAAAGTGGAGAACATAAGAACAAACAAGAAAAAGCCCAGAGAAGTAGAGAATAACAGAAAAAACAAACAAACAAAAAACCCCCAAAGACTATATGTCTAGGAACCTACAACCATAACATTATTGTGGTCTAATATTAAATTTAAGTCTGAATTCCCCAGCAGACACACAATCACACCTACACATAACTATCCCCAACCCAACCCCCAAGGAAAAAAACACAATGTTTATGGAAATTTCACTGGCCTATGCCATAGCCACAGCACCACAGCGATGCCAGATCCAAGCTGTGTCTGTGACCTACACCACAGCTCATGGCAAAGCCAGATCCTTAACCCATTGAGTGAGGCCAGGGATCAAACCACAACTTCATAGTTCCTAGTCGGAATCATTTCTGCTTTGCCATTATGGGAACTCCAGTATTCTCTTCTCATGTGGTGATTTGTAAAATTTTAAATATTGAACATGTGTGTAGAGTAATTCTTTGTAGTTCAGCCACATGATTCTTTAATAGCTGCCTTTATACATGTATCAATGCCATTAAATGTTGTCAACGTAAGGCAGAATTTAGTCTTGAAGAGAGCACATAGCTAGAGAATAGAGTTCCATTGTCACATTTGCTACTGATTTATTTACAGAGTCAAAGAAGTAATTTTAAGAAATTAAGAGGAAAAAAGGAATTCCACTGGGGTGCAGTTGGTTAAGAATCCAACTGCAGAGGCCTGGGTCACTGCAGAGGTACGGGTTCCATCCCCCGCCTGGCACAGTGGGTTAAATGATGCAGTGTTGCCTCAGTTGCACCTCGGTTTCAATCCCTGGCTTGGGAACTTCCACATGACCTAGGTGCAACCATAAAAAAAAAAAAAAAGAAAGAAAGGAAGAAAGAAAGAAAGAAAAAGAAAAAATAAATTAAGAGAAAAAATTTCCTCTGCTTTCCTTATCATGTCTGCTTCAGGATAGAGGTGAACATGACACTACTGTCTCCTTCCTTCCATATTATTAACTGTATTTTCCCTCCATTATATAGATTCCCTATTCCATTGTCCCCTTTTAATATAGTGTGTGTTCTCTGGAAAATATTTTACTCTTTCTTTTTAGAATGGCTTTATATTGTTACTATTTTTTTAACATGCTTTCCCTGCCCCTCAGCTTACTTAATTTATATGTTCCCTACTTTTATGTGTCTTTTGTATTGATAACTTACACCCATACATTTTTTTTATTAAAATTGATTTACAATGGTTCTTCAATTTCTGTTGTACAGCAAAGCCACCCAATCACATCCAGTTCCCTACACTGTACAGTAGAAGTCCACGGCCCATCAATTCCAAATGTTACAGTTTATATCCACCAACCCCAAACTTCCTGTCCATCCCGTTCCTTCCCTGCTACCCCTTCTCCCAGCAACCACAAGTCTGCTCTCCATGTCCATGATCTCCTTCTGTTTTGAAGATAGGATTATCTGTGCCATATTTCAGATTAAACATACAAGTGATATATGGTGTTTGTCTTTCTCTTTCTGACTTATTTCACTTAGTATGAGAATCTCTAGTTTCATCCATGTTGCCTCAAATGAATTTTGTTTTTTAATGGCTGAGTAGTATTCCATTACACACACACACACACACCCCTCCCACATCTTCTTAATTCATTCGTCAGCCAATGCACATTTGGGTTGTTTCCATGTCTTGGCTATTGTGACAAGCACTGTGATGAACATAGGGGTTCATGTGTCTTTTTGAATGAAAGTTTTGTCTGGATATGTGCCCAGGAGTGGGATTGCTGGATTATATGGTAGTCCTATATTTAGTTTTCTGAGGTACATCCATACTGTATTCCATAGGGGTTGTACCAATTTACCCACCAATAGCCAAGGAGGGTACCCTTTTCTCCACACCCTTTCTGGCATTTGTTACTGGTTTACTTGTTAATGATGGCCATTCTGACCAGTTTGAGGTGGTACCTCATTGTAGTTTTGATTTGCATTTCTCTAATAATTAGTGGTGCTGAGCATTTCTTCATTTGTCTGTTGGCTATCCATTTGTCTTCTTCATAGAAATGTCTATTTAGGCTCTCTGCCTATTTTTCCATTGGGTTGTTTGTTTTTTTGTTTTTGAGTTATATGTGTTGTTTCTATATTTTGGAGATTGGGCCTTTGTTGCATCATTTGCAAAGATTTTATCCCATGCAGTGGGTGGTCTTTTCATTTTTTAATGGTTTTCTTTGCTGTACACAAGCTTTTGAGTTTAATTAGGTCCTATGGGTTTATTTTTGTTTTCACTGTCATTATTCTAAGAGATGAATCAAATAAGATGTCTAGGTCTTTAAAATCCTTTAGGTTTTTATCAGAGTTTCTGATAAAAACACTCCAGAAAGTAAGCATAGAGGGAAGCTACCTCAACATAATAAAAGCCATATATGACAAACCCACAGCTAACATCATTCTCAATGGTGAAAAACTTAAAATGTTTCCAATAAGATCAGGAACAATACATGGATATCCACTTTCACCACTACTATTCAACATAGTTTTGAAAGTCCTAGCAATGGCAATCGGAGGAGAAAAATAAATAAAAGGAACTCCACTGATATTTAATAACTTCATACCTTCCACTTTCATCAGTTTTTCTTCCCTTAATATATTTGGATGATTTCCAAATAAACCTCAAACATATATTGCCATAGAAGTTGAAGAACAGGGATTATCCTAGGATTTACCTACATATGCTTAAAGCTCTTTAAATTAATATCATAACTTCACTTTATATGAGAGTAAAATTTTCCTCAAAGAGTCTAAGTTAAAGGAAACATTGAGATCTTAACCTCAGGTGTATCTGATTCCAGACTCCAGATCTTTTTATTGAAAGAACTGTTGATCCTTAGTCTGAATGACACAACTGAGAGGCATAGATTTTTGTCTTTGTATCAAGCCTTGCATGTCCTGTGTGTGCACCTGCCCCTTTTATATTCTAGCAGAGGATCTGTGCAGAGGAGTTAAGTTGAAAAATTCTCCAGTTACATGAGTAACCTTTACAACCATTGGTTGGATGGGAATGGCTTATGTAAAATTCTCAAATGTGAATAGGAATTCTGTGCATATGAAGAGCCAATAGGCCTTTGCTTTACCTCACAGTAAAGTGGAGCATGACTGATTGGGATCCAGTTGTAGTATATATACTCCTGAAGTGAGCACAAAAACAAGTTTATTAAAGAAATACCTAGGGGAACTGAAGCAAATAATTGTGTGATAGTTGAATCCCCAAAATCCAATTGATGGGCTTCAAGATATATCCTATCAATTTATGCACTATCATATGAATTAGCTGGGCCCTTGAATTAGTAATAAATGGACTACCAGAAGAATCAAAAAAAAAAAAAAAAGAAGAAGAAGAAAAGAAAGGAAGAAAGGAAACAAAAGAAAGGAAGCAATAGACACAGGAGTATAGGAGACCCTAAAAGTAAATACCAACATCTAGTATTTTAATAGCAACTAATAAAAAGTCATCAGAAAGTATTTTATATATAAACAATATCACAATTGTATTAGTGTCATCTGTCTGAAGCACTGTCTTTTTCACTATGCTGTAGCCTCCTGTATAATCATCCACTTTTTAATCTTCAATGTCTAACAAAACAACTACTATTTAGTAATATATTAATAAGTGTTTACATCAATGTATGACTAAGTGAATGAACACTGAGCAGCCCTTCTTTAGAATGTAGTTTATCTGCTTAACCTGTCCTAGTCTTCCTTTTTTGCTTATTGTTTGAAGTCCAGGCTAGAAGTTTCCTCCAATCCTGAGAATCTTCAGATTGAAACTATGCTAACTTTTCTCTGTGTTTAATTTGTATTCTCTTCTAAATTAAACATTGTTTCTAGTATAAGACTTCAGATTTGTCTATGTCACTCACTATGGCATTCATATAAACTAGGAGATTTTTTATATCCATATATTTGACATCAAGTATAATGCTATATAATGCCAAGTTATAGCACATATTCATGAAATGCTTGAGAAAATAATACGTTAAAATGAAAAAGTACACCACAAAGAAGAGCAGACTTAAAGATCCATGTCAAGATCTTGGGAGTTTCTGTTGTGGTGCAACAGAAACGAATCTGACTAGGAATCATGAAGTTGCAGGTTCAATCCCTGGCCTCAGTCATTGGGATAAGGATACGGCATTGTTGTGAGCTGCCGTGTAGGTCACGGACATGGCTCAGATCCTGTGTTGCTATGGCATAGGCCAGCAGCTACAGCTCTGATTCGACCCCCAGCCCAGGAATCTTGATATGCAGCCAGTATGGCGCTAAAAAGCAAAAACAAACAAACAACCCCCCCAAACAAAAAACAGGGATTCTGTAAGTATTTATGGAAAGTCTTTCATATTTTGTCATTTTGTGGAATTTGTTGTCTTGAAGTCTTATTTCTGTTCCCCAAAACTTCATATCTAAATGAAGCATAGTTATCACCACAATTAAAAGTAAAGATACCTGAACTTGCATTGAAGTCATTCACTTAAGGAAAGGCAACAATAATTTTATATTCCAATGGAGAAGAAGTCCAAATATTCTGTGTGCAATTGGAATTATTGTTTTGTTTGGTTTTTATATCCTGGATGGAAATTTTGCTTTAAAATATAAAATGAAACAAATATGAGTTAAATAGAGTTCCTTTTGAATCTCTGAAAGGTATCTAAGAAAATGGTGACAGAAATTACTTCTAAGAGGTTAACTGGGTAATTGTGGGCAAAGCCTAGAAAGGATTTACTTTTTACTATAGAGTCTTTTGCAACTTTTCAGCATTTTATCATTTAGCTTTATTATCTATTAATGAGTTCAATAATTCATGTAATTTGCAAATAACATTTTATCAAATAGCCTCAGATGTAAGTGAAGTGCGATATTAAAAATGTTGAAATCCAATCAACATTTACTTTATGTTTTCTGCTTTTCCTATACAAATGTCATTTAAGTATTTTCTTGTATTATCTTTCAAAAGCTTTTTTTTCATTTCATGAAATCCCTCTCAAAATACCCATAACATTTTTTTACAGATCTAGAAAAAATAATCCTAAAATGTATATGTAACCACAAAAGGACTGCTTTGCCAAAGAAATCTTAAGACAAAAGAACAACAACAACAAAAAAAAAGAATAAAGCTGAAGAAATCATGCTCCCTGCCTGCATAAGCTATAGTCATCAAAGCAGCATGGAAATAGAACGAAACAGGCTCATATATCAATGAAACAGAATAGAGAACCCAGAAATTAGCTCACATACCTCTAGTCAATTCTTGTACAGAAAAGAAAGGATGAATACACAATAGAAAAAGATTGTCTTTTTAATAAGTGATACTGGGAAAACTGGACTGCTACATGTAAAAGAATGAGATTAGAACATTTCCCCACACTGTATATAAAAATGGATTAAAGACCTAAGTATAAGATCTGAAGCCATAAATAATGACCTAGAACAGAACATTGGCACAACACTCTTTGATATAAATCATAGGATTGTTTTTGGATCTATCTCTTAAAGCAAAAAAAAAAAAAAAGCAGTGGCACTTAATTAAACATAAAAGCATTTGCCAGAGCAAAGGGAAACATCAACATTAAGAAACAACCTACTGAAAGAGAGATTGTAAATGATTGGGTAATAAAGGCTTAATATCCAAAATATATAAAGAGTTCATACAACTCAACATCAAAAAATAAAAAAATAAATGATTAAAAAATAGGTAGAAAACTTAAATAAATGTTTTTCCAAATATGTACAGATGGTCAAAAGGCACATGAAAAGATGTTCAACATCATTAATCATCAAAGAAATACAAATAAAAACTACAGTGAGCTATCACCTCAAACCTCTCAGAATGGCTATTATCAAAAAGACCACAAACAAAAAAATGTCGGCAAGGACGTGGAAATTGAACTCTGTACACTGTTGATGTGGATGTAAATTTGTGAATCCACTGTGGAAAACAAAGAAACAAGCATATGGGAAAAAATAAAACAAATAAATATATGTAAGAAAACAGAAACAAACTCAGATATAAAGAAAAAAACTAGTGGTTAGCAATGAGAGACGGAAGGGGGAGGGGCAAGATAGGAGTATACAATTAAGAAATACAAACTACCTTGTGTAAATAGATAATGACAAAGATATATTGTTTGGCTCAGGTAAATATAGCTATTGTTTTGCAATAACTTGAAATGCAGTGTAATCTATAAAAATATGAATCACCATGTTATCCACCTGAAACCAATATATATTATTGTGAGTCAACTACAATAAAAAAAAATTAACATTTTTTTAAAAGTTTTTTTTTGTTGTTGTTTTTTGGCCATGCCCAAGGGATGAGGAATATCCCAGGCCAAAGATTTAACCAAAGCCATAGCAGTGACAGTATTGAATCCCTAACTGCTAGGCCATCAAGGAACTCCTTAAAAAGCTTTATTATTTTATTTTTATATTTATTCCAATCTTACAATTTATCTGGAATTTATTATTGTGTGTGTTGTAAGGAAGACATTGAGGACATTTTCTTATTTTATATTGATACCAATTTGGCTTATTCATGTATCCGGCATTATTTATGGAAAATGCCATTCTTCCCCGAAAGCATTGCCATATGCATACACACACACACACACACACACACACACACATTTTATATATATATCAGCTTTTTATATCTACATCTACTTTTGACATATATCTGATGCCTATACTTTCATGAAGCTATATCAGGACTCCCTATTCTGCTACATTCTTATTTAAGGGTCATTTTGCCCATAACATATTTAACACATTGTTTCAATTACTGTGACTTACACTGTCTTAGTATCTACTAAAGTAAGTTCTTTAACCTTAATATGTGTATGTGTATCCAGAATATATATAAAATATATTAATAATTTATAAAAGTAAATAAAGATAGGCAGCCAATTTTTAAATTAAAAAAAATCAGAACAGTCACTTCACACAAAAGGGATATCAAAATTACTAGTAAACATATACAAGTGCTAAATGTTATTTTTCATCAGGAAATGCAATTTAAAATGGTACCCCCCAGAGTTACTAAAATTAATAAAAGACATGAAAATACAAACTATTGGGGAGGATATGAAGTAACTGGAAATCCTGTATATGCTGGCATGAAGGTAAACTGATACAACCACTTTGAAAAATTGTTTGCCTGTAACTTATAAGTTTGAATACATACATGGGCTGTAAATTAGTAATTCCACTCCTGAATACATATGCAATGGAAAAGCATACATATGAGCACAAAGAAATATGTATTGGAATGCTCATAAAACATTGACAGTAATAGCCCCATGCTAAAAGGAATGCATATGATAATTAACAGTTGAATGGACAAATTAATACAAGGGATTGCTGTATACGTGGACTGTCCCAAGTAGTAGCTACTAGCTACATAAGGCTACTGAGAACTTGAAATCTAGATATTAGACTTGAGATATGTTGGCTATCCAGTAAAGAAATGTAAAGTACTTCATTCTTAGTTTTTATATTGGTTATATTTTAATATAATAACATTAAACATTTGATTAAAAAGATAATTTGTAAATTTAATTTTATTTTTACTTTTTTGATGTTATTTCTAGAAAATTCAAAATTTCATAGATGGCTCACATTATCTGTCATTGGATGAAACTATGCAAATGTGAACAGAAAGAAAAAGAAACAAAGCTATTGACATCTCAACAACATAGGTGAAGCTCCCAGCATAAGATTGAGCAAAAGATATACATATGAGCAATACATACCTATATGTTCTTCTCTTTAAAGTTTAAAATATTTGATACTAATCTATGGTGTTTACCCTTTGTTGGGGGGATAATAAGTGAGACACCAGAGACTAAGTTAATGCAAATATTTTGATATGGGTGATAGTTATATGGTTGTATTTACTTCATAAAATTTTATTGAGCACGAATTTTTGCATTTTAGTTTATATACACCACGTCTTAAGAAAATGTCTCAAAATATTAATACTTGTATTGCTAGTAATACCATTCATCTCTTCCCTGACAAACACAATCTGTTGGTGAGAGTTGCCTTCCTCATCTCTGAAGAAAATTTATAATAAACATTTACTGACTGCACTTTTTAAGCTCCTTGGGTGTATCTTCTCTTTTAAACCTCACAAAATGCCTGGTGTAGAGAGACTAAAATTTAAGGAACTTAAGTGACTTTTTCAGGATATCACAACTGGTTTATGTTGGAATTAGGTCTTGGAGGAATGTCTAACTTACTCAAAAGCTTGAGGTTATCTGCCTCTCTGGCTTATAAACTTTCTCAGCCCCTCTGCCTGGCATAACTTTCCTGACAGTCCTTCATTCTCTCAAAGCCAGGATAACTCTTATATCACATTGTAGTGGAATATTAATGCTGTATTACTTTATACTTTCCTGTATGAAAATCAAATTAAAATCCTTGGCCCAGTAGCATGTTTCTGATGTGGGTCAGTTAAAGAGAGTCTTTTTTGCAGATAGTTCTACTATGTAATATGATCTTTTTAACTGATTCAAAAAACAATAACAAAAAACTACAGTCTCTGCTGACAAAAAGAATTTTAAATTTTCTATGGAAATTGTCTTTATGCAAGCATATTTCCCTGATATATAAAGCATTTTTTGCAACAGTTTCTTTTATAACTTACCATATCTAATTTGTCTAATGTCATGCCCTCAATTTGTTGAAATACAAACAGGTTTCTTCAGTAGAAATTTTGTTATATTTGGATAGTAGCTGAAATGTATTGTTTAGCTCTGATATTTTTACATGATTTTAAAAGTCGACCTAAAATATTCTAGGTAGAAAACTCTGCAATATTTTGCAATTTTTAAAAACCAAATATGTGTGCCATTTGCTAATATTTGCCCCCTTATATCTTTGAAATTTATTACTTTTTCTAAATTCCCCTATTATTAATTTTAGCCTGTGTTAGA
This sequence comes from Phacochoerus africanus, assembly GCF_016906955.1. NCBI lineage: Eukaryota > Metazoa > Chordata > Mammalia > Artiodactyla > Suidae > Phacochoerus > Phacochoerus africanus. The sequence goes on along the minus strand of NC_062544.1, from coordinate 267,749,132 downwards.
AATTTACTGTTTTTAAAATGTTTATCTTACTCTAATGCTATAAATCTACACATATATTTACACATGTGAATATATGTAGAATATATATGATGTATATATGACATTATATCTATGTGTGTGTGTGTGTGTGTGTGTGTGTAGTATAAAATGTTATATATATAACATTTTAAGGAATAATTAACTTATCCAGTTATAGCTCTTTTCTCTCTGGAATCCTCTTGTGTGCCCAAACCCAAACATAACCATTTTTATTTTCTGAGGAAAACATCGTCTAAATTTTAGGGATAATTATTTCCTTGACCTTCTTTTCAATCTTATTACTTACTCTTAAACACTATTATTTAATCAATGCATTTGGTAACTGGGAAATGAATAATTTTATACATCATGTATTATGTATAATACATGTTTGTTCTCAACATAATTGGAAGAGTTGATTTGTTAATGGAGTAACCATTATTAATAATTTTTCATAATAGAGCACTGACTAATATTTGGTTTATTGTTGAGTGACAATGCACAGTGGAGTGCATTGTCACATGTATTTATCTATATTGAACTGATTTTCTCAATGTTGCATCAATATGGATTGAAATTAAGAATAGACTCAGTTTTGGAGCCTGTCTCATACCAGAAATAAATGATAACCATAAAAGGCTAAATGAACAAATGAGAATTAAGACCCATTTACCTTTATAAGTGGTATACATTTCCATTCTTATAAATTAGTAATATATTTATGCTAGAGCAATTGTCTATAATAACAAGTAGAATAATACCTCAAATTAGAGTAGTGTGTAACATATTTAAAACCTTCTGATGACAGGAATAATTTAAAAAATTCCTTCATATACATATCAAATAAATATTATACAATCATTATCAAAAATAGCAATTATGAAATATTTTACATTGGTATGAAATTCTCTTAAAAACACTAATGTAAGCACAAAAAGAGAAAAGATCAATATAAAAGTTCCATCTTTAGAAAATACCCTTTTTTTTAAGTGTAGCTGAAAATTATTTTTGGTGATTTTCTGGTACATATTGGCATTTTTATTTATTGATATAAAATTAATGATTTGAACATTTTTATTTTCTAAAGTCACCATTTGCAATATGCTAAACTGTTTATATTTATTTGCAACTTTTTAAACTTAGAGCACTTCATTTTAGATACCTCAAAAATGTGTGATTTTCAAAAAATATTAAGGGGGGTATCTGAGCATAAAATCGTAAAACCCACTAATCTAATCATACAAATCAGATACTTAAAAGTAGTGATCCTATTTTCAATTAATCTGTAGCAGTTTATAATTTCTGTTTTAAAACTTCAGGAAATCTTTTTAATTTGCAAAACTTATCATCTTAAAATTCTTGTTAAGTTTGTCTTGAATTAGTCAGTATCTTCGGTCATTTCCACTCTTAATGGAAACCACCTATTCTGAACATTTAGCTTGATCTCTTTCAGATATCTGAACTGCTAATTTTTAAACTGCTCAAATTTTTCATCCCTGTGTTTCTCAAGAAATTAGGATCTCTTATACAATGGAAAAGCAGGTAAAGGTGACAAAAACACAATTACAGCTATAGCTATTGAGGGCTAAAGAAGCAAGAAAATCCTTGGTTTCAGTTGAAATTCTGTGAAGAAGCTCCATCCAATGCTCCAGCCTCTCTCTCACACAACTTCCTGTAGATCCTCAACTTTTAACCCTTCCAGTACAAGGGAATGTCCTTTTTCAGCTGTGTAGACATGAAAGCACACCAACCCATAGGTCCAATCTGCTTTTATTTAGGTCAAGGTCAACAGAATTCAACAATTACATAGATCTCAGCAACTGCAAGCCTTTATTAAGCAAAATTTTAGACTTTGTTCCAGGTGTCAAGTGGAGGTGAGACTTTTGGATGAAATGAAAACTTAATGTCCCACATGGTGCTATGAAGAAAACATCATGCTATTGGAAATCCAAAATTACATCCCTACACAACCTATAGCCAGTGGCAAACCAAACAGGATCTGATTGTTGTATCACTTTAAATACTAAGTTAGCAGTGAGAAGAAACCACGGCTGTATGCTCAAGTCTCTATATAACTTCTTATGCTATTTTAACTATACCTAAACTTAAAAAGTAGGGAATGTTCTCTTTGTAAAAATAATATAAATTTTTTACCCAAATTTTAAAAAGATCATATAAAAACTAAACCATAAACCAACTTACCTGTGAACTGTGATAGAAAATTTCGCATGAAAGCATCCCCAAATTAATTTCAGTAAAGTACTTAAAGAGTAGAACACAAGCTAAAACAAAGATCTGATTGTTTCATTGGAATCACACAAATCGAAGTATTTTCCTGGTAGCAATATTTACTTACAATTACATGGTTACAAGCAAAAAATGCAGAGAGAGGACTTTTCACTGGCTCCACAAATTGTCCCTTTCCATGTTTGACCCATGTTTTCTGTCTTTAAATCAGGATGGTAGTTCACCTCACACAGCAGAGATCTTTAAGTTATTAAACATATTTTTAAACCCAAAGAGTTACTACATACTATTCTTTAAGGAGTCATGTTTCATAAATTCACATATTACAGGTTTATTTATCATAAATAATCCAAAACAAGAAAAGTATGGCTTAGAGTATTTCGTAGTTGGGAATGTTCTCCTAGCAAACTTCATTGGTCTATGTGTCCAGAGGTCCAGCTATCATTTTTATAGGATTATTAGACTGGAACACTTGACTCTTTTTTTCCCAAGACCACCTAGCCCATAGCAAATGGAGAATAAATGGGTCACAGCCCAGCTGTTTCAATTCCTTCTTTTCCAGTTTACCTTCTGATGTTTCATTATTTGACTAAGATTATTTTATGCAATACTAAGAATTGACTAAGAATTAATCTATCATATCTCAGTGACCACCACCATATGGAATATCCAATGGAGGAAGAAAAATTTCCTCAACAAGGCTTTTGTTCAACATAATATACTTCCTCAGGTTTATATTCTTTAATAACTCAGTTCCTTCTTTTTCTCTATCATCCATTGTTATTCAGACTATTTTATTGATCCCTTTTTTTGGTCTTTCTGTCTTTTCTAGGGCCACGTCCTCAGCATATGGAAGTTCCCAGGCTAGGGGTCCAATCAAAGCTGTAGCCGCTGGCCTATAACACAGCCACAGCAACAGCAACTCAGGCTCCCAGCTGCATCTGTGACCTACACCATGGCTCACGGCAACATCGGATCCCCAACCCACTGAGTAAGGACAGGGATCGAACCCCACAATCTCATGGTTCCTAGTTGGATTCATTAACCATTGAGCCATGACAGGAACTCCTATTTTATTGATCTTAGTGAAGATATTTAACTGAATACACAATTTTTCTAAGATTAAATTAATTGTCTTCCCCAGCCAATTGGTTTTTGGGATGTTGACCCAGCTTCCCAAAATATTTTTTCATACTGGAAAAGAACTCTTTATAATGAAATGAACTTTCAAATGCTTTGTTATGCCATCTAGCTATGGAAGAGGTATTACAGTAGTATTTGACACAGCAGACATCAATTTAAATTATAGTGAAATCCCCAAAGAAATTGTTTCTTATGTTACGCATAGTCCCAGTGATTATAGTTGACTATAGCCTATTGCCCAGTAAACTCTGGGATCCATCTGCTCTGTGAATGTAATAAATAATTCAATTGTTTTCAATGTTTGACAAGAAACCATTTAAAGCCCATCTCTCCTCTTGTCCATTTTGTCCCACACCTGAAACATTTTATGAGAAATCATTTGTGCTCTGTTAAGAGAAAATTCAAATAATACAAACTGCTATGAGAAAACTCTTACACTAGCCGTAGCCTGTAACCACAACCCACAGACACTCAGTTATGGGAGATGTTCTCAGTGAAAAAGGAATGAGATATGGAGTTTATAGCAAGCTCCAATAAGATATATATACTACACAGGGCCTTGGCATACTGGAGCAAGGCCATGTCATCAGCAGAATTACATCATTTGAAAAATCATTTCTTCTTTGATACTAGTCCTGGAAAAATTAAATTTCTTGACCACGGAACATGAATCACCAAGTACCTGGCACTGCCAATCATGAACTGGCTTCTGTTGGATATAACAAGTTAAAAAAGTTGAGCAGATTCAGCTATAACCCATTGGAATTTGAAAATTATAATTCCATCTCCAAGCAAGAGCTTGTGGATAGGTCCAGGTAGCCTAGAAATCCAAAAAAAGATTGCAAGATCAGGGATAATGAGTTCTGAGTTAGAGATACATGGATAGATATATGAGAGTGGGCACAAAGTGAAGAGAAACTTTGTCTTGCATACTAACGCCCATCAGAAAATACAAAATAATTAGCAAGTTGTTAGCAAGTTTTTGTTTGGTTTTTGGATTTTTTCTTAGATTTTCTTTTTCTTTTTTTTATTAATTGACATATAGATGACATAAATGTGTTAGTTTCAAGTTTACAACAAAGTAATTCAGTTATATTTACATATAAGTATTTTCTTTTTCAGATTCATTTCCATTATAGGTTATTACAAGACACTGAATCTTTTTCCCTGTGCTATATAGTAGATTATCGTTTTTTGTCTATTTTATATATAGTAGTATGTATCTGTTTATTCCAAACTACTAATTTATCCCTCCTTTCCCTTCCCCCTTTGATAAGCATAAGTTTGTTTCCCATGTCTGTGATTCTGTATCTGCTTTACAAATAAGTTCATTTGAATCATTTTTTTTGAGATTCCGCATATAAGTGATACTATATGTTTTTTTTATCTCTGACCTATTTCATTTAGTACAATAATCACTAGGTCCACCCAAGTTGCTACAAATGGCATTATTTCATTGTTTTTTATGGCTGAGTAATATTCTATATCTTCATCCATTCATCTGTTAATGGGCATTTAGATTGCTTTCATGTTGTAGCTATTTTGAATAGCGCTGCTATGAACATAGGAGTGACTGTACCTTATTGAATTTGAGTTTTTTGTCTTTTTTGGATATATGCCCAGGATTGGGATTGCTGAATCATATGGTAGTTCTATTTTTAGTTTTTGAAGGACACTCCAAGTTCTCCACAGTGGCTGCACCAATTTACATCTGCACCAACAATGTAGGAGGGTTCCCTTTCTCACCAAAATTTATTATTTGTAGCCTTATTGATGATGACCATTCTGACTGGTGTGAGATGATACCTCAATATAGATTTGATTTGCATTTCTCTAATAATTAGCAATGTTGAGCATCTTTTTGTGTGCCAGTTGGCTATCTGTATGTCGTCTTTGGAGAAATATCTATTTAGGTCTTCTGCTCATTTTTTTTTTTTGGTTGGGTTGTTAGTGTTTTTTTTAATATATACATAGAACTGTATAGACTGTTTGTATATTTTGGAAATTAATCCCTTCCCAATCAGTCACATCAGTTGGAAATATTTTTTCCCATTTCTTAGGTTGGTCCTTTTGTTTTGTTTATGGGATGTTAGCAAGTTTTTATCAAGAGCCATTGTACTACTGCCATGATGAGCTCACAAGTAAGGAAGTCGTAAGTCAAGTTTGCCTAAACTAAGGTATACATGAAACCAACAGCATGCATCCTCATTTGTCAAGGCCCTTTCAGCTACAACCAGGCTAAATATCTAAATTTCCAATAAAAAGAACAAGTCTGAGTTCCTGATATGGTACTACTCTTCCAGGAAATAAACTGACTATTTGGAGGCAAGTCAAATACAGTGGTCTCCTTTTATCCTGAAAGGAAGATGGTTTATTTCCCAAGAATAGATACACTCTTCAGATTTGAATTTCCTTTTCTTTCTACAAGGTTCAAGCAGGAATTTTAGTTTATGATTCATAAATCACAATAGAGTTGTCAACCAGAGAACTGACTTTTTATTGACAAAGTGCCGAAGTTGACTCTGATCATAGGCTTTACTTACAGTTGGTTTAAAATCAGTCCCCAGAAAATGCTGGCCTGATAGAGCGTTAGAATGACAGGATGAGAACTGCTGATTCAAACCACCACCTTGATCAGGAAGGAATCAGAGTGCTCAGATGACCATGATGGGATAAATCTGCTCTATGTGTAGGGAAGCAATCTGATTATACATATGACTTTTCCATTTCTATTATAGCATGCTCTTAAATATCCTTTTCCAATTTATGAGTTGGCTGTACTGTGTGTTGAGTTGCCCCCTCTCAATGTCAATGTCTATTTCGCACTACAAAATGTGGCCATACTTGTGTCAAAATCATCTGATGTCTTGTGGTAATAGGAAGAGTTGTGACCAACTGCCAGTAACAAGGTAGCAGTTTGTCTTTTGAATGGGGTTAAATGGGCAGCTGCCTCAGGCATTCTGGGCTCAAACTCAAAAGACCTTCACTTTATCACCAAATATGTTTTTTGCCAAAGAATCTGGTATGCATATCCCTCTTGCACATACGTCTAGTATCATCTGGGCAGCTAATTCAGAATGACTCTAAGATTAGGACGACCTGCATCATTATAAACCTTATTTCTGCTTAGAGACCCACTCAAATTCAGATTTTGCCTTTATTGTAAAAATTCAAGGCTTTGTGTTAATAGAATATATATTGCCTTATACATTTTAAACATTAGTAAGTAATTTTTGACTAACACACGCAATTCCATTCTCTCCTTCACATAACTGCCTTAGTAAGTGTGGCACTTTGGTGAGAAGTGGCAAAAGCTCTGAGGCAAATAATTAGCAATAATTCTAATTAAATCTGGAGAAAATAGAATTTGAATAGAAAAATTATAATTTTACTTTAAAGTATAAACCATTTTGCAAAGATTCACATTGAATGATTCTATATTTATTAAAACTTTAAATATCTCTAACCATGATTCAACTAATTAACTATTAGAATCAAAGATACCGTATCCTAGAATTTGTTCAATGCCCATAGCTTATAAGGGAGTTGGAATCAGAGGCCATAGAAAAATCTCATGAGATCAAAGAAGGGGAATTTGCAATAAAAATTGGAAATATTTCCAAAAAGTTTTCACAGGTGAGCTAGTTAACTAGTTTTCCAAACTTTCCCTCTGACATCTTGCTTCACAATGTTTAGAGCTTCAGCCTAAGGACAAAAAAGTAATTTAAAAAAAAGGCACAACTATACACGCAGAACAAAAAGTTTAGCTATGAAATATAAAGTACTTTTTTATTTTTTAAAAGTGTTTTAGAGTCTATGTCTTTAGTGTACTGGTTTCCTTTTTGAATTTGTTTTGTTCTTATTTATACCAAGATGTTTATTTTTTATCTTTAAATGCATGAGAACAAATATTGAAAACTCAAAATATTAAAGAAGTGGCTTGTTACCCCTAGGGAGATTTACTGCATATTCTATTAAAAACCTGTGGTTACCTAAATGCTTTCTAGAATTATTTCCTGATGAATGCTGTGGAATAGCTTGAAAAATGTTTTCAAGATTCTGATACAAACTGTGACAAAAAAGAAACTCTTACCTATTGATTATATGAAAGAAAATACTCTAAATAGACTTTTAGAAATATTGTTCTGATATTCACTATGTATATGTACACATTAGTCTAAAACACTTGAATGACTAGATACAAACTTTGATTCCTATAGTGTTCAAACATTTTCTTTAAAGCTCCTACTGAAACATAATGAAGCTGTGTTGCTTTAGTCAAATTAATCTGATAGGTGTCTTTTCCCTACTCAGGCTTTCTTTTCTAGACAAATCTTATTACTTATGTCCCAATGGACCTGTGATTCAAAATTAATTTTGTATGAAAGCTGATATGCTTAGAATATTCATTTTAAACCAATTTACCTGGAAAAAACAAATAAATAGAAAATACGCAGTGTTAAAATTACAAAACAACTCATACTACTCAAACTATTTCACATTGTCTGTTCCAGTGAAGAAAGAAATATGGAACAAAATAACACACATCTTTTGTAGAGAGAAAACTCGGTAGCATTTTTTAGTTGTAGACATGAACTTAAATGAAACATTGCTTTTCATCACTATCTTAAATACAATTATAGCAAATAAGTTAGTATCAAAACTGCTTCTCATAATGAAGTCTTTCTTTAAAAGCTTACTTATTTCTTTAAAAATATACTTAGCAAGTAGTTTAATGTAAGTTCAAAGATCTAGCTATACAAATCCTAACTTTTCCACATTTATATTTTTTTTCAAAAAGAGGCAATGTTAAATCTGCTTTCAAGAAGAGTCAATACAATATATTCTTTTGGAACATCTTGTAGCAGTAATTTACTAACATAGTAATGAAATTAAGTAAAATATTGAGAAAACCCTCCAGTTATCTGCATCACAATGATTTATGCACATACCAAAGTGCTGATAGAAAAGTATGATTTACCTGCAGTCCATCTATCATTACACATTTCATCAATACTTCTGTAGAAATTAAGATATTTGATTACATTCTATTGTGTTTTAGAAGTACAGAGTAATAAAGGAAAAAAATTAACTTGTGTTCCTGGTTTATTTTGCATAAAACTTATATCACATGGTCATTAATATAATCATAGGTGAAAGCTGATGTTCTTTGTTAAATTGGACTTTTTCAGATATAATCACTGACATACTAAAAGCCTAATACCTTCTCTTCTTCAGACATTGCTAAGAACATAATTTTTGGATATGGAATATTGCTATGACTATTATATCTACTTTAAAGTGGTTTTTAGGGGTTATTTAAAAGATTCCATCCAATTAATATTAATGAAGGTAATCTTAGTCTTTAATATCTCTTAATTATATACAGAAACAGCTAAAATAATTTTAGTCTGTTAAAAGGGATGTGAACTTTAATCTGGAAATGGATACATAGATATGACTGCACAGAAAACAAAACTTTTTTATGGTAAATGGTGATGACATTTACATGTAAACTTATTTATTTATTTTTTCTTCCTGGTGTTTTATTTATTTATTTACTTTGGCCACACCAGCGGCACCTGGAAGTTCCCAGGCCAGGGAATGAACACACACTGTAGCAGTCACCCAAGCTGCTTCAGTGACAATGCCAGATCCTTAACCCACTCCACCGCAAGAGAACCCCATGATGCTATTTTTTTTTCTTTTTTTTTTTTCCTGTTTAGGGCCTCACCCTCTGCATATGGAAATTTTCAGGCTAGGGGTCGAATCGAAGCTTCACCTGCAGGCCTATGCCACTGTCACAATAACATTAAATCCATGTCTGCAAAGTTCAGATCTTTCAACCTACTGAGCAAGGCCAGGAATCAAACCAGCATCTTCGTGGATATTAGTTGGATTCTTAACCCACTGAGCCACAATGGGAACTCCTCCTCACGTTTAAATATAGCTTTTCAACTATAAATTGTTTTTTCACATTGCTGTTGATGTAATGGGATGTCCGATTTTTATAACTTTTTAATATTTACCTTCAATAAAGAATAATGTGTAGAGTCCCCTTCCTCAGTTGTTAACTGTAACTATATGTAGGTGGTAAAATATGACATCAGGCTTCCTACCCAGAAGCTGTAGTCTTCCGGATTATGTCTAAGAATAAAATCTATATTGTCAATAGGTCAGAATCATCTTCTAATTTATTTATATATTCTGAAAATCATTCCATGTTTGTAAGAATCAAATACAGCAAATGGTTCAAAAGTTTCATTTTAGACCTTCTGAGTTATTTTAATATTTATGCTCACTTAATATACCTAATAATACTTAAAGCTACCCTAACAAAATACCTCAATCTAGATGGCTTAAAATAATAGAAATTTATAAATGTATTTACTTGTTCTTCTGGAGATTAGAAGGTTGAAATTGAAGTTTTAGCAAGGTCGTACTCCCTCCAAAGTTTGGTAGAGCCCTTCTTTTCTTCTTCCTAGTGGCTTGGCGGAGGTCATCGATCTTTGCCATTTCATGGCTTGAGATGTATCACTCCAGTCTCTGGCTCTGTCATCACATAGCCTTCTCCCTGCATGACTCCTTGTTGGCCTATTCTTATAAGCACAGCAGACATACTGGGTTAGGATCCACCTAATTACGTTTTCTTAAATTGATAACATCTGCAATAGATTCTATTTCCAAATAAGATTACATTCACAGATACCTGGAATTAGGACATCAAAAAATCTTTTTTTTTCTTTGGAGGGGGTCACAATTTAATCCATAACACCTTATGAGGTAGACATTTGTTTTATTTTCACTAGACAATAGAAAGAAATGTACCCACTGACAGAAGAATAACTTGTCCTGGGTCCCACCAGTGGTCAATGGAAAACTAAGACTGGAATGATTTGTCAATCCCTGCTCTAACTAGCACACAGTACTACCTCTTATTACATAAAGTAAGTGAGTGTCTTATACACTGACACCTATTAAGTATTCAATACATGACAGCTTTTTCTTCTCTTTATCTTAATTTCTTTCTTTCCTTTCCATAATATTTCATGCTTTTTAACCTTCTTTCTTGTAATAAAACATAGGGGTAGGTCAAGTTTTTGATAGAATATTTTAATATAAACATTATACTCATTCTTAATGCTACATGTAACATTAGTACCATCTTAAGTTCGGACTTCTCTGGGGGCTTAGCCATTAAGTATTTGGCATTGTTACTACTGTGGCTTGGGTTTGACCCCTTGCCCTGGAACTTCTACCTGCCAAAGGGGCAGCCAAAAAAAAAGAAAAAAAGGATAAAGTACGATTCTATGTTTTATTTATCAGCATTCATGATCTATGACATTTCAATTAAGGCTTTGATATTTTATGTTATTTCTTAGCTGCTTTTTTTTGATATTCGAAGTTCATTTTTTTAGGTAATACAGTCTGATATTTATTCCTCCGACAGTAATCAACTCTCTTTTGACAAAATAGGTGCACGTTTCTTGCTGATTATGATGTTCTATGTTTTGCTATATTCTGTAAACAGACATATGTCATTTAGTCATAAAAATATAAAATATTTGTGGCTTAAAACCTCAAATTTCAAGAGTTCCCATCGTGGTCCAGTGGAAACGAATGTGACTAGTATCCATAATAATGCAGGTTCGATCCCTGGCCTCACTCAGTGGGTTAAGGATCCGGAGTTGCTGTGAGCTATGGTTTAGGTCATAGACGTGGCTCAGATCCTGTGTTGCTGTGGCTGTTGCCTAGGCCAGAGGCTATAGCTTCCACTCAACACCTAGCTTAGGAACCACCATATGCCATGGGTATGGCCCTAAAAGGACAAAAAAAAAATTCTGCAAATTTTGTGGAGGTTTTAAAACATTCTCTATGTTCATACTAAAGATCACAATATGATTGTACTGCAACTGGAATCTATTTTTGTCATTGACATTGTTGTTATTTCCTTGTAGATCTCATAAAAAGGAAGAGAATAGATGACTTTGTTGTAAAGACTTGCCCGAGAGAGGTCTGGCTTTTGTCCTGGTTCCTAGGAGGTAACCTCTAAATAAACACATGGAATTTCCTGAGTGAGAGGAGTGTCTTCATTACTCATGCTGAGCCTCCTGAACCATACATGGTACTTGGAATAACAAGATGGGTTGGAGTGGGTAAGGATACACCCAATAGTCTTGCCAGAAAGAACAACCATGTGTTTAAAAAGTGGAGGCTCTGTGCTACATGAAATCAGTTGATCTCCGGATGGAGTTTGACCACTTGAACAACTAATTAATCAATTACACCTACATAATGAAACCCTGATAAAAACACCGGACACCAAGACTTGAGTGAGCTGCCCTGGTTGGCAATTTCTGTGCCTGTCTTCATACATCATGGTCAAGGGTAGGTAATTCCATCTGTGACTCTGCAGGGAAGGGACTACTGAGAGCTCCACCTCTAGGCTCCTCCCAGATTTAGCCCTAGCTGTCTCTTCCTTTGCCTGGTTCGAATTGGTATCCTTTTTTCAGTAATAAAGGTGACAGTGAGTATAACTGGATTTCAGTGAGTTCTGTGAGTTTTTCTGGTGAATTTTCAAACTTTGATAATTAGGGAAACTCTTGAACTTGCCCTTAGTGTCAGAACTCTTGGGAACACTTTGGCAGTCAGGAGGACTGTGCCCATAGCCTTGTAGTTTGGCAAATTCCAGGTAATAGCGCACATAATGGATTAAATTAGCTGTACTAAATTATTCATAGAAATTGTATACTGGAATAAAATGGCAATTCCTAAGGTGCCAATGGAAGTCCATGCCAGTATGCAAATTTCCTTAAATAGCTGTGTCATGAGTACCAGATAAAATAGACTTTATAAGGCTGTAGAGTCCTCTTAAATAAATAGATCTATTGAGCTAATAAAACATTGGCACAATAAACTGATCTCTTTAACAGGTTTCTGGTGTGTTATACTAAATTTGCAATCACAGGGTTAGAAGTATTCTAAAACATAATGACTTGAAACATCATCAGGGATATTTAAATTGTATTTTATTTTTTAATAAATATAATTCTTAAATATGACTCTTTGTGAGAATGTTTTTTGTTTTGAGGTAAAATTTGGATCACAGCTATTGTAGGAAAATATTTAAGGACGATGCTTACTTTGCATCAATATCCTGAAGTAATTGATAATCAATTACATTTATTATTAGATTATCATTAATCTATGAAAATGAACTTACAAATACTCCATGAGATCTTTATGAAACAGAATAACCATATTAAATACAAATAAATTTTTGGTCTACTTTAATTCACTTCACAATGAATTAAGCTTTGAAATATTAGCTTTAGACTGGTCCACAAAATTCCTGTTGGACTCTTGTTCTTTCTTTCATGCTTTGTTTAAGCCAATGAGCTAAACACGTTTAGCTCGCTCATGCTTGTGGGTGAGTGTTAAATTATAATTATCCCTGGTTTCTATTTTTATTTTCTTTAATTGCAGGAAGTTGTATTAGAATAGTTTTTCTTCTCTTTAATGTTATATTCTTTCCTATAAACATGATCAAAAGTTGTTGAATCTTAGGAACTTCTAGTTACACATGATAGATTAAAAGCATGCACCAGTTTCCCTTAATAATTAGATTTAAATGACAAGAAAAAGAATAAAAGAAACATTCAAACTGAGAAAATTAATGAGTCTAGGATAAGGAAGAAAAGGAGACCAAAGATGTAAATATATTCTTTTAATGATAGGAAAGTAAGTGGATGATTTGTCCAACAAAACCATCAAAAGCATTCAAGCTGCTTTGTATTATTTTTTTTCTGACCTTAACCTTGCCCGAGGAGGTTGGTTTCCTGACTTAGAAATTCTTAAGGAATTTATAGGGACAACCAACCAAGATAAATGAGAGTTTTGCTAAACTTGTTATGTTCCAAACATGATGATTTTATTTATTTAATTTTTTTGGGGGGGGGCGCACTCCTGGCATAAGGAAGTTCCCAGGCTAAGGGTCGAATTGGAGCTGCAGCTGTTGGCCTTTGCCTCAGGCACAGCAACCCAGGATCCAAACCACTTCTGTGACCTACACTACAGCTCACAGCAAGGCCAGATCCTTAAGCCACTGATTGAGGCCAGGGCTCAAACCTGCATCCTCGTGGATCCTAGTCAGGTTTGTTACTGCTGAGCCATGATGGGAACTCCCCAAACACACCAAAGTGTGTATCTGTGAAATTATGAAATACCGGAAATAAGGAAGAATCTGAAATTCTTTGAGGAAAGATAAAAACATAAACAAAACACAGACAACTAAAAAAAAAAAAAAACCACACACACACAAAAACTCAATAAAAAGAAATGCCTGTACCTTTCAAAGAGTAACTTCAAGAGCTTAAATAGAATAGGATGATGTATTCTGAATCCTGAAGAAAACTGATTTCCAGGCTAAAAATTTAATAAAGCTGCATTTTTAATCCAAGATCAGGGAGATTAAGGATATTTTGAGATATGTGAAGCATACAAAGCTAACCTTTCCTCCATTTAGGAATCTGCTAGAAAATATACTTCATCAAAGCAGGATCTAAAAGGAGATTGAGAATTCAGAATGAGAGGGGAAAGAAAGAAAGCTTTACCTTAGACCAGAGGAACAGACACTAGATTTGAACAAGAGGCCACAGCAGACTTTGCATGATTTGGGACCAGAAGGGATAAATTACCCATGGAACCAAACATGTGGAAAATAGCACAGGGACCTCTATGTGTGATAATTTCAGAAACTTGCACAGCTGGAAAAAAAAAAAGTAGCAATTATGAACTTAAAAAACATGTAGAAGGAGTTCCCATTATGGCTCAGCAATAATGAACCTGACTAGTATCCCTGAGGACATGGGTTCAGTCCCTGGCCTTGCTCAGTGTTTAAGGATCTGGCATTGCAATGAACTATGGTGTAGGTCACAGATATGGCTCAGATCCCACGTTGCTGTGGTTGTGGTATAGGCTGGCAGCTGTAGCTGTGATTCAACCCCTATTCTGGGAACTTCCATATGCCACAAGTTAAAAAAAAAATAGTAAAAGAATAGAATATTCATAAGCATCTTATTGGTACACTTTCATAAGTTCATTGTAAGTTCTACTTTGCACAGAAGCCAAGACTCTCCTTACCCAAATAGAGATAAAACAGAGGCTTTAATATCAAGACACAATTGAAGTCTACCAACTTTCAAGTGTGATACTGGTCAATCACCAATCCTTTTATTGCAGATTGCAGTAGTCATATGACGGAGCAACGGCTCACTGACCAATGGCATAGAAGTCAATACTATAGGACCAGCTTTTGCAGGGAAAAAAAAAAAAAAGAAACAAACTTTATTGAAAGGCAAGGAGATAGGAGGCTGGGCTCATATCTGTATCCCTAATCCAGATTGCAGAGTAAAATTTAAAGGGTTAGAGGAATTTCAAACTTGGAAATGGACTTGTGAATCTTCAAATAGTCCTTATATATGGTAATTAAGCACCTCTTGCTGCTGCAAGCAGAATTCTCTTATTGAAAGACTTCTCGCTTTATAAAGGGCTCTTTGGCAACATTTCTCTTCTTTGAGTTCCACAGACTGAAGATTCTTGGTTCAGAGGTCATCCTGGACACATGGGTTCCTGCTCTGCGCATGTGCAGTGTTGTCTGTAAAATAACTCGCAAGTTGATTCACTAACAACCTGTTTGGTCAGTGTTTTACATGCTGTTTCTGTCAGATGGCAGCTTTCCAGAGAGGCTCGAGATTTTCCATGGCCTTACAAAGAGCCCTTGAAAACTACTCACTTCCCTTTGCCGGGCAAGATACTTGGGGGTCCCCTTTCTAAACTGTTGATTTCCAGGATAATAATTATGTAAGCCCTTGTTTCCTTGTATTAATAGATTCATATGGAATATGTACAAAGGATTCTGTTTTCCTGAACTAATACAAATACATGTCCAAGAGGGACATAAATTTGTTGTGAAACTGCTAAAAGCATTATATCTGGAGGAGAAAGAATCTTTCTGATAGATCACTAATATTTAATAACTATTAAAGAATTAGGTGACTTGTTAAGCTATATGTGTGCATCATTATTTACCAGCATTGACTTTAAAGGAAAGGGGGACCTTTGGGCTGTATAGAACTTTGGTATTGGGGGTCAAGTGTTTACAGTTTTATAGGCTGCCATATCAGGGAGCCAAGTCCATTGTTTCAGGATTATATAGTACCCTCCTTCAGAAATACACTGTGCATAATATTAACAGTTTTCATTGAAAGTTCTGCATGACTTTTAGTTTGCAGTTTATGCTCAAGTTTGCCATGTGAGGGTCCAGTCCAAATATTTGCCTGATATAAAGATTATTGTTTGTGCAATATCCATTACTTTTGATAGTACAATGTCCTTACTACATGAATTGTTTAGAAAGGAAGATTTCTTTTCATTAAAGCACACCAATAATATTTCCCCTTAAGACGGTAGGCATCAGCAGATTTGTTTTTCACTGAAATTGCTGGGAAAATGCCACTCCAGCTTCAAGTGAATTAAAAATAAAAAGCCTCAACACCTTATGACTGAAGCCTCAGCTGTACAAATAGGGGAAGACAAGCCCTTAGAACTTGTCGGGTTATTTGCATGCAGCTTATGTTGTAATTCTTTGCAATACATTTGACTCTTTGCACTCTGTGATGGTAGTAAATTTTATTCTTGCTGACAGCAAAAGTAATTGCTTTGAACATTATAACAGAGATTGTTGAAAAAGTTTAACAAGGTTTTCTTACCCTACTTCTGTAGTCTCTGACTTCCCTTTTTACATAAATAAAAAGGAAAAGTCAGAGACAATCCTGGTAGTTGAAAAATGAGGTATTGGTATAAGCAGTACTGCTCTTCTATATGAGGATAAATTCCGTCATTATTTCCCTCTTCTATGACGTTATGTAAATTGTAATCAAGTTTTATAAAGAGTATATTGATCACCCTTCCTTCACTAATCCCTGCCATTTTGAAAGTCTGCTCTAGAGCATCAAAATTCTGTAAATTCTATTAAAATTCACTACAAAAATATTTTTAAAAACTCTGTGATTTTAATACTGACAACTTCAGTTTCTGCCTGAAATTTTTAAGACTAAAATGATGTCCAGTGTACATATGTCCTTCCATTCTTTGCACCTCACATACCTGCTTTCCTCTTGTAGGATCAGTTATATCCCAGTCTCTCAATTCAGTCTTGATTTGGTTGAGATGAATATGAGTCCAGTCAATACCCTAAGACATAGTATTTAGCTATCTCACCTGCCTCTGTGATTTTGTAGTTTCTGTGCTATTAGCAGGGGTTTCCTTCCCCAGTTCCTCCTGTATAACACCTATAGTTCCAGATTCAGGTCATGTCTGATTCTCCGACAAGTAGTCCTTGATTATTCTTCCGTATGAGTTAACTGTTCTTCTATGATCTATTCTCTTCAATCCTTGCTCATGCTATGAAATGTATACCCCTGTGCTATGGGATTTATATTGTAATTCCTTACTTTCCTAAAGAGAAATCTGTGAAATATCTAAAGACAAGGACCTTTGTATTCTTCTTTGTATTTCCAATACAGAGAAAATTGTTAGCACACTATAGAAACTTAAGAAATGTTGTTGGAAAAATGAATACACAAGATGAAATTCTCCACAGATTCAATGAAGGAACATGGGCATGAAGAATGCCTTGTGAATTTAAAGGCATTCTTTACCTTGTGTTTCCCTAGCCAGATGGCTCTCATAGAAAGTCATGGGAAAGTCTAAAAGATATTGATCAGAAATAACCATGCTATATTCCTTCTCTTTCAGTGCTCCTTGAGTTTAAAATTTTCTAGGCATTTTTCTACACCCTGAATTTCAGCTCCCAAGTAAGGTTTTCTATCTCTTCATAGTGAGAAGCTAATAATTCCACTTGAAGGGTGGTTTAATAAAAAGACTTTAAAATGCTCAATATAAATTGTTTTGCCTCAAAGAACCAAAAGAAGTAGACACTACTCTTTGGTTGTATAAATCCATCATTCTTAATGGCTGCAACGATGTCTCTTTCACATTGACTTCTATGTATAGATTAACTAAAGAAAAATAAATTATCAAATAATTTATCATTTTAATTCATGATTGTCACGAGACATGTTTCTACAATATTGTCTTAGCCTCTTTGCTGAAAACTCCATCTGGTCCTGCTTTACTTTACCCATATTCCTGCTTGAAAAACAGTCGCAGTGCTGGTAAATGACTTCAGCTTAAGCACAAAGACCTAAAGGCCTAAGTCATTCATAGTGTCAGCTGAATGAGGACATAATGCATTGGTCTAGGCACACTTGGACCTGTGCAGATTGGCACACCATTTGCACAGAATGATATGTCCTCTTAAGAAGAAGAGAAAGAGGAACCTCATGGCCCCAAGTGGTTTATGAGGGTTAGTTAGCAGAATATGCATTAGCAAAGAGAACCAAGGTGCAAACCTAGGCAGGCTGGGTTACCACAGATAGGCATGTAGTTTGCTGAAGCACAGTGATGATTCTCTAGATGCTATGCATAGATAGCTAACTCCAAGAGTCCTCATATGCTAATGATTGTTAAATGCTTAGAGGTCAGAGTAAAAGCTTAACCATCAGGTATGTGACTTTTAAAATAATAAAATAACTTTTAAAATAACAATAATAAAAACTACATCCTGCACCTATAACCCCCTCCTCACTTGATGTAACCCTAAAGAGCACAATAAAAGCGATGTGGTTTCTTGAGGTGACCCTCTTGGTCCCTGAGACCTTTAGTCCCCTGGTTCCTACCTTTAATTAAAATAAATGTCTCTGTGTCTTATTTTATGTTAATTTTTCCTTAAGTTTCACAGCACCTGTTCTTCAGCCCCAACCTGCTGAGCTGGTCTTGGCACATGATAGAAACAATTCATCAAAATAGGTAGTCGAAATAACTAGGATTCCATTTGAAAAAGCTATTTTTTGTAATAGAAATTATACAATTGGATAGACTATAAATATCTTATGAAAGGATCTTGCATACTCAACCCCAAATCAATAAGGTGAGATAAAGAAGTCTGGGAATGCTGTTTAGAATACTGGATTAAGAGTCCATGTACCAGAATTTTCAAGCAACTTAAATCAGCTTTCTCTGACTGCATTTTCTCATGCACGTACATAATAGGACTATGAACTATCTCTCTCCTTCTCTCTGAGATTCTGGAGCAATTCAGTAAGATAGGTGAGAGCTAAGCATATATAGCTATTCTATTATTATCTATCCAGGTGTTTTGCCTAATATTTTGTTGGGATTCCCCCATTAAATGATAAAAGGAAATAACTAGATCTTGTTATCCAAGAAGCAATAAATCAACCTCTGTACAGAATCTCCCCATACCAAAGTTCTACATGACTGCCCCTTTTTAAGTTTGAATAGTATGTACACTACTAGGCTCAAGGCAGAAGAAGATGGTTTGCGATAGGCTATGCACAAAGAGGAATCATAGCTTAGTATATAGTTAGTATTTCTTTTAGACTAAGCAAAAAATTTGGTTACAAACATGAACCTATTTGTTTTATTAGTTATGACCCAGTTATAAAATTAAAAGTAAGTATTTTTCTCAGAAAATTTTATTTCACCATGTGATAGATGTGTGGAATTAAGTGTTTTTTTCCGTCTCTGTCTGTGGGCATCTCATGCTTTTTCCAGAATATCTCTCCCTGTCAATTACTCTACTACTCTTGACTTCTGTCCAGTATTTGATCCATCATGGGGGAGAAGTTGGGGATCATCTCCATTTTGAAAGCTAACATCCAAAATTTCTTACAACTCCCTACCCTAATGTTCCTGCTGAGATTGGGCAAAAATCTATCCTTGGCATTTTTATACTGTTACCCTGTGTGTGCATCCATCACTGCACTAACAACAAGGTATTTTTTATTGACTGCATATATTTTTAAAAATTCATAAGTTAAAATTCTAACCATCAATGTGATGGTTGAAGGAGGAGGGGCCTTTGGGATGGAATTAGGTCATAAGGATGGAGCTCTTATAAGTGAGATGAGTGCCTTTATAAAATAGACCTAGCAGAGCTCTCTTGCACTCTCTCTGCCACAAGAGACATAGCAGGAAGAGCATCTATGAAAGAGGAAGTGGCTCTTCACCAGATACCTAGTTTGGTGGAGTCTTGATCTTCAACCTCCAGAACTATGAGAGAGAGAAAAAAAAAAAGATTTTTGTCTAAATCACCCAGTATATGGTATTTTTGTTATACTAGCCCAAACTAAGACATTATTGAAATTATATCCACACATAACTTCCTCTGTCAGTAGACTCTGTGCTCCATAGGTTAAAGAAAATTACCTATTATTGTTTTCTTGTTGCAAGTAAACACAAAATACACGTCGAGCACCTTGAACATGCCTAGTTGATAATAAGTAGCACTAAATAGAAATTTTAACTAGTTTATTCACATTTCTTGAATAGTGCTTCAAATCTGATAAGCATTAAATGTATGATTGTTGAATTGGAAAGAATATATGAAGTCCCTTTGATGAGAATTTGATTGAAACCCTACTCTAGATATATTTTCTGTGTCTCAGCAGAGGCATTCTCTTATATTTTTATGTGAAGCTCTCACCCATTTTATAACATTCCCTCAAAATTTCCCAGCAGGACAAATAATCAGTCTTCTGCCTTACTATGCTAACATTTTTTATAGCTCTCAATTGGCATTTATCATGTTAAACTGTAGTCACTTGAGGTCATGAGTGTGTCCTGATATCAAGATGTGATCCCTTCAAGGGAAAGGACTAGTTCCTTATTTTTATATCCAAAGTAGGTCACAGAGTTACTGAATTTTAATTTTGTTTAATGAATTTTGTTGAAATAATGTAGAAAAACAATACCAGAGAAGTGCAATCAAGTCTTATATATTAAAGAAAGAGTAATGCAGTATATTTTACAATTTGAAGTTTTGCCTTACAAGTGATATTGGGAGAAATTCACTGAGGAAATAAAGGTCATTGAGTTCTCTCAACTCAATGTTTGAAGATAGTAAACTGAGCCTTTGACCTTGTTGGATGTTTACAATGTGTATAAATCACAAATATCTTAATAGATAGATTTTTCTTTATTCTTTCATCCCACAGCATTAAAGTCAAACCCCATTAGTTAATTTAGAAATGAGGGTAAATGAAAAAAAAAAAAGTATGTTTAATGTGGTATTAAATAAAATTTCTTATATCAAAGAAATGTTTCCATTAGAGAGAATTTTGTACATGAAGGAAAGAAAATACTATATTTATAACCAGATTAATTATAAAAAGTATCATGCTTGTCAAATGTTTAAGCCCTTAAATGACTTCCTATTGTTCTTCCCTTTCTTAACCACATAAAGTTCTATCTTATCTCCAGATTGCAGGTATCGTCCATTGTAACTCTGGTATTTCACAGACTTTTGTCTTCTGATCAAACCCAGCTGAGTTTCTCTGATATATATCAATAAATATTATTAACTTGCTCTCCTGAAGATGGAATAATCTGAATCAGTGGTACAGTGGTCTATTAAGCACCCATGAAACATTTATTTCCAGAATAGATACGCTAATTTGTGTAAAAGAATTATAGAGCTCAGACCCACCCACTATTCCAAATGTGACCTGAAAAATAAAATGCACCAAAGGCTTTAGGTTCTTTTCTTGCAGGATATTATATTTTTTATTAACAATGCCTAAAAGGTCCTGTTAAATTAATAATTGGAAAAGTGTCACACTGTTGGCTTTCACTGAGTATGCTCTTGACTAAAACTCTTAACTTCTATTTTTGTTCTTATTCATTTCTTGTGTACAGTATTGTTGAGATTTAGCTTGTGATATTGATACTTTCATAGCTGTATGTTTGGGAACCAAAGTTCAGGGACTACTTACGACTATAAAATGGCCTAATCCTATTAAAACTCTTTGGATCTTAATTCTGTCTTTTACTGTATTTACTATTCTCTCAGCCTTGCAATCGCCATCAATTGAGTAGCATGCCCTTTATATCTTCCTTGTGATTATTGATGAACACATTGAACTGGACAGGTCCAAGGAGACATCTCTGTGTCCTTGCATGACAGACCTCTAGCTAGCTGACATCTTCATCAGTGACAGAATAATAAATTACACAGTTCAATCCAGTGTGTCAGATCTGCTTTCATCTAGTCATTGGTCAGATAAATGTGGAAAAGTTGCACAGTCTGGAGAGATGGTTCAGGACCTTGCCTGTTCCTTGAGAGTGTTTCTTCACAGAGGCAAGGCCTCTGACATGACTACACATGAGACACAGTGATCTATGGACATATTTAAAATTCTAGAGGCCAGTCTGACTGATGGTGTCTTGACCCATCCTCCATGTCTTCTCTTAGAAATGAAATTTTCTGAGAGTATTTCCTAGTCCATCCCTGCTTAAAAGGTTTGGTTAAGTGCCCCACCTATGCACTCCATAAGACACATAAGACACTCTCCTTCTAATACAGAAGGTCTTATACTTAATTTACATATATATATGGTCTTTTATAGCTGCACCTGCAGCATACGGATGTTCTCAGGGTAGGTGTTGAATCAGAGCTCTAGTGGCTGGCCTACAACACAGCCATAGCCACTCAGGATCTGAGCTGTGTTTGCAATCTACACCACAGCCCACAGTAGCACTGGATCCTTAACCCACTTAGCAAGGTTTGACACAGCAATCAAACCAGTGTCCTCATGGATACTAGTTGGGTTCGTTACCTCTGCGCCACAAAGGGAACTCCTAATATCATCATGTTTTTAATGTCTACATTTCCTGCATCAATATGAGGAGATTTCTAAGACAAAGGGCTTTATCTTATCAACCAGTTGCATTTCTAATTGTTAGAACTATGCCTGTGTGTGTTCAATAAATATAGTGAGATCACAGATTCATTCACACTATCTTCAGATCTATGAAAAAGTATGACTTCTTTATTGTGACTTATCCAATGTCCTTTAATGACTAATTCCACTAGTTGACACCCAGATTTAAGCCAGTATTTGAAGAATCTCTCAATCATTTTTCAAGTATAAACACTCAATCTGTTTAATATCCAGTGCTCTATCAGTTAGGGCTGGTTTGAATAAGGTTTTTCAAATGACTCATTGTCTTCATTTCACATATTTCACATTTTACCATTTCCTTCACTCCCCATAAGCCCTTGAGGACAGATGGCCTTCCAGACTACAAGAGTGAACTTTAATTCCCAACCTTCTCAGAGGAGTGCCTGATATGACCCATTTCCTGTCCTGGGTGACATAGAAAGGTTTGTCCTAAAGAGTCCTGGGAACTGACATGTTTGTTCCCTCAGCTGAAGTCTGTGGTCACAACTGTGTTCCTACTTTGAAGGCTGGGTGATGTACTCTGTGATAATTCCAGGCCTCTGAGATTTTACCAGTCTTCTTAGAAACGTGTATACCTGCACTTGAATCTTCAGGTATGTCTAGGTTTTTTGAAATCCACAGGGAACCTGGGGCACTTCCAGAGGCTCCTCAACCTTTATGTGTCCTCCAGCTTCTGCTTTTTCATTCCATTATGCTTTATATGCACATCAAAATCTGGTGGCTTTTTCTTTTGAATCTCCATGAGACATGATTCCAGTTGTGCCTTCTCAACTTGCCTTTGACCAAGCCTCCTCCACACGCTCTTATTTGTACCTTTCAAATGACTCACCCCTTTAAGCTTAACCCCGAGTATGTCTGTGGGTAGAGAGCCATACTAGGTCATCTTATTTCGATCCCAATTATGCTTCCTGGTTTCTTGAGCTTGCTATTGACACACGAACTTAAGTAAATACCCCTACCCTTCTCCCCCCATGGTTTTCAATACTACCATCTTGCTGAGAAGGTCAGGCATGTCTTCCCTGAGACTCAAGTTGACCTATGACAGATATTTTGAGACAGATCATCCTTTCTCTTTCACCCTAGAGGGAAATAAACCTCAAACTTCAGTTTCAAAAATAGGACATGACAAGGAAATGTAAGTACAGAAGATACTGAACTGCACTGGAAAAAAGTTGCATTACAAATGAATGGATAAATGAGTAGTATGTTTTGAAGCTCATGTGACCTCCTCTGTGACAGTCTCTATGCAGTTTAAAGAAGAGAAACCTCCTCCTTTGTGCTTTAACATCATCCTGACACACACCTCTGTTGTAAGGCATATCCTTTGGAAATACTGGCTTATAGATCTACCTCCTCTGCTAAACTACAAAACTCTGGGTGACAGAAAACTCATTTAATTCATCTTTGAATACACAGAAGATAGGAAGCACAATTCCTGACATACAGCAATGGTTGATAAATATTTTACAATGTGTGTGTGTGTGTGTGAATTTGAATGATGAAAGGCATTTTTTTTACCTGATTTGGTTGTGACCATGGAAAATTTTACTTCCAAAGACATTTGGCCAGTTAAATGAACTGACACATTAGACATCTGGATATGCAGAGCTCAAATCAGCATAATTAGATTGAAATGATAACATAAAGTGGGATTTTCTTACCAAGGGATCAATCAGGTTTTATATATATATTATATCTACATATATATAATATATATTATATCTACACACACATAATTGATTTTTGATAGTCAGGGAGGATTCTTTGTATACTATTCTTTGTCATATAAATTTTTCTATGAAATTAAAAAAGAAATAAGGAACTCTGTATAAGTCATAATGGTGTCATGTTAAAACCCAACCTTAGGGAGGTCCTATCATGGCTCATGGCTTACTGAGTATCCATGAGGATGTGGGTTCGATCCCAGGCCTCCCTCAGTGGGATCCGGTGTTGCCATGAGCTGTGGAGTAGGTCGCAGATGCGGCTCGGATCCCTTTTGCTGTGGCTCTTGTGTAGGCCAGCAGCCACAGTTCCAACTGGATCCCTAGCCTGGGAACCTCCATATGCCATGGGTGCATCCCTAAAAGATAAAAGAAAAAACAAAACAAAACAAATAAAAAACCCAACCTTAGAGACCAAGTGCATTATCTCTATTAAATGCATATACTCAGGCTCCCAGTTTGACCCTCAAGGGAAGCACTGAATTATCATAGAAAGGGATAACTCTAACAGAGCTAAAGCCAATCAGCCAGTTTAAAGTCATTTAAAGATAATTTATTGGCATTAAATTCAGAATGCAGCAATGTTACCAAGATCCAATTGTCCAGAACGATGGTGAATCTTCATGACATTCAGCTCTAAATGACAGATTCATATTCTTGGAAGCTGAGCTGAAAGAGAATTACAATAAACTGGCTGCATGAGGAAGAGAGAACTCAGTGCTATGGCAGGGAATTCATGGGAAAATGGGTTCAGTGGTTACTGTTTACAGATCAGAAACATATATTTCGAGCCATGACGACTCATGATGTTCCACATAGCCCATGCGGTATCAAGGGATCTCCCTAGTCTCCAAATAGAGATAGGAAAGAAAGAGGGATTCATGTCTCCAATTTATTTCTTTCTCCCCAAAGTTATCTTTAGTGGATTACAGATGACTTATGCCGATGCACTGAAACAACTAGTTTAGATGAAGTGATTCTTGAGACAGAGAGATGAGTGATGTTTCTGGCTGTGCACTGGGAAAATACTGATGATGCCGTGCTGTGGGTTTAGAAGTGTTCATTCTGATAGATTTCATATAAACTTGAATCTTGCAGGAGAGTGCAAAGCCATGTGAAGTCTGCAGTAAATGTCACATTTGGAATGTCAATTTGGCATTTTTATGAATATACTTCACACTTGGAAATAAAATAAAAAAGGAAGAAATACATACTGTAGCTTCTCCTAGACGGTCTACATGTATTGAAAGCACTCACTACTTCTTTCATGAATGAGATATATTTTTACATCCCCCACTTGGCTATTCTGCTGCACAGTGAGTTGTTCAACAGAAGACTCTTTTGGCAGAAAATGACAGATTCACTGCAGTGGTAGTGTCACCACATAGGGCAACCCAAGACCAGCTTCATAACTTTGATAAAAATGATCTGTGCATAAACTCTGTGTCTTAAGGTCTTCACAAAGAGTCGTGTGAACCTAGTTAATGCTTATAAATGTGTCCTGAATTAAATTACGAACAAAATAATGAAGGAAAGGTTGCAATTTGTCAAAAAAAATAATGAAAAAGTGTTTTTGTTGGGAATTTAGATTACACTCTTGAAGGAGGCTGCTTCATGCACTCCATTTCTATTTTTTCAAATACTAAGCACTTATTAATTTTTAAATTAAATAACCACTTGCAAAATGTGTATTCTTATGTTTCCAAACGGGCTAAGCTTCAAGCTACTAACCCATTGTGATGTGACCTTAATTACATAGTTTAATTTCCATATGATACATCCCCTCAAAAAAGTCATCATAGTGTGTCTTAGCGATTTAGTTGAATAGCAAAATATCCATCAGGTTGATACATTGCCTTTATCTTTTAGTACAAGGAAAAATGAGCTCTCTTAAATAATTAGTATAAGCTCCTTTTATCAGATAATGAGAATTACATAATCTATCATGTTTCCATTTTTATTCAGGCTTCCAGAACACATAAACTAAATATAATGGCCAAGCATGGTAACTATTTCAGCATATATTGATTTATTTTTCATATTCCTTGATAAAATTTTATTTTTTCCATCTGATATCCTCATAGTAAATTGAGAGTCGTAGGCATATATTTTAATTATGTTGTGAGTAGCCAGTTAGATGTGGATGTGATATTTTTTCAGTATGAGGACAGAACTCAGTATTCTCGAATAGACACATAATCTTTGAAGGAAGTCTTTGTGGTTAGGTCAAGGAGAGATCATCTCTAGTACAGCCGAGAGGGCCAAGGTTTTTACCTTGATTTAAGACTGGGCTCTCTAAGTAGTATGTCAAAGATATTCTTCATGGCAAACTATTTGTAAAGACATTTCAGTAATGTAAGTAGAATTGTCAAGGACAAAACTGAAATAAGTAATTTAGCAAAAAGTCAAAACAGTTTACTCTTTAAGTTTTTATATGAGTCACTTTGCCCTACTACTGCCAAGCATCTTTATCTAAAAAAAAAATACAGATCTGAAATCATCAGAGTAAGACACTGCCAAAAATGCTCTTTCCACATTTAGGTTCATGAGAAAGAGTTACAAAATATTCCCAAAATATATGATCCAGATATATAAAATTAATTAAGACATGTTTTCTTTTCATCAAAAAAGCAGATATTGGATGATGTGTGCCATTTCCTTATCTAAATATTTGTGAGTATTCAAAACTACACGTAAGGAATGTCCCTTTGGTAAAAATATATTTTAAAATGTCAGACTATGAAATTGAGATATTTCTTCAGATTTTTAATGATAGAGATTTTCTGTGTAACCTTTGCATAATATATTATAAACAGGAAAGTATAATTTTACATAAAGATAATATATTACACATTTTCTTGTTCATTACTTATTTGAAATTAACGTAAAATAAAGTTATTGTTATTTTGAAGTTAATGTCAAAGCAGGTCATTGCATACATAATGTTTGGAGAATGCATTCTGTTTACAAGATGGACAAAGCCAAAGGGCTTAATTAAACCTCTGTAAGAAAAAGCAGTTAGAAAAAAACCCCTAATGTTATGTATTTAATTCTCTGGATAAGATAATGTGCTATGGAGTCTTGTACTATGTGAAGACCAAAAAAGTAATTATTCTGGTATATTATGCAAGAATCAAAATATAAGACATATGTAGGGAAAAAAAAAAACCTAAGGAGAAAAAGAACATTGGTTTACATTACTTAAGTGGGGGACTCTTTTTCAAGCTATTTCTATCACCATCAAGAGTTACATGTTTTAAAGCTTATCAAATAGTACACATCAAATATGGATAATTTATTTCATATATATGCATGTAATTATACCTCAATAAAGCATTAAAATAAATACATGCACTTGCGTGCACGCGCGGGCGCACACACACAGGATTTCTGGAAGATCCAAGCCCTTAGAAACAACCAAATAACCCAACAAAAACAAACTGACTTCTAAGGCTCTCCAAGATTGAATACAAACTGTCACTTGACAAAAGTTAACACTGTCGCAAATAATAAACTTCATGTTTTGATGGAGTTCCCATTATGACTCAGGGGTAACAAACCTGACCTGTATCTATGAGAATGCAGGCTGGATTCCTGGCCCTGCTCAGCAGGTTAAAGATCCGATGTTGCCATGAGCAGTGGTGTATGTCACAGACATTGCTTGGAATTGACTTTGCTGTGGCTGTGGCTTAGGTCAGTAGCTGCAGCTCGGATTTGACCCCTAGTCTAGGAACTTCCATATGTCACAGGTGCAGCCCCCCAAATAATAAATAAATAAATAAATAAATAAATAAATAAATAAAGTTCGTGCTTTGAGGGAAAAATTCAAATTTTACTTTTTTTAAATTTTTTGTCTTTTTGTCCTTTAGGGCCGCACCCTGCTACATATGGAGGTTCCCAGGCTAGGGGTCTAATCGGAGCTGTAGCCACCACTGGCCTATGCCAGAGCCACAGCAATACCAGATCCAAGCTGCATCTACACCACAGCTCACAGCCACAGCTCTCATCAACACTGGATCCTGAACCCACTGATCGAGGCCAGGGATCAAACTTGTAACCTCATGGTTCCTAGTTGGATTCGTTTCCACTGTGCCAGTTTTAGAAAAACTTGGATGTGCCATCATGACTTTGACAGCTTCCAAACACTTAGACATAATTTTGATAACATTGACGATAATATTAATTAATATGAGTCCTTTGTATATTTTAGAAGAAATAATACAACATTTTCAGGATCTGCATAGCTTACTGAAATATTTTTCTAATGAATAATGCATGGTGGCACAAAATCATGTGTGGGCCAAAGATTCATTCAAAGTACAAGAAAAATCAGTGGATTTTAACAGAGTTTAAAAAAAATGATATTGTCTTAGATTTTGCATCATAAATTATGAACATTTGGTGTCACATCCAAGATGAATATTCACAGTAATCTGAAAAAAAATTAAAATGCTCTTCCTTTTCTAGCATTTCTCTGTGTGATGCCTCCTTTTCATTATATGCTCTCACCAAAACAAAGTATTACAACAGATTGAATGCAGGAGATATTAGCATGCAATTGTCTTCTGTTAAACTAGGCATTCAGGAGGCTTGCAAAAATGTAAAATAATGATCCTCCACTCACTCTTCTCAAATATAAAGTTATTTTTATAAATGCACATAATGTAAAAATTTAATAGATTTATCATTTTGGCTGCCCCATGGCATATGGAGTTCCTGGGGCCAGGGACCGAATCTGAGCCAGAGTTGTGACCTATGTCACAAATGCAACAATGCTGGATCCTTAACCACCTGAGTCAGGGAAGGCACTGACACCTTCCCTGGCTCTGGACACCACTGATCTCATTCCACCACAGTGGGTACAGCAGTAGATTTATCATTGTTATGTTTAAAAGAAATACTAACAATAAAAGGAATACTAAGAAGAATTACTTTTTTTACTT
This sequence comes from Phacochoerus africanus, assembly GCF_016906955.1. NCBI lineage: Eukaryota > Metazoa > Chordata > Mammalia > Artiodactyla > Suidae > Phacochoerus > Phacochoerus africanus. The sequence continues at coordinate 267,720,173 of NC_062544.1, read as the reverse complement.
TTTTTTATTTTTAGGGCCCACCTGAGGCATACGGAGGTTCCCAGGCTAGGGGTCAAACTGGAGCTACAGCTGCCAGCCTACACCTCAGACACAGCAAAGCAGGATCCAAGCCACATCTGTGACCTACACCACAGCTCATGGCAATGCGGGATCCCTAACCTGCTGAGTGAGGCCAGGGAATGAACCCACATCCTCATGGACCCTAGTTGGGTTCATTAACCACTAAGCCACCAAGGGAACTCCAAGAATTACTTTTAAATTTAATTTTAAATATGGTAGTAATAAGTTAAACCTACATAAATAAAATATTTGGCGATCTTTAGTAAAAGGCAAAAGATTTATGCCATCTGAAGAGAAACCAGAGTATGAGGATCCTCAATGATTTTTAAGAGTATCTCTATCCCCTGGGACCAATATTATTGAGAATGAGAGACACAAACAGTTTCAAAATGGATGGAAAATGCAGAACGCATGTTGGCAAAAAGCAAGAATCCAATTGGCTTAGAGCATTCAATATATGAACAGGATAAGTATAGGGTAAGACTACAGACTTACCCTTGCATCAAATTATTATCAAATTATCATGGAGGTTGAATGTATAGCTATAGGTGTTGGCAGGACTGTAGGATGTGGCTATACATAGAGTTCCATAAGGCATTAATGCCTAAACTCTCTTTATAAAGTTGGTGGCATGTTATATTGTCTTCAGAAGTAGACAATGTAGTGAGACTTCAGCATATTTAGTGAGCCATATTCATGTACATAATGGAAAATTAATAGCTTAAAATAATTCATGTAATGAAAACGATGAGCAAAGTGAAGTGAATCATTATATAAAACATATATCTGGGAAAACTGCCAAGAAATTACTAAGGCGATATAAGAATCTATGCTTATTACAAGGCTCTTCTAATTTAGGTTAAAGAACAAGCAATTGTCTGAGCTCTCTGCCCTCCTCTAAAGTTGTGATGTGCCTTAATACTCTTGGCTGTAAGACACCTGTCCATATTCTGATAATATGTTTCTGTCTATTAATTTAGCATTGTTAAAATATTAAAAATTAAAACAGAAGCACATTGTCTATTAAATATATCACAGATTTTTAGAATTTAATTTTATATCTCCCCTGAGACTCCGATGTCTTAGTTAAAAAGAAAAAACCTCTTACGCAACTTATTGGCTTTGAGGTACTTCCGTTTATATTCTTTTCATCAACAAGTTATTTTTTGGGGAGCCTCTTGACATTTAAGGTGTCCCCAGAGCTATTACTTTATTCCCTATCCCTAAAAATGAGTTTTTAAGTTGTTTTAATAACATATGCAAAATATGTCAGCTAAAACTTCAAGTTTGAAACTAATTCCTAAAATTTAAAAGAAAAAAAAAAAAACTGAATGAGTGAAATTCCAAAGAGCAAATTCCAAAGGAACAGTCAAGAAGAGGATATTCAGTTACTCCATAAATAGCTTATTTAGTGGAAGGATTAAATATATTTTATATATATATATATTATATATATATATTTCACATGCACACCAAATTAAAATTGTCATCATTATTGCTGATCACTGCACCATTTCCTTCACTTTAATTTCATTTTCACCTCAGAACCACAAGTGGGGAAAGTTTTACTCTTCAGGGACCTCAGAGCTCAGTCAGTAGACATTCCTAAGAAGCCGCTCCTCTCCTCAAGGAGTAGCTATTAGGACATAATGAAATAGAAATTCTTCTTTAAGTCTGATGGACATGGGGACTCAATCTTTTATCCTGAGTAAAAACTCTTCAAATATATGACTACATTATGAGAGGGAAAAAAGAAAATCTACCATAGGCATGTTGATAAAGATGTGACAAAGAATCTTCCTTTAATCCATGGTTTGCCAGAGACCAAGTTTCAGAAGGTATATGTAAAAGTGTGTGTGTGTGTGTGTGTGTGTGTGTGTTTGTCCCTGCGAGGGCAGGCACATGTGCAAGTGCTCACTGGAGGTTGAGTGCAGGTGGATGAGTGGAGGTTGATGGAGACCCAGACTTTTTTTTTCTTATGATGTTAAGTTACTCAACTCATGTTTCCACTATATAATATAGCGGCTTTGCAAATAAATAGAAAAACTTTTTCCCCTCATTTTCTTAATTTATGAGGGGTGAATATTAATAAAATTCTTGAGAAATTCTTAGATTAGCAAAAGACATATATTTTACATATTTTGAATATTATAATTTTTTTAAATTATTCTTTCTGAAGCTATGTGCCTGGAGTAAATCATTTAACAAGGTGAGCATTTTTCAGTGATCAAATGACAGAGGTCAGTGTTGGGCATGGTGAGAAGAAGGTGATGAAGACAGAATTTAATTTTCCTTTGATGTTAGGAAAATTAGGTAGTTCCTAAAGTACATTTAAGGAGTTCCTATCATGGCTAAGCAGAAACGAACCTGACTATTATCCATGAGGACACAGGTTCAATCCCTGGCCTTGCTTAGTGGGTTAAGGATCTGGTGTTGCCGTGAGCTGTGGTGTAGGCAGCAGATGTGGCTTGCAACCCGCGTTGCTGTGTCTGTGGTGTAGCCAGCACCTACAGCTCTAATTCGACCCCTAGCCTGGGAAATTCCATATGCAGCCCTAAAATAAATAAATAAATAAAGTACATTTAAAAGGACAATGTACTTTAAGATTTAAAAATAAATATGCACTCATTTTACTGTTTTTGAAAGGTTTCTTTGTCCTAAAATGATCAGTGGAACATATGATATTAATATCCTTCATATATACTAGTCTCTGATGTCCTGTGTGGTTCATGCAATTTACTCTTTCATTGTGACTATTGAGAGTTGGGAAGTGACTGGACAGCAGCATTATTTCTGGCACATTGCACCCTTGATCCATATAAAAGTATATAGAAGTAAATAAAATTTAACCTCTTCTTCGACCCTATATTCCCCTAAAGCCCAGCATATGCTTAAGCCCAGCATATTCCATGAAAGAAGGAAATGAATAAGACTTTCTTCATACTGTTCCCCATATTTACAGAAATATCTCACTGGAGTATTTTCACTATAGCCATAAGTATTTCAGCATGGTGTCAAGGAGAAAAATATATCATTTGGTGGGATTGTCAGAGAGAATAATGGACAAATTCAATCATCTATTTTATGCATGTGTTCCTTGTTTTGTGCTATTGCTTTCTGCCTCAGATAAACTTATGTTCTTCCAAGTAACTAAGCCGCTGCTGTGATGCCTAGATTGGAGCAAATGATCGAATGAATAGGTGAAATAAATGAAAGTGGCATTATATGGGATAAAATATTACATAGCCATTAAATAATGTTTTTGGAAATTATACGACATGGAAAACATTCATGTTTAAATAACACGTTTTTTTAAAAGGCAGGAAATACACCAGCCATAATAAGAACAGAAATGAACAACATATTAGCTAACATTTATGTAGTGTTATACCAGCACTAGGCACTGCTGTAACTATGTTACCAAACACCAATTCATGTAATACTTTCAATACTCTACAGAGACACAAATAATTCTATTTTCTTGTCTATATAGTATAAATAATAAGGTGTAAGTCTGTGACTGCAATGCAAGTGGTTTGGTTACAAAATCTGCCTTGTAGAATTTCATAAAAAAATTGGATTTTATTCTGAGCAAGAAGGAAAGCCATTAGCAGTGTTTGAACAGAAGAGTGATAGGAACTGACTTGTTTTAGAAAGGATCACACCTCTTCATCAAGTGTGTAGTTGTGTGGTGGGACAAGAGTGTAATATAGAGGACCCAGTTTGATGGTCCAGAAGTGAGGGATTATTGTGGTTTGGAATATACTGTTAGCAATGAAGGCCATAAGAAGTCATCAGACTTGGAATATATTTGGAATGCAAAACCAGTAGGGTGTGATGATGGAAGGTGTGACGTGTGTAAAAGAAATTCAAGAGTCAAAGATGACTGTATTTATATCAAGCTACTGGAGGGATAGAATTATTTTCCTTAAGTTTGTCTCCAAACTCCCAGGATTACATAAAAGTGAAATGGCAAGTTGAGGGCACTGTTGTGATGCTTACTGGAAGACAGTGCCTTAAAAGTGATCATTGCATTACACTATTTCTCCAAGAAGTAGAGTACATAGCTCTGCAAATCAAGTGATAAGGGTGGAAGTATTTGATTCCTCATCACTCCCATGATTCATGTGGTGTATTTGTGCTTCTTATTCCAATAATTTTAGGCTCTGTGGATCTAAGGCCTTGGTTGTCATAAAGAGACACTTAAACCAGGCAACCTGTAAGATTTCCATTCAGTTTAAATCTATGACTCTCGCTCTAGCACCTTTGGTCCTTCATGCAGGAAGACCAGAGAAGTATTAACTAGGAAGGGAATCTGGAATGTCTAGTGGATGAGAGGATGATGAGTATCATTTGAAGACTCAAAGTCGTGTTGCTACAAGAAATTTACTTTGACTCACTAATTCTATTCTTGTAAGTTTTCCTAGAAACCGTGATTAACTAAAGTATTAAAGAAGCAGTACCTGTATGAAGTAAACTTAGTGAAAGAAAGAAGTTAAAACTTAATGGAGGAAGGAGGTTGATCTGAATGGTACAAGATTATACTATGGTTGACATTGTTGATCCCCTGACTGGACTACCTTATCAGGTTTATGCACACACCCTCTAGTTGCTACTAAGGATTGAGCTGCCATCTTCTGTGGCGACTACATACTTCCCAATTGGAATTGCCTTACCCAAGAGATAGCATACACCAGCCTCCACGAGTGGGAGGGAAAGTCAGGACAATGATGAATTCGCAGAGGTTTTCAAAATCCGTCTTCTCAGTCATAGCTGGGAAGAACTTTACAGTGTGATTTGTACTCCCAGGATCCCTGGGAGAGCAGATGGACTGTTATATATATATATTTAATTTTATTAAAGTGTAGTTGATTTACAATGTTATGTTTAATTTCTGCTATATAGCAATATTTTCCATTATGGTTTAATCACAACATATTGAATAAAGTTCTCTGTGCTATATAGTAGGACCATCTGGTTTACTCATCTGATGTATAACAGCTTGCACCTGCTAATCCCAAACTCCCAACCCATCCTTCCTTCACATCTCATCCCCCTTGGTAACCACAAATCTGTTCTCTATGACTACGAGTCTGTTCCTGTTTCATAGATAAATTCACTTCTGTCATATATTAGATTCCATGTATAGGTGATATCATGTGTTGTCTTTCTCTTTCTGACTTTTAGTCTAGGTCTGTCCATGTTGCTACCAAGAGCAATATTTCATTCTTTTTTTACAGTTGAGTAATATTCCAAAGTACATATGTACCATATCTTCTTTATCCATTCATCTGTCAAAGGATATTCATATTGTTTCTATGTCTTGGCTATTATAAATAGTGCTGCTATGAAGTTAGGGGTACATGTATCTTCAAATTACAGATTTTCACAGGGATATGCCCAGGGGTAGAATTGATGGATCATATGGCAATTCTATTTTTAGTTTTTTGAGGAACCTTCATACTATTTTCCATAGTGGCTGCCTCAGTTTACATGGAATCTTATCTTTAGTTGACACATCAGTGATGTGTATTATTACCTTCCCCCTGCCCATCTTACTCTCTTTACCTGAAAGTATTGCCTTAATAGATCACATTTCTAGGCTGTTTCTAGTGAACCCAGCATCATATAGGACAATGAATGTTAATGACAAGAAGCAGGGAAAATCCATTTGAGAGACACTGACCAAGCAGAGCAGAGAATGGTATCACACCTGCCCTTCTGTGTGTAGCAGAGTAGAAGTCATTCATTCTCGGAGGAAGCATGTGAAAAATATTTAAGAAAAGTGTAAACAAAGTTCATTGTTAGAGCAGAATAAAGACAAAAATGCTTTCTTGACTGGGTGAAACATGGAGGAGACGAGGTTTCAACTGAACATGATTGGTGATGGAGGCAGCACTGCATTCTGGGAGGAAGGAATGTCATGAATAATACTGGAAGGTCTATAATGCCAGGATAGAAGAACTGAAATTTTCTTAGGCAATAAGGAATCTCAGATGGTTTTGACCATGAATATCTACTTATATATGAATATCTACTTATATATCTACTTACATATATGTAGACAGATCAATCTGGTCATGTTGATTAGACTGAATTGCATAAAAAAAGTGACCAGAGAAGGTCCTGTTGTGGTAGCAGAAACAAATCTGACTAGTATCCATGAGAATGCGGGTTTGATCCCTGGCCTTGCTCAGTGGGTCGGGGATCCGGTGTTGCCATAAGCTGTGGTGTACATCATAGACACAGTTTGGATCCCCTTCATTGCTGTCACTGTGGCATCGGCTGGCAGCTGTAGCTCAGATTTGACCCCTAGCCTGGGAACTTCCATATACCAAAGGTGCAGCTCTAAAAAGTACAAAAAAAAAAAGACTAGAAAAAGATTAATTTCAAAAATCTTGTTAATGTATATTAATGGGTTAAACTTGATGATGTTTGTAAGGATGAGAGCAAAGAGAATTCCTGATATATTTTTTCTTTAAAATTTTTTTAAAGTTTTATTAAAGTAGAGCTGATTTACCATGTTGTGATAATTACTGCTGTACAACAAAGTGATTCAGTTATGGATCTTAGTCGGTTAGGTAGCACATAACCCTGTTGTAGGCTTTAGAACCCACATGACAGTGAAAACCATGTTATCGAGTCAGGAGATCTGTGTTTGTGATATCCTAGCTGTGTTCGTTAATATCTCTAATATTCATCTTTTTCATCTGTCACACAAGTCATAATAAATGCTTAATAAATGTATGTTTGAGAAATCAATGAAGTAACCTACTTGGTTCTGGGAGTTTCTTTGTTGGGTGGTTTTTGATTACTGATTCAATCTCTGTACTAGTTTCACACACACACACACACACACACACACATATATATATATATATATATATATATGTTCAAATTTTGTATTTATTCAGGATTCTGTTTTGGTTTGCTGTTTGTTTCTAGAAATTTATCGATTTCTCCTTGAAAGACTTTATGCTAAGCGAAATAAGCCAGTCATAGAAGGACAGATAATGCATGGTTCTATTTATATGAAGTGTCTAAAATAGCCAAACCTGTAGAAGCAATGGATAGGATGGTGGCTGCCAGAGAGGGGGCCAGAGGGAATTGGGGTATGGTTGTTCAAAGGGTATAAAGTTACAGTTATACTAGATGAGTAAATTCTAGCTATCTCTTGTGCATCATAGCATCTATAGTTAACAACATTGCGCTGTGTATTAGAAATTTGCTAGAAGGGTAGATCTCATGCTAAATGTTCTGAAAAAATCAAGAGACATACAAAATCTTTTGGAGTTTGAAGTATGCTTATTACCTTGATCATGATAATGACATCATGGATTTATGCATATATCCAAAAATCATCTAAATGTGTACATTAAATATGGACATTTCGTATATTAAATATACATCATAATAAAGCTAAAAAGAGAGAAACAACCTATATTTAGTGCCAAGTACAATGTCAGATCCCAAGTCAGGGCTCAATAAATACATCCCTAACACCCCTGCTTCCCTTCCTATTTCTCTTCTCTCTTTGACTATTGGACCCCAACATACACTTTCCTCTTCTTTTCCTTCTCCCTAAACAATTAGTTTATAGCAGTATTCCCACCAACTGTAGGCACAAAATCTTAGGAGAGTGTGTGTGTTAGTATGTGTTTATGTGAATATGTGTGTGTGAGCCTTTCTGTTTGAATGTAACACATGTTTTTGGTAGTTCTAAAGAAAAGAGACTAAAAGATCTCCTTTTGTGGTAATGCTATGAATAAACAATACAATCTGCCGAAAAAAGCCAATGACAGGTCGTTGAGCTATTTATGCAAATTCAGATCCATTGTTTCCCAGTGCTTTGTAAATGTTAAAATCCTGTCACAAATTTTATTTGCCTATTTTCTTGTTGGTGACATCTGAGGGCTCTCTTCTCTCTTACTTTTGATTACCTGTGTCATGGATTTTAATACCCAGGACAATTTAATTCTGAGGTAGCAAAATAGAATGAAAATTGCCCATAAATTTGAGAGATACTTAATCACAATGGGATTAAGGGTGACAAAGAAGGGAATTAACAAATCAACAGTGGCTGTCTTGAAATAAATAAAAGTGAGTGTAGAACCAGCTTGTTAGCGATCAGACTATTGAAGCTCTGCAGAGAAACATGAAGCAATCCTTAAAACCTAAAGTACCCTCCTCCCTCAGTCTCCTTGGAGAATTGGTTCCAGGACTCTAGGGATCCATAGATGGGATGCTTACCTTTCTTTGATAAAATGGTCTAGCACAGTAGGTCTTTGGTATACATGGATGCAGCACTCTCTCGGATATGGAGGGCCACCAGGAGCCCTTGTCAAATAAATAGGTAAAAAAATATTTTACTTATCTTAAATTTCACTTCTGTATTAATTTAGCAACTTGTTTTTGGTATTTCTTATTACTTGTCAATATGTTCTTAATTGCTCTCTAGTTCTATATTCATTTTGAATGAGCAACTCATATGTTGCAGTATAATTCAATGTGTGAGGTCTCTAAGTTCCTTCTTCAAGGAAGAACTTTCTGTCTAGTTGCAGAAAGTGTGCTCATGATCCTTAAAGGTATGCTTCAGTCACCTTGTCTGAGGTGACATCAGAGCATCCGGTGTCCAGTAGCTGGGAGAACTGGAGTATAGAGGACGAACACTTCAGGCCAGTACAGGACACTCTAGTGGACAATATTTATTCCAGAGCCCTCCTACCAATTGGTCAGAACTTTGTCATTCTGAAACATAGTTCAATTTCTTTTTTTTGGCTAATCTTACTTACTTTGCCTTCTTTTTACACCTGTTGATCTTTATCGAATGCCTCTTTTTAATGCCTTTTAATACAGAATCCAACCTGCTACAATACCTCATGCTTAACAGGTACCTGATAACTGTTGAATAGGAAAACAAACCACCATTATTGACTGTAGATGTCCTTTGAGAATCTAGTTTGTTCTATGCATAGTGTACATAAAGAATTATTGGTTGTGCCTCATCCTCATAAAACAAAACCCCAAAGTAATTTGTGGGTAGTATAGAATAATGCCTAGTATGATTCATTTCAGGGATATTCGATAAACTGTTTTCTCAAAATGCTTCCTTTTATTCAGTGGGTGATGAGTATCTTTTCTCAAACTGAAAAATCAAAGCTCATTGCAAAATTATGGTTTTAAATAAAAATAACTCTTGCAGATTAACTTCTTAAATTTCACTATCAGGTTGTTATTTTCCTGTTCTCAAGATACCTTGAACACACCTGTAGTTGAACAAAGTTGAGCTTATTGATTCTTCATTGAAAGGGAACTCACACTGTGGGGGATTCTGAAACATTTCAGTAAGGGATGTAAGGAATGAATTTGAGCATGTGTTAGAATGTGTTAATAGTATTTCAAAGAAGTACATGATGCTATCATGTAATTGCTGGAAGCTTTATTTCTTTCTCAAGATATTCATAATAGAGTGAATAGCAGTTGATAGCAGTTTTAATAAAGGGAATGAATAGAGGACAAAGGTACTGAGCACAAAAAGTGGTGACAGCAGCAGTAACTCTTGTTGACTTTACCAACATTTTGCTCTGGGTCAAGCCATGTCACAGGCACTTGGGATTGTATGAATGGATGAAGCAGACTGATTTTCATCCACATGTTTGGAGGGCAGAAGGAATACTCCACTGAGCAATCTCTATCCAAGACATTCCTATGTGTCTCATTTACATTTACCATGTTGGAAACTGTGACTATCAGAGTAGATGAACATACAACTTCAATGGAACAATTCTAGAAAAGCTGAGTTAGGGTTAATTCCCATATTTTACTTTTTGGACTTACTTTTAGTCCAGATAAGTTAGATGACTGGGGATACATAACAACATCTCTAGTTCTTTCACAGGAGAACTCTAAGTTCCATCAGGACTCCCCATATCTCTGATCCTCTAGGCAATAATTAGCACCTTAACTAAGAATTCTATCTCAGGTACAATCAGGGCCATGAAGGGTTAGAACACTGGATAAACTAATTTTCCTCATAGTATGGACTGCTTCAGTTAACATGTAGTGTTGAAAGAAAGCCCTATGTATTTAGGAGGCAAACATTTCAGGATTTGAGAAAGGTAAGGTACAATATAGTTGACTTGGCAGATAGTGTCTAGCCAGCAGTTTTCTGGTAAGTGGTATGGGCCAGCCACAGATGCAAGAAGCCAAGGGAAGTCCAGCTAAGAATAAATGAACTAATCTGTTCATGCCAGGATGAATAACTCTATACATCACGATGAAATCAAAGTGGCAACAAATTACTCATCTCAGGGCTCAACAGAGTCAAGGAGTGAAGTGAGGCATGCAGTTTAGGGCAGGATAGATAGAAGAAGAGACCTAAAATGTGGGAAGAGGTAGTTGTTCCTGTCGTGGCACAGCAGAAACAAATCCAACTAGGAACCAGGAGGTTGCGGGTTTGATTCCTGGCCTTGCTCAGTGGGTTAAGGATCTGGAGTTGCTGTGAGCTGTGGCATAGGTCACAGATGCAGCTCGGATCCTGTGTTGTTGTGGCTGTGGTGCGGGACGGCTGCTACCGCTCTGATTAGACCCCTAGCCTAGGAACCTCCATGTGCCATGGGTATGGTCCTAAAAGGACAAAAGACAAAAATAAATAAATAAAAATAAATAGATAAAAATAAAACTAGAACCACTAAAACATGACTTTGTCAGTACACAAATACATTTCTGAGAAACACTCCTCTTGGCTGTCTTCACAATAATCACCTCTCAGAAAACTTTCTGCAGACAACCAAATGCTCCTTACTTGTGTAAACTCTCAACTTGAAGTTAAGGGGAAAAGTAATTACAATTTAATCTGTGGAGGAGATATGGAAACTGCACACCCTGCAAAAAAAAAATTTAAAAAAACTTTTAAATATCCAATTTCATGGTTCAGGATTGTCACAGGGATAAGAAATCATCTTGCCTTGCTGAATCGTTCTGAAGTCAGAGTTTCCAGGGCCTGATATGAACTCATTTGGCTCTCTGGCTGTTCAGGTCCTGAGATGAATACCCTGGTTCGAGCTCCCTGAGTCTAAGGCTGTGCTCTTGTGGTCACTGGGAAGCCAGCTCTGGCATGGGGAAGAGCTGCCTTCTTTTCTCCATGTTGCCATTGTTTTCCCACCTCTCCTCTTTACTCTCAGGAGGTAGGAGCCAACCACTTATCTGTTCAAAAACCAGGTTCATAGACTCCCTCCTGAAAAAACCCCTTCACTTCACTGTGGTTTGTATTCCAAAATAGTTATTTTTATTCCAGAAACATTGTGGAATAAACACTCTGCAACCACTTATCTTGTCTACCACTTAAAAGTGGAAGATGGAATTCCTACGGTGGTCCAGAGGAAAAAAACCCAACTTGTATCCATGAGGAGGGGGTTCGATCCCCGGCTTTGGTGAGTGGGTTAAGGATCCGACAGTGCCCTGAACTGTGGTGTAGGTCGCAGACACGGCTTGGATCCCACATTGCTGTGGCTATCGTGGTAGCTGGTGGCTGTAGCTCGGAATCAACCCCTAGCCTGGAAAATTTCACATGCCATGGGTGCGGCCCTAAAAATCAAAAAAAAAAAAAAAAAAAAAAAACGGGGGAGGGGGAGAAATTCATGCCTTTTCAAGAGCTTTTTGCATTGTGATGGCCATAGGGTTGCTATCTAAATATTTTGAGTGAATGAATAAAGGAATAGTATCAGATATAAAATTCAAACATCACATTAAAAAAAAAAAACTATTGTTTCTCCAAATTAATTTATCACTTTCAATCATTCTAGAGTGAGTCTTGTTGCTTGAAAAATAAGGAGATGACAAAAAATGTATCTTCCCATTCAGTACAATGTATCACAGCTTTTAGTTTTTTTCTTCTTTCTCTCATCTGCCTTTTTCGAGCTCTGCATCAAGACTGGTTGTTGGCCTTGCCTTCACTATTTTGCCCAGTAAAGCTATTTGAGATGCCCATAGAGTTACATTGTACAGGAGAAAAATAACCGAAAGAAAGCTTTGAAACACTTCAGTTTTTTTGTTTTTGTTTTTGTCTTTTTGCCATTTCTTGGGCCTCTCTCGCGACATATGGAGGTTCCCAGGCTAGGTGTCTAATCGGAGCTGTAGCCGCCGGCCTACGCCAGAGCCACAGCAATGTGGGATCCGACCCGAGTCTGCCACCTACACCACAGCTCACGGCAACGCCGGATCCTTAACCCACTGAGCAAGGCCAGGGATCGAACCCGCAATCTCATGGTTCCTAGTCAGATTCGTTAACCACTGTGCCATGATGGGAACTCCGAAACACTTCAGTTTTTAACAAAGCTGTCCAACGTCCTCATTTTCTCTGTATAAATTTCCTCAAAATCTCTATTGTATTTTTTCCCATACAAAAACCTTAGATTACTGCATTTTAAATGATTTAACCGTGGTAAACATATAATTTCAAACTCAACCTACAGACTGTTATTGAACAGTAATTCAGATAAATTAGAGATTGTCATTACTGGATAAATTAGAAAAATAAACATAGGTATTGAAGAACTTGAAAGAGAGAATTTTAAAAACATAGTTAAGAACACTTTTTAAAGATGAGACAGTAAATAAAAGTGAGAGTCTACTTAAAAGATCAACCTCTACATAAGATTCAGTGGAGTCATCTTATAATATTACTATTGTTTTTATTTCCATAAATTAATGTTTGTTTAGCTGGACATTAGAAACTGCCGTCATGTTCCCATGTTTATGTATGAATTCTATTCAGAAAGATGTGTTCCAAATATATGTATGTGTACATTGATAATTCTGACTTTCTGATCATATAAATGATACACAATCATTGCAGAAAATCAGAAAACCTCTAAATTGTAAAGAAGGGAATTGTTACTTCATAGTGAGGCTGAGTCTGAGTTGTTCAACTCCAGAGTTTGAATTTTAACTTTCATATGAAGCATCCTAATGATATTTATCTGGTAACCTGTTTCTCTCTGTCTCTCTTTCTCTCAAGCACAATCCAAAAATATGTTTTTTATGTAGGTATATGTATACACATATACCTATACATGTGAGATAATACTATATTGTGTATTTTGTATATGTATAAATTATGTCATGCAAAAATATTGTTTCCTACTTTTTAATTCAATGTTCTACAAGATATCACCATGTAATCATGTATAATTTTACTTATAATTTGTTTTAAAATCGCTTTTGGTATTTAGCATGATGTTTCTAAAAACTGTATTCTACTGAGTAACAATCAGATGCTAATAGGCATTACTGTACTAATTTGGTGATTATGATACTGAATAAGACTAGGAAATGGAGTTTTGCTTTTTTTTTTCTTATTGCATGAATTTTCAGAGTCTTTAATAGACTTCTGCATATTATGACTATCCAAGGTGTAGTGTTAATACATTTCCTCAATTTTGAGATATTTTGAGAAATGCCAACCTGCAAAATGCTCTGAAGAATACTCTATTTCTACATGTGTATTCATTTGGTTACTTGTGATATATTTCACCATACCCTATTTTTTTTTAAATGTGCTTGTCTCCAAGATTTTTACTACTATAAATTTTATTTAATTCAGGATATACAAAAGAGAGAGAGAGCAGTGGGGAGATGGATGTCAAAATTATCTTATCTTGGAAGTGACATCTCATAATTTTTAATGTGCTTTATTTGTCAGCAGTGAGCTACTAAGTCCAACCTATACTCAAGGAGAGAGACGCATGCAACAATTTGAATATCAGTACAGAGTTGGGGGGGGCATTTTTGATGCTAAGATGGATAAATTATTTTATTTTGCTTGCATTCCTTAATTTCTTCCCACAGGTAGGTGCACTCTCCAAAGTTCAACTTTGAGGTATATAAAATATGCCTGGAAATGAAACTGACTTTTTTTTTCTGAAAAAAATAAAAAATACTTATTGCAAGAGTTCCACTCATTTTAAAATAGCTTCTGAATTCTAGCCTGACATTGTACTGTTACAACAGCTATGGTGTTTGACTCTGTCTTCACCAGAATAGTGACAGACACTGCTTAATTATGTCAATAGGTATATTTTTTCCAAAATTAAATCAAGGGTAATCTTTCTATGCAGTTGTTTGAAAATAGATCTCAGGCATATTTCCTATTTTTAATTCATTTGGGAAATGCCATGGTTAATTTTTATTTTTTTGAAGTTAGCTTAATATTCATACCCATTTCTCATTATTTTTTATGACCAAAATTTTGTTTTAATAAGAAAATAAAACATAAGTTTGAAGTTACTGACGTCTTGTATTTATGATAAAAGTGTTAGAAAATGTAACTTACATGTTTATAGTGTTTTATAATTTATATGTTTTCTCATGATTTTTTGATGATCATAATAAGCTTATTGATAGAAATAAGTCAGTTATATTCTGTTATATTTACAGATGAATAAACTTGATCAGAGGTGATAAGGGACTTAAGAGTAAAAAACTAGTGGAAATCACAGGCAAGACTTGGAACTGATTTTGGGACTTAAGTCCTAACAGTACTTTCTTTAGTCAATTATTAAATAATTTCACTTTATAAATTTCAGTTGTTGTTTTTTTTTCTTTTTCCTTTTTTTTTTTTTTTTGAGGGCCACACCTGTGGCATATATGTTGGTTGCTGGGCTAGGGAGTGAATCGGAGCTTCAGCTGCCAGCCTTTGCCACAGCCACAGCCAAGCCAAATCTGAGCCACATCTGTGACCTACCTACACTGCAGCTCATGGCAACATCGGATCCTTAACCCACTGGGTGAGGCCAGGAATTGAACCCACATCCTCATGGATGCTAGTTGCATTCTTAACCCCCTGAGCCACAATGGGAACTCCATCAGTTGTTTTCTTTAAAGGCAGTGTATGCAACTATTATTGGATTTCACTATATTCACTAAATTAAGAAGAGCATTGAGTGTCACTTCACTTAAACTTTTATAGTTTTTTCTTGATGATTTTCTCCTTACCCCTCGCCATGGACCACGGAGTTCACAGAAACTTCTATGGATGAACCTCAGCACAGAGAGGTATTAATCTGCTCTAATTTCCTTGCCCTGGTTGCCACAAGACCCCTCAAATAATACATTTTACTCGGTTCTTCTGCCATGTTCCCATTTAAGGATTAATGCCAAAATTCATCTCATTGTTCAAAACATAAAAATGAGAGTGAGAGGTCCTTTGTTGCTCTTAGTACATCACCTCCTCATCTGCCCATCTCCCAGGTTGTTTGTACCTACCTTCACATATATCTGTACTGTGTTCACTTTCTTCCATTTCTAGGACTACCACCCTACTACAAGCCAGCATCAGATCTTGTTCTACTCCTAATTGGCTTCTCGCCTTTGTTCCTTCACAAACCACTTTACAAATAGCAGAGTGGTACTTTAACAACATTAACCAAATCACTCACTGTACCTGCTTGACATCTCTCTGTACATTCTCTAGTCAATTAAAACAAAACCCAAATTCTTGACTCTATTGATGTAGGTAATCCTGCCTCATTTAATAAATATGTCTCCCAATTGCAGTTGTATAGTACAGGACATGCTTTTGTCTTGCTCTAAATGAAAAAAAACCTCTAAAACCAATCTTCCTGCTTGTATTGTAGTTTGTTCCCCATGGTGATTAAGCAGCCCAAGCCCTTTGAAGTACTGGCTTTTCCAGCTTCAAGAAGCAGCTTTCACAGGTGCCACTGTTTGCTTAGCTCTAGCTTGTAGAAAACACAGAGGATCAGAATTCTTGTCAGTCAGGCTTGAAATGGCAGGGATGTGTTTCTTCAACATTGAAGTTCACCCCTGCCTCTTCTGTTTGGCTTTGTCTTCTATTTAGGACATGGCTGAATCCTTTATAAAACTCATGTCTTTTCTCAATTTTTAATTCCTCAGAAAGACTTTCCCTAACAATGGAATACAACTTTCAGTCATTCTATTTCAGAACCCTGGTTTATTACAACCTTAGCACAATCTGAACACATTTATTTTTTCACTCATTTATTGTTTAACTCTGCCTTTCCCTAAACTTTCCTGAAAATGGAGTCTTGACTCTTAATGCTCAGGGCTGTGCATTAACACTTAGAAGTAGTACCTGCATCTCGTGGGCGCTGAGCTAAAAGCATTTTTGAATGATTAAATCAGAGTGCATATGAAGCTGATCACCATCCTTACTTAAAAAATATAATTAAGACAGCTAATTCTTCTTTGTGGATGAAAGTCAGAGAAAAGAAGCAGAAGGAAGCATTAAGAAAAATCCCCAAATCTCCAGAGTGAACCAGAAATTGACTGAGAATAGAAACTGGAGGTTCAGACACCTTGTCTAGGCTTTATTTCAGAACTGTGCAGTCATTTAATTACCAGTCAAAATTTTCCATAAATAATAGGTTCTAATTTCTCAAAAGACATGTCTACATAGGTTCTTAAAAGTTTTAACTATCCTTACTCATCAACTCCTCCACCCCCATGATTTTTGCTAAACCGGAAGAATATTAATTCAAATATAAGAGAAATTGTGAAGCTTAAAATGAAAGACACGGTTCATAATCTTTAAAGTAATTTTTTCTCTGTGTTGTTTTCTCCTTGTTATTCTCTACTTTATATAGATTTTAGTCAGAACAACAATGAAAAGAGAAGCTTTGTTGGTTGATGATTTGCAGTAAAATGTTACCATTTGAGTGCTTCATTATTTCATACTTAATGCAGTAAAAAAATGTCTGGTGGTAAAAAAAATATTCTAAAGAGTTGTACTCATTTAGAGAAAGTTAATCATTATGGCAATTAAAAATATAGATGCTTAATCCTCACTCAGGAAATGTATTAACATCAACCCCTCTTGTATTTATTCAAAAGTCTAGTTTAAGATTTGAATTTAATGAAAAAAGAAAACATTATTATAATACCGGCATAACAATTGTTACTGGCTTTGGGAAACACTTTATAAACAAGTCAAATCATATTAGAACAAAGATCTCTAACTGTTCTTTCAAGGTCTTGCTAATAATTCCTTTATTCAATATAGTGACACTCTGCTCTAGTAAAATAATATGAATAGCCTCAATAATTTGGCTAGTCTCTTAGAACTCATGTAATTGGATTGTAAATCCTTCTAATGAGATTTGCCCTTTGTACGTTTTGAACCAGTTTTTTTTTTTTTCCTGATTTTTGCCTCTCTTTCAGTTCATATAATTTAGCAACATGATCTAAGTTATCTGGAAGTGGCATGGCCCCCAGAAAATGGGTTCTCTGTAAGACAAATCTAACTGACTTTCCTATCTCAAAGTCTCAGACAGTACTTAATTTTCAAATCTTCTGGTATGCTGGATTTAGGTGATGATAATTTGCATAAGGTAAGGAATCAAAATCACTTATGGCAAGAATAATACTATGAAAAAAAAATGAGTCATGTGCCAAGACTCTGTTATCAGTTTCATCTAAATTGACCTAATTCCTAAGTGAGGAAATCAGAAGCTACATTTCACATATAATTGAGAAAACAGTAGACGGTAGAAGTCAGGAATCAGAGGATTTCCATGGAGACTGTCCATGCAAGGAAAACAACAGGATCATGTAAAATACGCCAGTAAAATCAAGTGAACATCTGGGTTGTCGAGTGTGTTCCTAAGAGAAGCAGTAGAATGTATGGCGGTGGTTGATGAGAATTCCAGACTAGAAGAGAACAATGTTGAAATCCTAGCTTATGCCATTTTTTTAGCTGCGTGTCTTGGGACAAGTTACATAATCTATCTGATTCCTGTTTTGTGTATTTAGAATGGAATCGATTACATGTAAGTCAAAGAGTTATTGGTAATATTAACTGAAATACAGTCGTGTATGCAGTGAGTTTGGACATGGTGACTGCGCTGGGATGCTGCCGTTGATGAAGGTGGTGGTGATAACGATTATTTCTAAGGTATATGAGGTCGACTTACTGAGTTCTGTCATTTTATGTAACATTCATAACAACTATTGATACAACTTTCTTCTGGCCTCAGGCATATTCTTGGACGATATATGGCAGTATAACTTATGTTGAGTGAAAACTACAACTATGTAACATCAGTTAGAACACAAACGGGCTTTAATTCACACCATGCACAATTACATATTCAATAAGAGTTCTCTATTATAATTGTTTTATTAAATATTACTAAGATCTTATTTTGCATATCTTAATTTGGTGATATAGCAAGATGACCTAAATATTAAAACACAGATCAACAATATTTCCATGACTGACATCAAATTTGTTCAAAGCCAATCCACCTCCTTAAAAATTAGGTAAAAATAAATCATTCTATGTAGAAAATTAGCTCAGGCAGACTATAAAAATATATATCTTCTGGAGAATCACTAAATTACGATAGTTCAAATTTTTATTTTATCTACTGTTTGGATTATGTTTCTCTAATACACATAGCACAAGCAACTGAGTTTATATTGTGTACTCTCTGTGCTAATTACCCCCGATATAATAATGAACAATTGACTTGTTTTGAGGATCAGTGGCTCAATGAAATTTAAAACTGAACCCAGTGGACCATGCACCTTCCTTAGGTAAATGCTACTAGGGTTTATAGACTATCAAACTTTCATGTGAAAACCTCCAGCATCTGTCCTTCATGCTTTCTTGAGAGTCAGGATAGAGTGAGATGTTCAGGGCCGTCCTGTGGAGAAGAATGAGACCTGGGCCCAAGACAGAGAGAACATCATTTAATAGAGAGGGTACAAACAGCCTCAGGTAGAATAGCCTAAAAATCCCTGGGGCAGTAAGATGGATGGTTTGTCTCATTGATCCATGGATTCCTTCACCTATCTATTCTTCAACATATACCTCACTAAAATCAGTTAATGTATTTTGCTTTTTATTAATGTTTTAAGTTGTCCTTGACAGAAAATCCAAATTAAGATTCTAGTGCCACTACACCTAACATTATACATAACTTCTTTTTCACAGAAAAATCCAAAATATCAGAAAAAAATTTTTGAAAGATGAAAAGAAAAAATACTCTAAACAAATACTGATTTTTGCTGTGGTCTGACATTACTCAAAGTCTCCAGTAATTAATAAGCAAATGAAGTGGTAAAAAAAATGAAAAAGTTCTATTTCACACATTGATAATTGCTTACATTTAAAATGCATGACTCTCATACTAAGGTCTATAAGTACTTTATTTCAAGCTAAGGTAATGAGAACATTTGAAAGGAAATGTGTGTAAAATCATCGTAATTTAGAGGCTTTAAGAGGGAAAACTCGGAAACTACAGCAAAATGAGTAGTTTTCTTCCATGAATAGATGAATAAGCATGTTGTAAAGACCAACATATACTTAAGATTTACTGTAATTTCTTGCTTAGAACACTCCCACTTCTTTGATTAGAGTCAGAACTGCCTTGAGGAATACAATACATTCATCACTATAGAATTGAACACTGAACTATGCAAGGAAAAGAGGGGAAAAATATAAGTTTGTCAAAAGAAAGCAGTTCTATCTACCATTACACTTTAGAAAGTACTAAGAGTGGTCTATTTTAAGGAGTTGTGTTACTCATTTTTATTGTGTTATGTTTCCAAAAAACAGAACATTGAAAACTTCCATGCTGTTTTAAATATATAGTAAATACAGGTTTAAAAAGTGTTTTGGAAAATATAGAAGAAATAGTAGGAGAGATAGAACACGGGGTTTGACATGAGTACATCTATATTTCTTCTTGATTTTTCTTTGCTCCACTTTATTTCCTCCTACAGAGGACTTAATAAGTATACTACCTGACCTGGAGAACTAAAGCGTGCCTGACTTGGGAAAACTAGGTGGAATTTATAGTAGGCTTAATTAATAAAGACATTTTCAGTGAAACATCAGATATCAATCGGTACTATGAGTTCAATGTAAGCCACACTTGTGCTTTCCTATGCCTGAACACCCTCCAGTTGTCTTTCCTTTCGCTTTTCTCCCAGTTTCCCAGTGCTTTTACAGGTTTATAAATTTTGGATGGGGTTCCCGTTGTGGCTCAGTGGTTAGCGAATCCGACTAGGAACCATGAGGTTGTGGGTTCGATCCCTGGCCTTGCTCAGTGGGTTAAGGATCTGGTGTTGCCCTGAGCTTTGGTGTAGGTTGCAGACGCAGCTCGGATCCAGCGTTGCTATGGCTCTGGTGCAGGCCGGTGGCTACAGCTCCGCTGGGACCCCTAGCCTGGGAACCTCCATATGCCGTGTGAGCGGCCCAAGGAATGGCAAAAAAGACAAAAAATAAATACAAAAATAAATAAAAATAAAAAATAAATTTCAGAATTTGCTCTATCAAACCAAATTCCCAATTATTTTGTAACTCAAATGCTATAAATATCATATGTGGTATTTTTTTAAATTTCAACTATTGAAATTGTGGAAACTTTCTTTCACTTGTTAATTGGAATTCACCTCATTTGTAGTCCTATGAGGTGGACATTCTTGTATAGTGGATTACTTAGCAACAAAGTTGAGCATATCGGTCAAGCTAGGCCAGTTATAACACTGCATCCCTGTGGGAAGAGTGGTTGATGCAAAGTTGGCCACTAGGACCCAGAGAGATCAATGAGAATTATCCTGTGAGCTTTCCCACTGGGAATGATAGGGAACGCTGTCGTATCCTTAGCTATAAACAAAGAGGGTATGATTCCCAGGAGTCATCCTTCTTGGTTATGCAAAAAAGTTTATCTGCAGTAGAATAAGAAGTCCAATACGAAAAAAGCGGCAAGATCATCAGCTGAACTGATAAATGGAGGCATAATCATGACAGTATTACATTAACCCCAAATCTATCTATATCTGAAACAAACCTCTTTGTTAAATGAACTAACCATTTTAAGTTAGTTTGAGTTGCACTTCTATAAAAAATGAGAGTGAATTATTCATAAATAAGTTCATTTGTATCATAGTTTTTTAGATTCCACCTATAAGTGATATCATATGATGTTTGTCTTTCTCTGTCTTACTTCACTTAATAAGATAATCTCTAGGTCCACCCATATTGCTGCAAATGTAATTTTTTCACTCTTTTTATGGCTTAATGCTACTCCATTGAGTTCACTGAATGAATATATATATATATATATATATATATATATATATATATATAGCTGTGTTATATATGTCACTCCTCCCAAATTGCTAATGTATCCATCTTTCCACCTTCCCCCTCTGG
This sequence comes from Phacochoerus africanus, assembly GCF_016906955.1. Classification (NCBI taxonomy): domain Eukaryota; kingdom Metazoa; phylum Chordata; class Mammalia; order Artiodactyla; family Suidae; genus Phacochoerus; species Phacochoerus africanus. The sequence goes on along the minus strand of NC_062544.1, from coordinate 267,698,914 downwards.
TAACTATAAATTTGCTTGCTATGTATGTGGTAGTTTCTTCTCTATTGCTGAAAGTATACATATATACCACATCTTCTTTAACCATTCATCTGTTTTTTTTTGTCTTTTGTCTTTTTTTGTTGTTGTTGTTGTTGCTGTTGCTATTTCTTGGGCCGCTCACACGGCATATGGAGGTTCCCAGGCTAGGGGTTGAATCGGAGCTGTAGCCACCGGCCTACGCCAGAGCCACAGCAACGCGGGATCCGAGCCGCGTCTGCAACCTACACCACAGCTCACGGCAACGCTGGATCGTTAACCCACTGAGCAAGGGCAGGGACCGAACCCGCAACCTCATGGTTCCTAGTCGGATTCGTTAACCACTGCGCCACGACGGGAACTCCTGACCATTCATCTGTTGATGGATATTTAGGTTTAGGTTGCTTCCATGTCTTGGCTATTATAAATATTGCTGCAATGAACATTAGAGTGCATGCATCTTTTCAAATTATAGTTTTCTCCAGATTTACATGTTGAAGTTAGGATTGCAGGGTCATTTTCAGAAACAGACTCACAGACATAGAAAGCAAATTTATAGTTACCAAAGGGAAAGGTAGGGGGAGGGGTAAATTAGCAATTTGAGATTAATATATACACACAGCTAAATATAAAATATATAAACAAGGACCTACTGTATAGCACAACAACTATACTCAATATTTTAAAATATTGGGACAGAATCTGAAAAAGAATACACATATATTTATACATATACATATATTTATATATATTTACAACTGAATAACTTTGCTGTACTAATACAACTAATACAACATCCTAAATCGACCATACTTCTATAAATAAATAAATAAAATAAAGAAAATGACAAAAATAAGAGTGAATAAGATTACTCAAAACAAACAAAAATATATTTTTAATCAAATACTTAAGTTGTACCATTTGTCGACAATAATAATATGTGTAAAGACATTCTTATAATAATTTGTAATATATCTGCTTAATTTGCATAGAGGTTATAGTTTTCAGACAATTTACAAGTATTTGTTCATTATATGTCCCAATCATTTTCTAAATTATTTAACACCAGTATTAACTAGTTTAGCTTTTGATCACAATCACACGGCTAGTAAATATTCTGAATAAATTAGAACTTAGATGTTTTAATGTCTACTTGGGAACTTTTCCTTGATATTAAATACCTGTTTCCATTTTGTCATTCTTTTTCTACTCCAACTCTGCCCTACTTTTGACTCCTCTTGTCTCACTAATCTGCTAATACATAGTCATGTCAGGACACGTGACTGTCGTGTTCTCCAATCCCTTTTCCAACTTCTTCCCACCCAAACACATTGTTCTGTGCAGAATCTTATCTACTGCTGAAAGGATGAATTAGTAGGGGATACAATGAAAGCTCAGACCTAGGATGGTAATAGAAGACTTCCTATGTGTGCAACTTACACTTGAATTCTAGCTATCCCACACATATAAAAGGAGTGGGATTACGTAGAGTCAGAGCCTCATGCTATACCTTCCTCTTTCCCACTTACAAAGACCAGGACTCTGTTGGGTTATAAATATGACAAAAAATCACTTCTTTTAAGAAGATATAGATAGTTAAAGGATGGAGAGAGTGGAGGCTGAAAATATCTACCTCTCCTTTCTTTTCCATACTAATCTAAAAACCATACCACATTTTGGGAAACATCCTACTTTCACTGGTAATAAAAGGGAGGAAGTAGTATTTCCTAGTATCAAAATATTGGAATATGGGATAAATTTCAGGTAGTATGTAGAGAAATAGGATGAGAGTTGGAGAGGAATAAAAGCTCAAGAAACATATTTATGTTATTTTAATGAGAAACATCAGATAAGCTTTAAAATTAGACTGTGGGTTCCTGTGGAGAAGCTAATTATTCTGCTGTTGACTCACTCTTGCTTTTCAGTATCACATCTAGAATATTCTGCTGATGACCAGTGAGAGTTAGCATCTCAGGTCTTCTGTTACAGGAAGCAAAGATGACATAGAGCCCTAGCTGCTTTCCTTTAAAATTCATTTCTGCAAGTGTTCCAAGGCACTTCCTTCCACAAGTTGGTCTCTGTTAATAACTGAGTGTGGCCAGGAAATGAAGGCAGACCCTTTCCTGAGAACCATGGGATTCCACTGTCAGCTGACCTTTGCTCTATTTGCCAAGTACTCATTAGACTCCACAGCACTCTATGATGTTCTATCAGACTTTCTCTTCATGTGGAATCAGACTTCCTCTGGGGTCTGACGGTTTGTCCAGCTTTCTGTGGGTCTCTATTTTCTTTCACACAGTTATTTCCCTATTAAAAACCTTTACACATTTATCTTTCTTTTTCTGACTAACTCCACTTAGAATGCCAATCTCTAGCTGCATCCATGTTGCTGAAGATGGCATTACTTTCTTCTTTTTTATGGCTGAATAGTATTCCATTGTGTATATGTATCACATCTCCTTAATCCATTCATCTGTTGATGAACGTTTAGGTTCCTTCCATGCCTTGGTTATTGTGAATAGTACTGCAATGAACATAGTGGTGCATTTATCTTTTTGAATGAGAGTTTTGTCTGGATATATGCCTAGAAATGGAATTGCTAGATCATATGGTAGTTCTGTATTTAGTTTATCACTTATATTGGAATCTAATGTATGGCACAAATGAAATTATTAACAAAACAGAAACAGATTTGCAGATATAAAAACAGACTTGTGGTTGCCAAGGAGGAGGGGGGAGGAAGTGGGATGGATAGGGGTTTGAGGGTTGGTAGATGCAAACTACTGTGTTTAGAATGGATAAGCAATGAGGTCCCAGTGTATATCACAAGGAATTATATCAAATCTCTTGGGACAGCCCATAATGGAAGATAATATGAGAAAAAGAAAGTATGTACATAGATATATATATGAATGGGTCACTATGCTGTACAGCAGAAACTGACTAAATACTGTAATCAGCTATACCCTAATAAAAATAAATTTTAAAAAACCCTACACATTTAATTTCATACTGACATCTGCTTCCAAGAGGACTTGGATTAACACCTCTAGATGTCTAGTAGGGTACCCAGTAAATATTTTCTCCTGATTTTAGTAACCCAAAAATATCAAAATAGACCTGATAACTTATTTAATTTAGGAAATTTAAAATCAGATCTGTTTTTTTTTTATGATTTGTGGTATCAAATTTTTAATATACTTCATATTTTTAATTTCTCAATTTTAGGCAAAAATACTTTATTTTTGTTACTCTAATACCTGATGATTATTTTATTGTAAGTTGCTTTTGATGATGTAAATGTCAGCATGCATATTTCTTTCCTACAAGTGCTTACATTTTCATTTGATTTTATAGAAATCTCAGCACTTCCCATACTGGTAAAAATTTTGTCTATACCTAATGCCAGCATTTCAAAACACTTTGATTACCAAAAATTTGAAAGCTATATATTTTTTTTTTTTACAAATTGCAGAAAATGTAAAAATTAAGAATAAAGCAAACTGGAGCACCTGTTGTGGCTCACCACGGACTAGTATCCATGAGGACTTGGGTTTGATTCCTGGCCTTGTTCAGTTGGTTAAGGATCTGGGGTTGCTATGGCCGTGGCACAGGCTAGCAGATGCAGTTCTAATTCGACCCCTAGCTTGGGAACATCCATATGCTGCAGGTGTGGTCCTAAAAAGACAAAAAAAAAAAGAATAAAGCAAACATAAATTTAAAAAGTCATATTGTACTAAATGGGGTTCCTATGAGAACAAATCTGTTCATAAGTAAAGGATTACAATTCTCTTTAATTGTTAACACATTATCCATTAGGTCACTGTTTCAGCCTCAGAGACATGCTCAATTAGAATGGTGTGAGGAGATTCACGACTAAGACAAAGGCTTTAAATGTTCTGCTAATTTTCCTCAAAAGATGAGAGAAACACTTTTATTTTTTTAAACTTGCTTTCATGGGTTTTCATCACAAGCAGTAGTCAATTTCTTAAACAAAACTGGTTTGTAGGTTTAAAACACGTAACACAGGCACCACAGTCAGAATGTCTGAAGCTCGCTGCCAAAGCTCTGCATTTTGGTTGATGGGGTAGTGCCTGACAGAAATAAAGATGAAACGAAAGTTTTATATTGGCATTATCCAAAGCCACAAGTTTTCTTTACTAGAAACAATGTGTCCATGCCTAGTGGTTTTACAGGGCTTCTTTATCCCATCTGTGAATGTCTAAGTGATTCCTCTTTTTGAAACATTTCTTTCTCCCAATACAGTTGACAGCAATTTAATCAGGTTTAGGGGCTATGGAATAATATGCAATGAGGCAAGATAACTGGACTTTGTCTCTTTCCTCTGCCCAAGATGATATTGCAAAGGGAAAGATGAGACCCCTGAAGCTTTGTCAAGTTACACTTCACAGAACAGCTAATGTTTATTTTTTTTAACATACATGACTGCACATAAACATGACAAAATAAGTTCCTGTAACTCTAACTAATGCCATTTCTTGGTGGGTGAGGAAAGGCACCCACGGGGATTTGTAAAAAATGATCCTTCACTCTGGAAAACAGTTGTAATAGGAGAGCAAAGCCATCTCCCGAGGAAACTGCAAACAAACACCTCAGCTGCTCAAACAGCTCCTTTCAATTCCACTCAGAAAGGGCTCGTGGATGCTTGTAGTTAGTTAAAAGCTATTTAAACAAGATAACGTTCTTTTTTACACGATTCTGGAAATTTCCTTTTCAGAGATATTATAAGTAGCACACTGTCTTCTCAGGCTTCTTTGGGCGATTTATGCTGGGCTGTGCAGACCTTCTCCAATGAAGACCCCTTCTAATAGTCCCAGGCAAGGCTCATGGCAGCCTTTATGGGGCTTCTGTCTGAGTAATAAAACCCTCCTGGTTTCTGAAGAGCCAGTGTTTAATTTTAGGCAGTCCCTCTGGAAAGTCAGACACATTTATACAAATGTGGGAGGACGGTAATGAATATTTTTATGACCCATATCATCAAATCCCTCTTTCTCATCACTGCCTCTCATCTGCCTCCTCAGGTTGAAGCCACCCAGACCCCTCTCCCTTCCCCCATTCTATTAAACATCAAAGCTGCCCAAACTATGGCACTGTTCACCTGAGACTTAAGAGTGCTGTAGTCTCAGGAGGTAATTAAGCTTTGCTTCTGTTTCTATAGGACATTAGATTCCTTTTTCTCAGCACTTGTCTCTGTCCTTTTCCAGGTCAAGAATTACAGAGTAAAATGACCAAATTCTTTTCACAAATAAAACTAAGTGGATAACTATGAATCAACCATCAGTTTTATGCCATGTATACAACTAAATATTTAAATTAAAGAAAGTCTAATTTAGCAACATATTAAAAGTCATTTGTTAGGATTTCTATGATGTGTTTTTCTTCACCCAACCCAGCAAAGGCATTTTTTGTACTTATCATTTGTTTTGGTTTGGAATGATTATATTGCATGTGTACATTGTGGAAAAAAAAAAAAAGGAAATCTCTCATTCATGCCTAAAGGCAAATAAATGCTCCACAGTATTTGGGTATTTTGTTGTTGTCTTTTTTTTTTTTTTTTTCAAATTTAAACTGTAATTCAGCCCTACTCTGACAAACCCTCTCATTAAGAAAGAACCTGGGTGTCTGGAAAAAAAATCTTCGTATCTTGTCAAGTGACTCTCAGGAGGAATGGCAAGCTGATCCTTAGTGCATTCATTTTTTTTCAACCCTGTATCCCTGATTTTATCTCAATATTTTGTCTCTATGCAACTGCTTTTCCATAAACTCTCAAGAACTTGCACACAGATACCTACCATCATTCTCAGAACAAATGCCTATGCCCTGTCCCACCTACCTCATCACCTTTCATTTTTATTTTATTTATTTCTATTTATTTATTTATTTATTTTGCACATGGAAGTTCCCAGACTAGGGCTCCAATCAGAGCTGTAGCTGCCAGCCTACACCACAGCCACAGCTACCGTTACCACTGAGCCACAAAAGGAACGCCTCTCATCACCTTTTAAAACATGCCTTCTTGAGTAACCCTCTCCTAACTCTGAAAACATGGCCATATACTCTCTAATGAATGAGAGTGTCAGGATGTCACTGCACTAGCAGAAGTGTGTGTTCAGATTTTTTTATTTTATTTTTTGTTTCAGAGAAGCAACTTTTCTAAGCAATGTTTCATTATTTTACCTATTTTTTTTTTGGTCTTTTTCTAGGGTCGCACCCGCAGCATATGGAGTTTCCCAGGCTAGGGGTCTAATCGGAGCTACAGCCACTGGCCTATGCCACAGCCATAGCAATGCAGGATCCCAGCTGCATCTTCGACCTACACCACAGCTCATGGCAATGCTGGATCCTTAACCCACTGAATGAGGCCAAGGATTGAACCGCAACCTCATGGTTCCTAGTCAGATTCATTAACCACTGAGCCATGACGGAACTCCATTATTTTACCTATTTTTAAGCTAGTAAATTGTTGTATCTGCTTCTCTCACCCCCATTTATCCTCTCCTTTGGTTCCTCTTCCTTCTGCTTCCAGTCCTATATTTCTTCCTTCCACTTTTCTCCTTTTTTACTCTATACTTGGTTTAAAGAGTATCTCAGATCTCTTTCATTCCACTTTATCAAAATTATATGTCCCACAAATACTGTAGCAACAACATCAATTTTGGGGCTATAACCCAAGACTTTCTCTATAATGTGCAGTCTTTCTGTGTCCTCGAAGAAAGGGTTGGCCAATCAGTCTGTGCCATGGAGGGACATGTGGAAGGCAGGGGACATTCTTGCTCACAGAAATGGTTGATAGAGTTAGAAAGAAGATGCTGATATTGTCTTAGGAGAGACATGTCTTATGAGAGAAAGCCAGGGAGCAAAGTGAAGATAAGAATCAAGAATTCAGTTGCAAAGATTAAAGAGCGTTATAAAAGAAGACAGGAACAATAATAATGATTAGTGAGGTAAGCAGAATTCTAAGATGGTCAAAGATGCATAGTCTTCCAGTGTACACATCTGTATAATCCTTTAAAATCAGGATGATGAAAAGTACTTGCATGATTAATCTGTATTAACCTATATTATAGGGCAATGTTAACCTTAAGAGAGGGAGATTATACAGGTAAGTCAGACTTAATCACATAGCTCTTTAAAATCACAGTGTTTCCTCTGACTGGCTCCACAAGAGAAGTCAAAGTCTGGAAGCATTCAAAGGATTTGCATGGTGTTGCTGGCTTGAAGATGAAGGGGCCCACAAGACATAAGCTGTGGCTTCTAGGAGCTGAGATCAGCACACAATTTGAATCAAGCATGGAAATGGGCAATGTGGTCCTATAACTTGCAAGGAACTGTATTCTGCTAACAAGGATGAGCCTGGATGCACATTTTTCCATGTGCCCTACAAATGAGAATTCTGTCTGGCTTACTTTTTAATATCATGGCACCCTGGGCAGAAAAAAAACCCACACAATGGTAAACTTCTGACCTGACCATGAATTAATAAATGGGTAACCTTTTAAGGTGCTAAGTTTGTGGTAAATTTTTCTGAAGCAGTAGAAAACTAATGCACAAAGATCAGAGAGTGAAAATGGCCAACACTCGAAGCTAAACATTTGTATAATTGTGGTAGTATTTATGCATGGGTAAGAGTTCAGGTAAAATTCTAATAATGAGTTTATTCATGTTTCTTATTGTTTCCTAGACATTTCTATCTGGATATGGTGCCAGAATCTTAGACTGAGTATCTCTGAAAGCTTCTCTCTCTCTTTTGCTACCCTTCATTGGCTGTGCTATAACATGCCCGTGGCGGGCAGAAAAATAGACTGGATGTGTCACATCCTAATTCCTAGCTTTTGAATGTGTCCTGGTAAATCCCAAGGGAGAATTAAAGCATTAAAATTGCAAGTATAATTAAGATTGCAAATCAGTTTTTCTTAAAGTATAGAGATTCTATCCTCACATGTATCCATTACTTTCATTCCATTGGCTGTAACACTGTTAGGGTAGTTATTCATAATTTATTGACAGGGCTATTTATGTATATATGTATGTATGTATGTATTGCCCTCAGAGATCACTCCATCTGTCAAGTTGATATCACTCTTATTTATTAAAGTTTTGGATGTGCCCCTGGGTCACAAACTAACAACAAAAATACCCTTATAATGAGTCTCACAACATGCAAGTTGAATATAGTTTCTTATGTATCATGGAAAACCACGCAAATCTCTGAAAAGCTTTCGGAAAATCTAAATGCTTATTTCTATAAATCTTACTCTTTATAACGTTAAATACTATGATTCTCTTTACTTATCAATTGTTTTGAACTGTTTACATTATTCTAATGGCTCTTTATTCAAATAACATTATTCCTGCTCCCAGGTGATTTTTTGGGGCCAGTAATAATGGCTATTATTTCCCAGTCAATGTAGAGAAAATATTGTTATATCGTTCCTTGAAATTCAAAGAATGAATCCTAAAAAGAATATTATATATATATATAAAACTCTAAGTTATATATATAGTATATTTCATATTTTCAAAACAGCATATAATAATACCCTGAGATAACATGAAGTAGAGCATGGATATTAGAATACATGGAGGAAAACTGAAGACCTTCACATGAAGCACTGAAAAATAGATAAAAGAGTCTGATCTACAAACCAGTGATCTTCCCAGACTTCAGCTTTCCAGCATTCTTGAAGTCATGGTACTCAGTTGCTTCACTAAGTTTATGCAACTCCAACCATCTCTGCCTAGAACTGACTGCTCTAATATCACACAAAATCAACACTTTAAATGAATGGCAATGTGTTTTAGGGATTTGGGAATCTTTTGAAGAAACTGATCAGTAGAAGAGAAAGTAACCTAGGAGAGAATGGGTAACAAAACCTACTTTAAATCATTAGAAGAAGTCTTAAAGAAATAGAATTATACAAGAAGTACATTAAAAATAATTTAGCCAGAAAACAAAGGGCTGGTTCCTCTATGAGACATATGAAGAGTGCTAGGCACATATTGCCAGTTTGATTTTCATTCACATGTATTTACCTATTATCCCTGCCAGTGATTTGTCTCTGAATATATAAAATGATCTTACATAACAAGCAACCTCACAAAAGGTAAGATTTTTGAAGCATATAATGAAGCTGCCTTTAATGTGTGTTCTTTGGAGTCTTACTTTGTATTCCTGCCCTGGGTTTTCAAGCATGATTTCTAACACTTTTCTCACAGTGTTACTAATCATAAAATGTAAATTTTATGTATACATATCTTTAAAAATGACTAAGAGTGACTTTAAAAATGTGTCTTGCAATCTTGGTAGGATATATAGATTTTTAAATACTTTTTGTTTTTCTGTTTTTCTTCTTCTAGAGGAAGTAATGGATGAAAGTTAAGTTAGGCTTGAAAATATTTTTTTTCCCAAATAGCAAGGTGTTCAAGAAATGTGTTTTATTGGCTAAACAATAAACCTAAAGTAATTTTTACTTACATCAGTTACATCTCTTCCTTTGAAGTTTGAAATCTATGAATCACATGCAGCCAAAAGAAAGATGCATTCACATATTTTTAAAAAAATTCTATTTTTCTATCTTTTCTTCTAGTAAATAATCGGAGAATTTCCACTCTCAAGCATATATTTGCAAATATTAGATAAATGTGGAGGTTAACTAATGATACAAAAAACAGAAAATTACTTATTTTTATTTCTAGGATACTACTAAAACCTAATTGCTACAAACACTTGCCACCTGTTTCTGTCACTGTCACTGACTCACTCTGAATCCTTCCTCTTCCCTCTATTGTTTGAGGAGATATTCAAAGGTTTTGGATAATTAATCACACAGAACTGTTTTAAACATGTCTTTGCCCCAAGAGACCTCTCAAATAATTAGCCTCTTTGGAAGTGTTCAAAGATGTAGTACATTATGCCAAGATAGTAAAATCTCCAAATTATTTTGCTTCTTTTTTGCTGATCTGTATTAACCCAACCTTTTAATTCTTAATTCCCAACTGTTGAATAAAACATCAACAGAAGATGGCACTGTTTATTCATTATTTTTAAAATGTCAGTACATAATCTCTCCACTTTGAACAAAAAAGAAAATATAAAAGCTACCTCCAAGAAAAGGGACAGTTTTATAGAAAATGGAGGTGAGATGCACAGCATAAAGCATAATTTATTTGACAATTAAGTAGGAATTAAATAAAATTAACTATGAAAAGCTAAAGACTAAAGTATACTTACTTTCTATGGAAATTGCCAGAACAGATCATTTTATAACACAATGTTAGTTACATGTGAAAATTATCACATGCTATCTGTGATACAAAGGGACTGAAGGGTACCAATGTTCGGTGTGTAGTTCATGTTCTATATTTACTTTTGTAAATCATGAGACCCTGAACGAGTTACTTCTTTCTGAATTAAATGCCCTTGTATTATAGATGAAGTTAATAATACATATTCTATTTTTGAGGTTTAAGTGACAATATTGTCAGTAAGTGTTCAGTTGATAGTTATTGTTTTCTCAAACTATGGCATAAACATTGTCTATGCTTAAAGAAAATAAAAGGCTTTATTATTGTAGTATCAACATGTAGCACCATGTCTGACATTTAGTGTAAATATGACAAATGTTGCTTTGGTGGAAGAAATAACAGGATTTCAATAGGTTGTATATTGGCTTTAAATGGCTTTTCAAAGAGGGACTGTTAAAGTGATATTCAAGTTTTCAGAATCAATAAGTGTATAAAACCAAATTTGCTAAGAGGTATAAAGAAATTTACTTTTTTTTCTTTTTATAATGTAGTTTATAACACTATTATATATAAATAGATAAGTGTGTCTGAAAATAAAACAAAGAAGAAAATTTTGTCTCTATGAGATTACCCAAATTTATAAGCAAGTCAAGTTAGCTGAAGTCATTCCACATGATTAAACATCTATATTCAAATTCATCACACATAGAAATGATGTGCTTATGGGCAAACTTAAACCTGTAAAACATAATTTTAAGGACAAGGAGTTCCCTCATGGCTCAGTGGAAACAAATCTGACTAGTAACCATGAGGAGGCAGGTTCTATCCCTGGGCTTGCTCAGTGGGTTAAGGATCTGGCGTTGCTGTAAGCTGTGGTGTAGGTCGCAGACAAGGCTCAGATCTGGCATTGCTGTGACTGTGGCATACTAGGTTCCCCAGTGTGGCACAATGGGATTGGAGGCTCTTGAGAACACTGGGATACAGGTTAGATCCCTGGCCTGGCACAGTGAATTAAGGAGCAGCTGCAGCATAAGTTGAAACCGTGGCTCTAATCTGATCCCTGGCCTAGAAACTCCATATGCCATGGTGTAGCCATAAAGGAAATATATAAAAAGAAAGAGTTACATACTTAAATATTCATCCTCATAATTCTCATGCAATAGAAAGTGCTAGTATTAAGTTAAAAAAATCAATTTTCTCTTCTTCTTGGGTACATAGCCTGTCTGTATTTCCCAGTCTCCTTTTCACTCAGATTTGGCCACGTGACTGAGTGCATGTGCAGAGTGGATGTGAATCAAACCCCTACGTATTATTGTTACATGAAATTTTTTTTAACAAGTGGATATACTCTCTAGTGAGGTATTAAGGGCATGGTGATATTTGAGCTCTACCCAGCCAAGGAAAGATATTTTATCACTGGTATGTTTAGAATTTCCACTGCAAAACATTTCTCATTCCTTCCACTAAAAGATGCAGACAATAAAAGACCAAAAGGGATGGAAATCTACATGATGGGAAAAAAACAGTTTTCCAGATCATGGAGGTAATTAACGCACGAACCCAGATAATCTAAACAGATGAGTGAGAAATAAACTTCTACGGTGTCTGAGCATTAAAAGTTGTGTGTTTTTTGTTGTTTTTTTTTCCCCCTAGCAGTTCACATTACTCAAATTAACACAAAAAAGAAATAATGATGGGACTCTCAGAGAATATATCAAACTTAATGTTCCTTTAGCCCTTTCTTTACTATTTTCTTTGAACCATCATAGAGGCAGTTAACATGTCTCTGCTTTTCACTGTCTTCACTCAAGTAAGGTGTCTACTGTCTGAAAAAAAAATGTCATAATATTATTTGCTTTCTCTGATCCTCACTAAGCTGGAATAAAGACTCTTTGTTTACTAAGATTGAGAGCCTTATCAAGAGTGGAAGCCAAACTTTGTTTATTCAGCTGATTAGCAAATATATAGAGTAGGCATATGTTTTTTAATTAAAATATTAGTATTCTTAAAGTAGCAATATGAAACTATAGTCTATGTACAGCAAAGTTTTTATACCATTTTACAAAAAAAATCTCTATTTTTTGTGTCTCTGTTCATGTGCTCATTTTTCAAGTCCTTCTTGGGTTTGATTAATTTCCAACATAATATTATGTTTACAAATGGGGCAGGGGTAGAGAACTTCTACTCAAGATAAAAGTGATAAGAACTACTTCTACCTTGGTGTATGTAGTGAGATCAGTGCAAGGGATGGCATATCCATCCCTTGGTAAAGAAATATCTATATTCCTATTTTCTTTTACCACAGAACTTTAATAGATGCAAGAAGGGACTGTAAGAAATTCCCAAGTCACTGCTAATTATTTACAGCTGGAGAGTAGAATCTGGAATGGATGGTCCATTGCAGACTTAGATAGTGAAGAAAAGCAGAAAGACCAAGAGCAGTGGGTAGAAAAATAAATGTTTTGCACGGTAAAAATGAGTGAAAATGAGTTGTAGGAATTGAATGAAAGGAAGATGTAGTCTCTAGAAAGAGGGGACAAACTTAAAATTTTTACTAGGCGAAAATGCATTATGTGTAAGTGGGGATTTTTCAGGAAGGGAAGCTAGTTATTCTACATTTGTCCTTCCTCACCCACATTCCATTTCCCTTTCTCAGTTCTTTATCTTTCCTCTGCAGTCTAGGATTCTGATCCCTGTAGGTTGTAACCCTAGGCTCCCTTGACCTCCAGCTTGCAGTTACTTTCAAACGAAAGAAGATACTTGCAAGGAGTCGAAGGACAGAAGTAAGTCAGGGCATTTCTTCTCTTAGTTCTTTTCTGCTTCACAACTAAAGTCCTGGATTAGCTGTGTCTTTCTACATTTACAAATCTAAGTAAATGACCCTTTTCCATAATTCCAGCTCTCACTTGACATTTTCTCCTCCCTTCATTCCTTTAGGTCTAAGGGCGGTTGACTGGAACTGCTTCGCAGCTGCTTCCCAAGACCCTGTCTATATCTCTTCTGGTTATTGAATTATATTCTCTTAAATTGAACGTCTGAGTAGATTTCTGTTTCTTGCCAGAGCATGACTCATACATCAGGGGTGTCACAGACTGGAGGCAGAGTTCAATGTTTCGTATTTGAAAAGTCTCTAAAAGCAGACCTGAGACAAATTAAAGTGTTGAGTTGACTTAAAATGTTGATATCACTTTGTGCCCATTAAACATAAAGGGATAATGTGTGTTTCTTTAGTGTTACTTCCATTTATGTCAAAATATATGAACAGAATCAACATTTTGATGTCCATACACTTTCTGTCGATGGTTTTAAATAATGAAAATAATTAAAAACTAATAATCCTCTTATTTTTATATCAAGTAGCTACCCAACTTTAGGAGTCTAAGTTTCCCACCCAAGTGATATGTACGTCTGAGAATATGCGTGGATTCTTCAACAGAGAGGAGATAACGAAAACAGCTACAAGTGATAAAACCCAAATGAAATCAATCATTCATAAGAAGACACTTGAGGGACATTTGATGATATTATCCTAATGAAGAAAAAATTTTAAGTAAATCTCAAATGATAGGGGAATGTCACCAAAATTCTAAGTAGCACACATCTGTCTTTGTCTAGAAATGCTAGACAAAATGTTTAAGTTCTGCACTTGAATATGAATTTTACTTCTTGAATTCTTATAGTTCTTTTCCTGAAGGCCTTATAAAATGCTTTACTTCTTTATTGTACTTTTTGGTGTACAAGTTCAGTTTCCTGTATGAGACTGAAAACACTTTGAGAAAAGAGATTTCCATATTAGTCTTTAAATATGAAGACTGCAAGTCATTGCTACCACAAAGAAAATATATATTTTTAATTTTTTTTTAATTCCCAATTTTTGGCATTCTGTAGAATAAGGCAACATTACTATTCCTTCTATACTCTTTGTAAAGATATTTAAATCTTTATAACAACAAAATCGAACTGGTCATTTTAAGAGATTGAAAAGCATCTTTAAAATGTCACTAAATCTCTTATCTGCTGAGCGTTCCCTTTTTCTCTAAAATGGCATCTACGTCAAATGACTGAGGTTTGGGAGATTCTTCCTAATCAGTTTCTATTTCTTTTCGTCTTTTTTTTGTTGTTGTTGTTGTTGGATCCTCTAAGGCTTAGAAATTTATTATGATAACTTTTGGAGCCATATTTGCTACTGCAGAACCCCAAATTTGTGGAGGAATAGTCATATCTTGTGTCTACCCTATATTAGTTGAGTGCTAGTTTCCTTTGTCTTTCCTAAAATTGAAATTGTGCTGCAGAGAAAGGGAAAAAAACAGTGGAAGGTAAGAGGAACAATTAGATATATTTCAAGGCATCCCTTTCCTCTCCGTACTCTACCTGAGTTAGTCTGTCCTACTCCTATAGCTTTGTAAGTGGGCATAATATTGCATTCCTACCTTCAGTGAAGGCTCTTACCTGTCAGTATTTAAACCTGTCTTTCTTGAAGCATATAGTTTCTACCCATATTGAGACCTATTTATTAAGACTTGTTAAACTGTAATCTTGTAATATTTGTATATTCTAAAAATACAGATAGAGTGGATTCTTGTACAGGAAATTTTCCTTAAGTGATTAAATAATCTTCTTAACAGGCCACTAAGTGAAGCAATGGAAAGACATTTTACTCTAGCTGTTTCGTCTAAATTCTTGACTGGTGTAATCACCTCTTATAAATTTACTATATAGTCACCCTTCTCTTGGTCAATTTATCACAAACCACCATAACCACTGGCTGTTTTCTGGCCTCCACTTATTGATTTATTCACTAAAAACTGATTAACCCTTTAATACATATTAGATCTTGTGCCAGGTCATGTGGATAAATGAGTCATACATCTGGCCTCTTTCTTCAGGAAAATGCGACATGTATCAACTAATTAAATGACAACAGTAAAATATCAACTGTGACAACTGGTATAAAAAAGAAGATTCTACCTATGGGTCTTAAACTACGGATATTTGACTTAGAGAAAACTTGTAAATAGTAATTATTAAGCTCTTGTCCAAAAGATGCATAATTAACTAGATGGCATAGGAAGGGAAGCAGGAACAGCATGTGCAAAAGCCCTAGGATAGAAGAGACTGAAATATAGCCAAAGATTGGAATGAAAAGACAGACAGATAGTTTAGTAGAGAGATGAAACTAGAGGATCTTAAACAGAGAAGTGACATGTTTAGATTAGAGGAAGGTTATCATTCTTAGAGGATATTCATTTCTGGGAGACTGTTGTCATATTCCAAATGAGAAGGTTCAAGTGAAAATGGGGTCGATGTAGATAAACTAAAGTTAGTTGATCTGAGAGATATTTAGGAAATAAAATCAATTTTACTTTTAATTTATAGGAGATTCTTTATTGAGGGAAACATTCATGAAAGTACATTTTTCCCTTTTCCTCATCACCATCATGGCTGAGCTTCCTAATTGAACCATCTGGAAAAATACCACAAGAATCTTGGAAGTACAATGTACAGAGTAAAATCTCCACTAAATTTAGTATTTACCAGTAGGGTAAACATATTAACCTGGAGCCAGTAACATCATAGGATATATGTCTTTGACTTATTTCACTTAATATGAAAATGTCTAGGTCCATCCATGTTGCTGCAAATGTCATAATTTCATTCCTTTTTTATGATGGGTAATGTTCCATTTCATTTTATCTATTTATCTGTCCCAACTTCTTTACCATATATATCAAATATCATATATTATCACTTATATGTAGAGTCTAAAAAAATGATACAAGTGAAATTATTTACAAAACTGAAATAAATTCACAGACATAGAAAACAAACTTGTTACCAAAGGTGATAGTGGGGTGGGGGGAGAGATAAATTATGAGCTTGGGATTAACATATACACACTAGTATATATAAAATAGATGAACAACAGTATTTAGTGTATAGAACAGGGAACTATACTCAATATCTTATAATAAGATACAATGGAGAAAATCTGAAAAGACATGTATAACAATCACTTTGCTGTACACTTGAAATTAGCACAACATTGTAAATTAACTATGCTTCAATAAAAAATATGTATAGATATAGTGACAGAAAAACAAAGGTACTGCACAAAGACAGTGACAGGGACACCAATCATTTAGGGATTATAGCTGTGAAGAAAGGTAAGTTGACATGAAAAAATGGTTAGTGCTAAAGGGAAGCAAAACCAGGCACTCCTGTCAAACTCCTGTTGCTTAATGATATGGTAATTTAGAATCACAAACACATCTTAGGAAAAATCATTTGTTCCACAGATATGTCTTATTCTTTGTAAAAAGACCCAGAGGAGATAGCATTTGATTGTTTGCTTGCCCCCCAAATCATATTTTGATATTTTCTATAGGATTTACCCCATATATGAATCTCAATCACTGATGAAGTATTTTGAGCTTTTCATCCCTTCCTCACAGTTGCCAAGCTATTTCACCTTTACTCTAATTCTTAATGATAAGGAATAGATCAAAGATTGACTTTCAGGGGTGGTAAGCACCTGGAAAATACTACAAAGAAACTTTTTCAGTTAAAAAAAAAAAACAAATATTCTGTATGTTGTTTTGGGTTGGTGTTTACATGGGAATGCAAACCAACATTCATTAAACTGTATGTTTAAGATCTGTACATTTTTTGTATACAGTTTTTTCCAGTTAAAAAAGCCTAAGATTGAGAATTCTCTTTCAACGGTAATGAACCCAACTAGTATCCATGAGGATGCAGGTTCGATTCCTGGCCTCACTCAGTGGGTTGAAGATCTGGTGTTGCCCTGAGCTGTGGTGTAGGTCACAGACACATCTTGGATCTTGTGTTGCTGTGGCTGTGGCACAGGCCTACAGCTGTAGCTCCCACTGCACCTCTAACCTGGGAACTTCCATAAGCTGCATGTGCAGCCCTAAAAAAGCAAAAGCAAAAGAAACCAAAACACACACACACACAAAAACTAAGATTAATAATAAAAAGAGATTAAGTAAATATTTCTCACAGTTCTTTGTGAGTCTGAAGATAAGAGATTAAACTTCAAGACAGAAAGTAGTATAAAGTGAACATTATCACTTTAAATGGAGAGATCGAAAAAGAGACCTGATGATTTTTAAGGTACTTAAATTCTTATTATATTGTGAAAAGTGGTTAGGCAGTCTTTCTAGCCAAGAAAAAAGGGGTAATATTAACAGATGAGGAGCCCATGTTCCATATTAGGAAGATGTCTAAAACACTTGAATCCTTCCATAATAACAATATGCTGAGGTAGAGAGCATCCTGAATCCTGAAAATTCTAAGCAGAGAAAGATGAACAGTGATCAGGCACATTTCTATAGGTGATGAGACTTGGCTAGAGGGTCTTTCAGATTTTTACTAAGTTTAAGATCTTAAGATTCTAAAGTTTACACTTTAACATACAAAAACTATACCTTTAATTATTTGAGCACAACTATTCTTGTAAGTATCTGAAGGCTGCACTTAACATACTGTTCATCATACCTCACTGTCTATCACATTTAACACATTTGCTATCACCTTTAAAGCAGTATGTTTATAAATGTGTGTGGAGTATGTCGCATTTTATCTTGAGCTTCTTTTAATTTTATGAGTTTATTTTAATCTTGTCCCACAGCTTACTTCCCATTTCAAATTCTGTGCATTGTAGAGTTCACAAAGGAATTGAGCTAAAACATTTTTGCCCCATTTAAAACCTAAGGCAACATAAAATTAAATACATCATATTAATAACAGTTTTGTCTATGGTAAAATTATCCTTTAAAAAGTCCTCCATTGGTAAAATAAAATAAACTGCTTTATCTAGCAAATGAAAACCTCAGTTTAACCTTCTGCTGAAGAGGATCTATGAAGTAGCAAAAAAATCTAACATATTTGGCAGCTGATCTTTGGATTTATTGAAATATAAAATTTTAATAAATAATTATTCATGCATAAATGAAGAATAAATAAATATATTAATTAACTTACTAATATTTAGAGAGAGAACTGACTTGAGGCTGTCAAATGTTTATTGTGGTAAATAGGGATGTATTAAAAAACTGCAGAAAACTACTAAAATCCTAATATTACCATGTTTTTACAGAAAACAAAAGGACCTTTAAAGACCCCTCCAAAATTTAAACAAAGCTAGGAATGGTAGTCACAATATTTAGGTAAAAGCAACTCAGCAGTCAGAACATACTTAGCTGATATGAATTATTGGTTTACACTGTATTTGTATTTGAATGAATATAATGCTAAAACGAAAAAAAATTGCACACTAAACACCCTTTGTTTCATAAAAAAAAAAAAATCACATTGTCCTTATGCTCTTATTTTGTCATGGATTATAAAAATTTTATTATCAAGGAAGTGTCCTTAAAGGAAAAGTTGGGGTATGCTGACCTTCAAAGGTCTGAATCCCTTTGCATCATAAAAAGCACCATAAAAAGATGGAGGTGAATCCTGTGTGTTATTAAACCACAAATATTAAATTCAAATATATGAAAACACTCTCTCAGCCGTGTGGAGGGGGGCAGTGATCCTCCAGGACTGTGTTTAAGAATGGATATAAGCTATCGCAACTGCAGAATACATATGAAGTGATCTTATTTCCTTAAGGAGTTTTCAATCTAGCTAAAGTAACAAGGTGAAATATTTTCTTGTCTTTTTAGGACCCCACCCATAGCACATGGAAGTTCCCAGGCTAAGGGTAGAATCAGAGGGGTAGCTGCCAGCCTATATCACAGCCGAAGCAATGTGGGATCCGGGCCACTTCTGCAACCTACATCACAGCTCACAGCAACACTAGATCCTTAACCCACTGAACAAGACCAGGCATCAGACCCTCATT
Organism: Phacochoerus africanus; assembly: GCF_016906955.1. Taxonomy (NCBI): domain Eukaryota; kingdom Metazoa; phylum Chordata; class Mammalia; order Artiodactyla; family Suidae; genus Phacochoerus; species Phacochoerus africanus. The sequence continues at coordinate 267,679,767 of NC_062544.1, read as the reverse complement.
TTCATGGATACTAGTCTGGTTAGTTACTGCTGAGCCACAACAGGAACTCCCAGAAAATTATTTTAAATTGACAGATCTAAGCATAATATAAAGTGGTATTGCCTAGATACATCCTAGTAAGATAACCCATATACAGAAGAAAAATCTCAAAAAGATTTTCAAATGCAATGGGTTCAGTTTATCTTTGGGGATCTACAGAAATTTTAAATATGCTCATGAATAACCACCAAGGCCTGTAGCTCTATATATAGACATTATATTCTTAAAGTGTGAAAAAGGACTCATTTGGGTGAGAAATAGCCATATGCACATCCCTACTTCATGCTCCACAGGAAGTCTCGAACTTCCTAAATATACTTAGACAAGCTTTCAATTTTACATACTAAATCTGCTCCCCAAATACTTAGTTAGATACTGTAGGTTGATAAATTTTAAGTATTCCATGAAGTCACACACAAGAAATTGAAGGACATATAGATTCTAGTAATGGCTCCCAAAGATATCCTGGTCTCAATCCTTAGAACTTTTGAATGCCGTCTTACAGGACAAAAGGAAACTTGCAGATGCTATGAAGTTAAGTATGTTGGGAAGGGGAGAATAATCTGGATTATCTATGTGGGCCCTAAATAATGTAAGTGTCCCTAAAAGAGGGAGGTAGAAGACTAGGTGAAGAGAGGAGGGGAGGTAAGGAGCAGAGCCTGGAGTGATGTGGCCACAAGCTCAGGAAAACCAACTGCCTCTAAAGGCTAACAAGGTATAGGTCCTTCCCTGGAGCCTCCAGAAAGAAGCAACCCTGCTAACACCTTGATTTTGATCTCTTAAGAGTCATTTTGTACTTCTTACTCCCAGAACTAAAGAATATAAATTTGCATTGTATAAGCCAATATACGTGTGGCCATTTGCTACAATGGCAGCAAGAAACTAGTAAATTAAGGGTTTTTTTTGCTTGTCTTGCATCTGCTCTGAGTTCACATTTAGATTGTTATCAGTGCCTTCTAATTTGGCAGCTTCCATCATACACTGCCTTCATTAGCTCTGTACTATTGTTTTATACTCTTTTCTGTTTTAATGGCATTGTCCCATTGCCAAATTACTTATGTTAAAAGAGAAGTCATATTTAATATGCTTTCTGAAATAGCTTATTAGAAGCTGATTAAACAAATTGATTTATTACATCTCTTGTTAGAATCTGCATAGCTCATAAAACTTCTCATAATATAAGTCCTGTTTAACAACACGATTTTTCTTTCAAATAAATGAATCATAAAATGTCATATAATGGGACAATTTACATACGTTTTGGGCTTAAATGTGAAAATATAATATTTTATAATGTACATATATACTAAGTTCCTTATAGATGTTTATTAATGATAAAATTATAAAGATATAAAATAAAATAATTTAAAATGTTCTGTAAGTTACAGGTAAATATTTCCCAAAGCACCAGGTTTTTTTGTTTTTTTTTTGTTTTTAAGTATTTGTTTATCAAGAGGTAGGAAAGATGGTATAAATGGGAAAGTCAGATATGGGTAAATCGAAATTGTAAGAACATGGAGGAGTTCCCATTGTGGTGCAATGGGATTGGTGGCATCTCTGCAGCACCAGGAGGCAGGTTTAATCTCCGGCCAAGCCCAGGGGGTTAAGGAATCTAGCTTTGCCCTAGATTTTAGCTTAGATCACAACTGTGGCTCGGATCTGGTCCTGGGCCTGGGACCTTCATATGCTGCAGGGTATCCAGAAAACAAAAACAAAAAACCTCAAAAAACCAAAAACATGGGAAATGTGTCATGAACATAATGTTAATTTTTTTTAATAGGAAATTCATACCACAGTGGTATTGGACACTCTTATGGAATGAATTGTATCTCCCTAAGATTCATATGAAAAAGTTCTAGACCCCAGTACCACAGAATGTCACTGTATTCAGATACAGGATTTGAAAGAGGTAATTAAATTAAAATGAGGTCATTACAGTGGGCACCAATCCAATATGATGGGTTTCCTCATAGGAAGAGAAAATCTGGCACACAGAAATGTAGTGAGGAAAAACCATGTGAAGACAAAGAGAGAGGACAGACACAAATCATCCAGGGGCAATGAGAGAGGCCTCAGAAGAAACCAGGCCTTCCGACATCTGTGATAAAATAAATTTATGTTAAGTCAGCACCAGCCAGTTTGTGGTAGTTTGTTATGAAAGCTCTTGCAAACTGATAAATACTCAGACTACATCAAGTTCATATAATAGTTAAATTGAAAGTCAGTTTCTTAGTCATTGGTTTAATAGAAAATCACAAATAATTGGGCATATTGGCTTATTTAAATAAAGAAGATATTAAGAGAACTTCTGTGAGATTTTTTGAGCCTCAGAAAGTCTATTCATTATTTTATATGTCTATGTGATATGTTCTGGGACATCTGGCTCAAAATTATGTTTGGACTTTGTTTATTTGTTTGTTTTGGTTACTCAGTATTTTTTTTTCCCCCTTTTGAGTCCCTACTGTTGTATACATGTAAATTTGCCATAAATTAGTATTTAATTCTAGCAAAAATGTAATGAACTTATAATTACCCTTTATTTGTTTCTACATTTTAATCAAATATTTGGGGATATTTAAAAATTAAATTGCCTACTTTATGACTTTGGTGAAACATAATTTATGAAGGACAAATGCAGATGTCATTGTTTATCATAATGGTGAATAAGAAAATTAGAAGAAAAATGAGATCCTGCTGTGTAGATCTGGGAATTATATCTGGTCACTTATGATGGAGAATGATAATGTGAGAAAAAAGAATGTATATATGTATGTGTGAATGAGTCACCTTGCTGTACTGTAGAAAATTGACAAAACACTGTAAACCAGCTATAGTAGAAAAAAATAAAAATTATTAAAATTTAAAAAAAAGAAAAATTTAATAATATCATTTCGGAAAGTATTTAATCCAAGCATTTTTGAGGTAGTTACTAGATGAACATATAACTAGTTGTTATTATTTGTTTGATGTTATGATCGTTATGAGAAATTGTTACATGTTTTAATGAAGAATAAAATTATATATATGCTAAGTTTAAAAATAACAAAGTTTTTTTAATTATTGGTAACTAGGAAAGCTAAAGCAATTTAAGATAGTGAATTTCAAGTATCCAGGAGCTCTGTCAAAGTACCATATTTGAAAAAGTATATCTAGAAACAAATGAAGGGGAACACAGAGAACATGCCCTTATTTTAGGATCAAGACGATAGAATAGAAAGAAGGGGTTTGTGACATTTAAATGCCTTATTTATGGCATGCTTGCAATTTATTCATGAGAGCTTTTAAATTTCTGTAGGATTTCCCCCACTTTACCATATGTCTAAAAGGGGATTTTACTAGATGAAAGATTATTTTTGTTGATACTGATATTGTAGCTGTCATTTCAACTCTAAGAGCTCTAGCAAAGATTTTTGTCTGCATTAATTAATAACAACTACAGTATTAATATTTCTCCTTACATTTCAGAAACTCCAAAATTTACAAGTCAGACTAGTCTTGTGTTTCTGCTCCCTAAATTGAGTATGGTTTTCTCTAAATTCTCATGAAACATCAGGATGAAAATTGTAGTCTGATCTCCTAAAAATTAGTGTTACCAATTCCAGTAGCTCTGTAGTATTTAATCCTAAATCTGTGGGTTTTATTTTGTGCCTTGTTAATGAAAGAGCGCACCATGTAATTTTGTCAAGTTTACTAATTAAACTTTTCATTTTCGTAATTGTAGCTTTTCATGTAGTTCTAAGAAATAACACAAGAAATATTCCTTGCACCCTTTATTTATGTTTCCTAATTTGTATGTAATATCACAACCATTAATTTGGCATTGATATGACCCAGCTGTCTTATACAGATTTCCCTAGTTTTACTTGTATTCATGAGTGTATGTATTTGTGCATTTACTTCTAGGTAACTTTATCACATATGCAGATTCATTTGACTGCCATCACATTTCAAGATGCAGAACAGTTCCACTACCTTAGGATTTTTTGTGTTAAGTTTAGAGTTATACTCAGTTTCTTTCCACACCACCCCACATATCTGCCAACCACTACTTATATTCTCCATATCCTATGAGTCATAGAATCCAGGGGTCTGTGAGTTGGGTTGAATGTCAACCAGTTAGGCTAGTGTGTTGGCCAAAGGGAAGCAAAGTTTTGGGGATAGTCACAAACCATGACCTCAAAAAACAAACAATAACTAAAGGAAACATGAAAAAAATGTCATTTTGATGTACACAATTAAGCAGAACCTTTGGATGTCCTTGACGCAGACTTAAAAACAGTTTTCACTTCAGATAACAGCAAAATTGGGAAGTAGTTTAGGAAAAAGGAAACATAATATTTTAACACTCCAGGTGCATTTCTTATATAAAGTAAAACCAATAGCAATCCGTACTATGTTTATTTTGTAAAGATGGTCTTTCAAAAACCAATGTATCTAAATTCTTTGCCATGCCAATCTTTTATTTTCCAAATGTGGGATAAAGTGAATATATCCTTTATTTCCTGATTTCATTGTGGAACATAGCATTCATGACAGGTCTGTCTTTTTTTTTAATCTGAAAAATTGTTCATTACTCCCCATAGTCATAAAAAACTTTAAAATCTTATGTGGTGGTAACTGATAAGAATTCAAACTGTATAAATAATATGTATGCTTTTAGTTTCTTGAAAAATAGAAATCCCCTTCTCACTGCCCCGAAAATTGCAAATCTGATTTCTCTCCTCAGACATAATGGCATGTGAGTGCCAAGAGGAGAGAGGATGGGCATAACACTGTTCATGCAGGAAGTGGTTCATGGGCTGGTCTTAATGAAATTTCTGAAGAATTGTACTTTTCATAGGTTCTATTGCAGGAAAAATATCACAGTGGGGCTTAATAATATCAGAGGTTAGTAACAGGAGGAACATTATGGGAAAAATAAAAAATAAAATCTTCTACTCTATAAAGTGTACCCTTTCCACAGAAATTACTAGCAGATTATATATGAAATTGCAGTAGAACAGGAGAAGCATATAAAAATTATGATTATATTTTCACCTTTAACAATGAACAGATTGCTTTTTTCTCTTTCCTTGCTAAGACCTGAGTTCAGAGATCAGCTCTTCTGAAAGTGATTATGGCTTCTGAAATGATTAGAGGACTGTTTTCTTCACAGTGTTTTTGATATTAGACAAAAACTGGAGACAGAGAAGAAACCTGTGGGAATAAAAAGGCTGAGTTTTCAATCATAATTTACTGGGGAATTATTTTGAGTTGGTTATAATTTTCTATTTAGGGGCTTGTTATAGTGAGAAATTTTATGATCTCTTGTTAAAAAAATAACGTCTGGTTGAATTATTGCTTTTCCTATCAAAAGACAAAACAAATACATATTCAGTAAGTGTGAAAAAACACATATAAGTTTGGAATAAACATTGAAAAATAAAATAAAATAAAACAGACTATTGTTGGGTTAAAAGCAATAAGTGCCCAATACAATATTATAAAAAAATACTATTTTTAAGGCTTAAAATTCAAGATAGAAGTAAAGAAAATTAGATAATGGATCTAAGCAATAAAATACAGCCTGTCTTTTTTGTTTGTGTGCATTTGTATGCATAGAAGATGTGAAAAGGGAATAAATGGAACCTGAGTTTTGGGGAAAGATGTAGTTTACTCACTGGACTTAAAAAAAAAAATGAGTGCTTCTAAAATAATATTGCAGCAGGGAGTTCCTATTGTGGCTCAGCAGGTTATGAATCTGACTATTGTCCATGAGTATGCAGGTTCAATCCCAGGCCTCACTCAGTAGGTTAAGGATCCGGAGTTGCTGTGAGTTGTAGTTAGTAGGTCGCAGACTCAGCTCAGATCCTGAGTTGCTGTAGCTGTGGCATATGCCAGTAGCAGCAGTTCTAGTTTGGCCTCTAGCCTGGCAACTTCCGTGTGCCTAGGTACAGCTGTAAAAAGAAAAAAAAAAAAGTTTAGAATTAAATTGAGGCACTGAAGCAAAAATAGAAAATTATTGGAATGCCTTTCTGATGTAAATGGGGCCCTGGAATGTGTCCTTGATGCAGAAGTTTAATGATTCTTATTCCTTATGTTGTCTAAATGACAGGAGCTGCCCCATTTTCACTATCCTGCAAAAGTAGTCATGGTTACCTCTGAACTAAAATTTTACATGTGTGCACTCGTGCATGTGTGTGTTTGTGTGTACAAAAGGCTTGAATATTTGAAGTAATTTTTTTTTTATCGTTTTTAAGTCTACATCCATGGCATATGGAAGTTGCCAGGCTAGGGGTCAAATTGGAGCTGTAGCCAAGGGCCTACACCAGAGCCACAGCAATGTGGGATCCAAGCCCTGTCTGCAACCTACACCACAGCACACAGCAATGCTGGATCCTTAACCCACTGAGCAAGGCCAGGGATTGTACCTATGTCCTCATAGATGCTAGTCAGATTTGCTTCTGCTGAGCCATGACGGGAACTCCCTGAAGTAATTTTTAATGAAAATTTGTCTCACTGAGTAATGAAATTTGTCCCCTCTAAATTACATTTTTAATTCTTTTAAACAGAATTAGCATGGTTGTGTTTTCTCCTCCAGCTTTGCTGGCAACTATTCAGGTTCAAAAAAAAAAAACAAAGTGTTTTTCTTCCAAGCAAATAAAATGAATAAAATAAGGCAAGGAAAGGGAGTCCAGGGAATGGAGTAAGAGTATCTAGAGAGTGAGGGACAAAGAGAAGGTGGTAGGATCAAGAAACTGGAAGTCCTAATGGAGCTGCCCAACTTTTGGAATCAATGTTCTAGAAGCAGTGAGCTGCACATAGAAATTGGTGGACAGTGCATCGCCATAATAAGGAGCAGAGAAGAACTGTAGAATTGGTCATTTTAAAACAAACACACACCACCACTAACAACAAAACTAAAGACTGAACAGAGGAAGGAGAAGCTGATGTAGATTTGAGATTGTGATAACTCTTGGAGAAAAATCAGGAGACTCCTGAGTATTGGAAACATTTATGATCATAATTAAAATCAGTTATAGTGGGGAGAGTGTAAATTAGAGGCTGAATTGCCATAAATAAAGGAGAATAACCTGGTATCTGTAAATGAGAGTAGCAGTGACATAGAATGGTAACACAGCCTGATAATATATTGAAAGCTGTGAGTGCGGGAGGCAGGAGGGGAAATTACGAGAAAGGAGGGAATATGGAGCAATGATGCTTCTAGTTCTAGACTCAGTGGGAAAAGGACAAGGAGAAAAAAGTTGCCACCTTTAAGAGGACTGCAGGGAATTCAGTATCTTCAGGTTAAAGTCACATTTCAGTTAGATGGAAAAAAAAAATGTGAAGGGTTAGAGAAGAAGTTGAAGATATAGAGCATTTTTGCGAAGACTGACAATGGAATAAAATGCTGGAAGAGTCAGAGTCATTGCAATTTTTACTTCATGTTACTGGGAACATCTCCTGAGAATGTAAGAGATGAAAGCCATTAGGTTTCTCAAGAATAAGGAGCATAAGGTGGCCACCAGCTATGAATTCCGTACTGATAGTCATGACAATGAAACAGAAATAAGACAAAGCATCAAGGACGCCTAGCAGGAGGTAAAACAATAACAACAACAACAACAACAACAACAAAATTTTTGCCCTTCCTCCCTTTGTAATTTGCTCAAGAAATACTAAAGTATTTAGTGCAGATGTTTGTATTTTAACTACATTTTTTGGACTATAGATAACCAGCTTTTGTCATTTTATCCCAAATTCTGCAGAAGTTTTAGTATTATATAGGTCATGTGGCTTTTTCCCACCTTAATCAGTATTACTTATTATGATGCTTGTCATAGAAAACAATGCAAAATTATTTTGAAAGATTTTTCTGTAAATAAAGAAATCAGATGTCATACCTATAAGCATATTTTTATGCTTATAAAATAAAGGAGAAATACAAATGGTGAGAGAGTTAATATAACATAGCAGGTTTTACTGTATTGAGCTGAATCTTCTGTTCCCTTGTTATTATTATTCAAAAGAAGCAAGGACAAATTCATCCAAGACAGTTCATAAGCTTGATGCTTTTAGTCCTCTATAATTTTTCAGATCCGTTTCAATATAAAACAAATCTACCATGCAGGTTAAAATCAAATTGTAGAAGGAAAATATAGGAGACAATAAGCTTCAGAACAGAAACACATAGTTTTAACTACTGCTTTATATTGGTTAGTTCTGCAAAGCAAAGGGATGACCCATTTCTCAAATATGTTTCCTGCTGTTTTGAAACACCCTGGGGTGGATCCACAGGACATAAGGATATCTTGGGAAATGGCTGAGTGCTCTCTACCTGCACTACTCTGCAGATTGTTTATCACTTAAATGATATGGTAGCTTTGATTTTGCTCCTCTCACTGGATTCGTTTGATAGAAAGAAATAGCTTATGCTCTACAATCTTAGATTATTGTGGCCTGCCAAATTTCTGCTACACTTATCTCTTACTGGATATGCACAATGGTGCTGTCCTGATTATAGGCTGTGTTCTATGTAGATGACTGACTTTGATTGTGTATTGGAAACTTGTTGATTTTCTGGGTAACCATTGTTTATACTAATTAATGACTTGCTTGCTTTACTCAGGAAGAGAATGCTGATGATTCTAGGAACAGGAAATGAAAAACGACTGAACATTCCATTATTTTCTCAACTTGATTAGAGAGAGACGGTTAATTCAAGTGTTATTATCAATTGCTGAGGAATGGATTTGTTGTAGAAAATAAATGAAGAAGGAAAACAGATAAACGATTTATTTTTATCTTTTTCTCATACTTTCCTTTAAACTTATGCTGGTTTCTATTTATATATTTTCTTAAATAAGCAAAGGCTTTGTGCATTAATAGAGCAGGGTAAAAAATTTTGTCCTTATCTTCTGTAAAAACAGAGTGCTAAGAAGTGACTACGCTTTTTAGGTATTTTATTTCTAAGGAGAAGATATGTGGAGAATCCAAAAAAAGGGAGGGGTGCTTAGTGGTACTTGTTAACACACAACTTTTTTCTGCTATCAGCAAGATGCTAAACTTACAGTTCTGTAAAGTTAGTGTTGCTCTAATGCTTTTCAAAAATATAAGAAAAATATACAAGCCATGATCATAAAAAGGACTATGAAATAGATAAAAAAATAAAAGAAAATTAATTCATATTAATATTCAAGTAAGATATAATGGTCATGCTTCCTTGTAAAGGACAATGAGGCAAAGTTATTCATGAATAAAAAACGTTTATTTATGGAGTTCCTGTCATGGCTCAGTCGTTAACGAATCCAAATAGGGACCACGAGGTTGAGGGCTGGATTCCTGACCTTGCTCAGTGGATTAAGGATCTGGCGTTGCCATGAGCTGTGGTGTAGGCCGCAAATGCGGCTCGGATCCTGAGTTGCTGTGGCTCTGGTGTAGGCCGGTGGCTACAGCTCCATTTGGACCCCTAGCTTGGGAACCTACATATATCACGGGAGCAGCCCTAGAAGAGGCAAAAAGATTGGGGGAAAAAAAAAAGACATTTATTTATTTATTTATTTATTTATTTTTGGTCTTTTTGTCTTTTCTAGGGCAGCTCTTGCATCACATGGAGGTTCCCAGGATAGTGGTCTAATCGGAGCTGTAGCCACCAGCCTACGCCAGAGCCACAGCAACACGGGATGCAAGCTGCATCTGTGACCTACACCACAGCTCATGGCAATGCCGGATCCTCAACCCACTGAGTGATCCAGGGATCTAACACGCAACCTCATGGTTCCTACTCCGATTCATTAACCACAGAGCCACAAGGGGAACTCCTAAAAGACATTTAATAAAGATTTTTTTTCACATTTCGGTGTGCTTGCAGGGGATAAACAGTTAAAGAATGATTTTCTTAGGAATGTACCTACTCTTTTGAAAATATCAGCTGCAGTCATTTATTACTTCATGACTCTACTCTGATTTTTTTATTTATTTATAATTTATCAGTCATGGAAATAGTGCTGAATATAAAATAATGAACAAAACCGGATGTTTCCTCAAATAAATAAAAACAAACTTTTTAAGTACATCAGGATTAAAAACAATTAATGTTTACATGGAAAAATTTACTAAATAAACCTTAGCTAGTTCAATTTAATATAATTTTAACATAGATATTTATTTGTTAATTGTATTTTCTATTATTTATTAAGTATTCATTATTCAAATTTGAAGTAATGCATCAGTTTTGTTTTTGTTATTGATGATGTTGATATTAAACAGTGATAAAATCCAATTTAAATTTTTTAAAATAAACCAAAAGTGTCTATATGAAACCTCAGCAACAAGAAACTGGTAATTAAAAATTCCAGAAACTATACTTTTGAAAGCAAACTTTATTTTGTATTTTCTGTCTTTTTACGGCTGTACCTGTGGCATATGAGGGTTCCCAGGCCAGGGGTCTAATCGGAGCTGTTGCTTCGGGCCTATGCCACAGCCATAGCAATGCCAGATCCAAGCCATGTCTGCAGCCTACACCACAGCTTAGAGCATCGCCAGATCCTTAACCTACTGAGCAAGTCCAGGGATCAAACCCACAACCTCATAGTTCCTAGTCAGATTCATTAACCACTGAGCCATCACGGGAACTCCAAATGCAAACATTTTGCTCGATCCATACTAAGAATTCAACAAATATGTAAGGAGGTAAACAATTACATTAATAAAAATCAATAAAAATTAAACTCAATAAATGTAATAAATATAAATCTCTCTGAAAATTAAAATATAGAAGAGCAAAATTTTAAATATAGCCAAAGTGGGCCACTCATTAGAAAGAAGAAAAAGAACAATTAGATAAATGACAGAACTGAAAGACAAAAGCCTAAATGTCTTATAGAAAACTGTATAAACATTAATACAAATAAAGATTAGTAGATAATATATTTTACATTTTAATACCAAGTCTCCCAAGTCTCTGTTCATTATTTAAAGTAGGCTAACAAATTATTTCATTAAATAATTAATTTATTATTTAGCAGGTACTGAATTTTTGCATTGTGCTTGGTTCAAAGAACTAATCAGACATATTCCTTGGCATTGAAAAGATAGTTTTTTCTAAAACACAAAGGAAAACAACTACTGTAAAAAGACTAGAAGACTGATATAAAGTGGGCAAGCATGGTAGATTGTAAAAAGAAGAATCACATATTCTTTGCCTCTGACTCTAGATCTTACTTTGCAATGTAATATTGTAGCTCTTTATATTAAGAGATAGGTGAAGTCATGTGATTTGTTTTAGCCAATATTACAATAATAAATATGATTCAGGACAGAAAATTTAGAAATAAATCCATGCATCTATGGTCAAGTAATCTATGACAAAGGAGGCAAGAATATACAAATGGAGAAAAGACAGCCTCTTCAATAAGTGGTGCTGGGAAAACTAGACAGCTACATGTAAAAAAAAAAAATGAAATTAGAACATTCTCTAAAAGCACACACAAAAATAAACGCAAAATGGATTAAGGACCTAAATATAAGACAGGATAGTATAAAACTCTTAGAGGAAAACATAGGCAGAACACACGCTGATATAAATAACAGCAATACTTTTTTTGGATCCACATTCTAGAGTAATAAAAATAAAAACAAAATGAAACAAATGGGACCTAATTAAACTTAAAAGCTTCTACACAGCAAAGGAAAATACAAAAAAAAGAAAAAAAAAGACAAAAAGACAATCCACAGAATGGGTGAAAATCTGTGCAAATAAAGCAACTGACAAGGGATTAATCTTCAAAATATACAAATTTCATATCCAAAGGGGGAAAAAAAAACCCAAAAAAAGTCAAAAAAAATGCTCAGAAGATCTAAATAGACATTACTCCAAAAAAGACAGATGGCCAAAAAATACATGAAATGATGCTCAAATCACTAATTATTAGAGAAATGCAAATTAAAAATACAATGAGGTATCACCTCATACCAGTCACCTGGCCATCATCAAAAAGTCTACAAACAATAAATGCTAGAGAGAATGGAAGGAAAAGAGAACATTTTTACATTATTGCTGAGAATGTAAATTGGTGGAGCCACTATGGAGAACAGTATGGATTTTCTTTAGTAAACTAAATATAGAATTATCATATGACACAGCAATGCCACTTCTGGGCATCTATCTGGAGAAAACTAATTTAAAATATACATATGCCCCAATGTTCATTGTAGCACTATCTGCAATAGCTAAGACATGGAAGCCACTTAAACCAGGCTGCTGCAGTGACAATGCAAGATCCTTAACCTCTGGGCCACAAGGGAACTCCTTATTTTCCCTTTACTTTTGACATTAGTAGCAATACTCATGTGACTTACATTGGGACCGAGATGGAAAAAGTAGATCCTATGAGTCATGAACTCTTGTTGAAGTAGAAAGGAAAAGAAATAGTAAACACACTTGATGATTCTTAAATTTTAGGCTCAGACTGTCATCTGCCACTTCTGTTTACATTCCACTAGCCAGAGCATGTAAAAATCTTCCTCACATAGGAAGTCAGTGCAAGTCATAGGATGGGGATAAGGAATAATGACAAGGAGGGTGGGAAAGTGAATAACTGAAACAATTGCACCATTTACACAGAGTAGGGACATTGAAAGCAGACAAACAAGGTTTAATTTCTAAAATTTTCCTTTACTCGCTTGATGAGCTATAAAAAGACACTTAGGTCATTTATAATTTATTTTCCTTATGTGCAAAAAGGAAAAACTAAAATTCCTATATCACAAAGGGTTTTCTTGAAGATTAACTTTGAAATAAATAAAGAAAATAGAATATTTCTGGAATATTAGAGTTCTATATATGTGTTTGTTATATAAAACACATGGACATTCACATATATACTAAATAAGTTTGCAAATACTTATTATAACTCCTTTTAGCAATAATTTCAAATTCTCTCTTATTGGAACTGTCACCCTGTCAATTGTATGTATTGAACTGTAAACAAAATAATTTGTTCTCAGGCTTTATCTGATCTCAAAACCCCATAAAACCAATGCTGTAGTAATTTAAAAAGCTTCCGAAGTTAATTTTAGTTTCCAAGGTGTCACATAGTTATTGTTGCTTATAAAAATTGAAATTGAGTTTTGCAATATTTTCATATTGCTCCATCAAAGTATTATACCAAATTTAAAACACATTTAGAAACATAAGTTTCTACAGAAAGCAAAGTTTCTAATACTCTGCGTTATGTCATTGACACACAAGGATATTACTATAGCTAAGACCTCTTTTATGAACACAATCAACCAAACACCTCCCCTTGGGAATCTCCCAGCCGCCTTACACTAAATGTGACCAAGCTTGAACCCTTAATATTCTTCCCCAAATTTGACCGTGACTCGAAGCTCTCTAATTCAGTGATGAATATTATTGTCCTTCTAGTTGTGCAAGAGCCAATTTATCCTAGTATTTTAGAAACATGAAAATAAATTTTTACATATCTTTTTCCATTGTCAGATTTATTTTACATCTAGGCCCTACTATTTTTCTTCCTTCACTGTATTGCAAGTCTATCCACTCTTCTCAGTTTTCTGTTTGTCCTAGCACTTCATCTCACATTTATGTAATTGCAATATTTAATGAGTCATAGTCCCACACCTCCTTTCTCCACCTGATACCCATGTACACAACATACACAAATATTTAAACCTTAATATGATGTCCTTGTTTACAAATTCATATATAGCCATATGTCTTAATTTCAAATTATTATTATCACAGGCAATAAAGATGTGACCTACACTTCCACATTCATTTCCTATCATGTTCCTTCCAACTCTATTAATATCAACCATACCAATCTTGTTTACCTTACACATGAACCAGGTTGGGTACTACAGCTACCAAAAGTTTGCCTGAAACATTCTTCTCACACTTTCTCTACTTTCTATCAATCTTAGATTTCAATTCCATCAAAACTGTCTCAGGCCTCTTCTACAACCTATATGATAAGGCCAGATTCCTTCTTATCAGCTCTCTTATAATCATTAATTTCCCTTTATAACACTTGTCCGAGATGATGGTATTATTTTATTTGAGTATTTACTTAATACCCATTTTATTATAAATGCTAAGCTCTATAAGTACAGGAGATTTGGATTTTATGTTGTTGTTGACATTTATTTCCCCAGTATCAAGCATAAGGATCATCACACAGCAGGCATTTGATGAATATATATTCAGTTGTTAATCAAAAACCAAGATTCAAAGTTTGTTGTTTAATTTAAATTAGAAAATATGAGGGAGAGGCAGGATCAAGATGGCAGAGGAGTAGGAGACAGCACTCACCTTCTCCAACATACATATCAAAAAACCCATCTACTTGGAGTTCCCATTGTGGCTCAGCAGTAACAAACCCAACTAGTATCTATAAGGACATGGGTTTGATCCCTGGCCTTGCTCAGTGGGTTAAGGATCCAGTATTGCTGTGAGCCGTGTTGTATGTCGAAGACATACCTTAGATCTGGCACTGCTGTGGCTGTTGTGTAGGCTGGTGTCTACAGCACTGATTTGACCCCTAGCCTAGGAACTTCCATATGTCATGGTTGTGGCCCTAAAAAAGGGACAAAAAAAAATCTACTTGTAAAACTATTCACACAGAACATCTACTGAATGCTGGAAGACCTAAGACTTCCAAAAAGGACAATAAACCCTCCATGTAACCCCACATTGAACAAAAGGGAAAAAAAAAAAAGAAAGAGAGAGTGAAGAGAAAAAAGGAATTAGGAAGGGACTAGCAGTGTAGCAGTGCATAGAGGGAGCTGTGAAAGAGGATAGGAATCCACACTGTGGGAAGCCACCTAACTAATGAAGAGATCAGCAGGGATAGAAGGAGAGCCTCAGCATCACAGAGAAAGGCATAGTAGCTGGTCTGAGGAGGACAAAACAGAGAAAGAGCCACATTGAGGATTAATACCACCAACCTAAGTACCACAGCCTGAGACACTTGGATGGGGGCTGGGCACTAGGGCTTATGGAGGTCAGTTCCAGGGAGAGGACTAGGGTTGGTTGTGTGTAAATGATCTGAGAGGTCTAGGGGTCAGCATGTTACAGCCAAGGGAGCTCAAGAGGACATCTGGGCCTGCAGGAAACGCAAAGTGCCATTGTTGGGGAGGGGTAGAAAAGTAGGGGAAGGACCATAATGGGAATTTCTTTCTTTGAACCTGTGTGGGCTCTCAGGTGGAGGTGTGCCTCTTGCATGGACTACAGGGGAAGGTGTAAACTGCCATATCCATCTTAGACTCCAGAGTTTGGCTCAGCCCACCACCACAAATAGTCCCTTGAGCTGTACTGACAGTGGCCCCAGTAACTTATGGCAGCCCTACAGCCAAAAAAAATAGTAACCACTCATAAGCTACCCAAGGATGCTCCCACATACAAATAGCCCCCAGGACTAGATAATTGTTTTCCCTAAACTCACAGAGTAAGAAGAATATTTGCAACACGAAGTACAGGAACCACTCCCAGTTAAAAGAACAGGAGAATTTTCCTTAAGGAGCAAACAATGAAACAGACCCCTGCAGTCTAAAAGACATCTAGTTTAAAAAGGAGGTACTGAAAATACTGAAGGAATTAAGAATGGATATCAACAGTAATCCAGATTAATTTTAAAAGGAACTAGAAAGTATAAGGTGGAACCAAGAAAAAATAGAAAATTCATTTGCAGAGATGAAAGCAAAGTTAAAGATACTGAACAGGAGAATGAATAAGGCAGAGGAATGAACTGGTGACTTGGAAGATAGAACAGTGGAAATCACCCAATCAGGATATGAGAGAGAAAGAAAAATGAAAAAATGAAAGCAATATAAGAGATCTATGGGCTAATAAAAAAAAAGTACAACTCTACAAATAATAAGGATTCCAGAAGAAGAAAGAGAAAAGGGGATTAAAAATATATCTGAAGAAATTATGGCTGAAAACTTTCCAAATCTAAAGTAGTAAAGACATCCAGATACAGGAAACACAGAGGACCTCAAACAAGCTGAACACAAATAGACCTACATCAAGACGTATTATAATAAAAACAACAAAAGTTAAAGATAAGGAGATGATTCTGGAGTTCCAATTGTGGCTCTGCCAGTTAAAAACCTGACAGTGTCCATGAGGGTGTGGGCACAATTCCTGGCCTCACTCAGTGGGTTAAGGATCTGACTTTGCAGCAGGCTGAAGCATAGGTCTCAGATCCAGTTCAGGTGTAGCATTGCTGTAGCTGTGGAGTAGGCCAGCAGCTGCAGCTCTGATTAGGCCCTTAGCCTGGGAACGTCTATATGCCAAAGTTAAAAAGGATAAGGAGCGGATTCTAAAGGCAGCAAGAGAAAAACAAAGAGTTAATTATAAGGGAACCTCTATAAGGCAATCAGCTGATTTCTCTAAAGAAACATTACAGGCCAGAAAAGAGTGGCAAGATATATTCAAAGTTCTAAAAGGGAAAAAATTTGTAACCTAGAATACTCTAACCAGCAAGGTTATCATTTAAAATAGAAGGAAAAATAAAGAATTCCTCCAAAAAACAAAAACTAAAAAAATACAGCAATACTAAACCCATTCTAAAAGAACTACTCAAAGGTCTCCTCTAAATAGGAAAAAAAATAAGAAGATATAGGATGGAGTAAATCACAAACTGGAAGTAATCACTTAAATAAGTTAGTATACAGATCAAAAAGAAAACCACAAAAAACCTATTTGTTAAAGTGATAATAAACACAAGGAACAACAAAAGGATAAACATGAAGATGTAACAAAGGTCATCAAAATCATAAAATGTGGAAAGGAGAGTTAAAAAAATCTATATTTTTTTAAGACTGTGTTTGAGTCTATATGAATATCAGTCTAAACAAGCTGATATAGGAAAGGATTAACATACTTGAAAAATAGGGCAATCACAAAATAAAAACAAACAATAGAGTCATGAAAAACAAAAAAAGAGGAGGACACAAGCATAAAATAAAAGGAAATTATCCCACAAAAAAAGAGAAAGGAACAAAGCAGTAACAGAATCAACTGGAAAACAAATATGGCACTGAATATATATTTTAAAATACATTTTATACATTTAAAAATGGCACCAAATACCTATTTATCCATAATTGCCTTAAATACTCTTGGACTTAATGTTCTAATCAAAAGATATTGAGTATAAATGCTAAAAAAAAAAAGAGCCTACAATATTCTTCCTACAAGAGACCCATTGTAGACCAAGGGACACATAATTTGAAAGTGAGAGGATGGAAATATTTATTTCATATAAATGGGAATGACAGGACAGTGGGAGTTGCAATACTCACATCAAATAAAATAGACTTTAAAACAAAGGCCATAAAGAAAAGTAAAGAACACTTATGATAAATAATCAATTAAAGAAGAGAAAATTACACTCATTAACACATATTCTTCTGATATAGGAGCACCCAAATACATAAAATGAATACTAACAGACATAAAAGGAGAAACCTGTGGGAATAGAATAATAGCAGAAGACTTTAACACCCCACTCTCATCAATGGACAGATCTTCTAGACAGAAAATCAGTAAGACAACAGAGATCCTAGATGCCATAATAGCACAGTTAGATTTCATTCATGTTTTCAGGACATTATATCCCCCCCAAACCAGAATATACATTATTTTCAATTGCACACTGAATATTCTCTAAGATTGACTGCATACCAGGCTTAAAACAAACTTCAGCAAATTTGAGTACAGAAATTATATCAAGCATCTTCTCTGACCACAATGTCACAAGAAAAGAAATGAGAAAAAAAAAAACAAAACTGAGACATGGAGAGTAAACAACATGCTACTAAAAAACTAATAGATCAATGAGGAAATCAGAAAGAAAATTTAAAAGTACCTTGACCGAAAAGACAATAAACACAACTGTATAAAATCTATGGGATGGCACAAAAACAGTTCTTGGAAGGAAATTCATAGTGATACAGGCCATCCTAGAAACATAAGAAAAAGGTTAAATAACAACCTAACCTACCTTCTAAAATAATTTTAAAAAGATGTTCAACATCTCTCATTATTAGAGAAATGCAAATCAAAACCACTATGAGGTACCACTTTACACCAGCCAGAATGTCCATCATCCAAAAGTCTACAAACAATAAATGCTGGAGAGGGTATGGAGAAAAGGGAACCCTAGTATACTGTTGGTGGGAATGCAAAGCAGTGCAACCACTGTTGAAAACAGTATGGAGATTTCTCAGAAAACTAAAAATAGAGTTACCATTTGATCCAGCAATCCCACTCCTGAGCATCTATCCAAAGAAAACCATGACTCGAAAAGATACATGTACTCCAATGTTCATTGCAGCACTATATACAATAGCCAAGACATGGAAACAACCTAAATGCCCATTGACAGAGGACTGGATAAAGAAGATGTGGCACATATACACAATGGAATATTACTTAGCCATTAAAAGGAAATAGATAATGGCATTTGCAGCAACATGGATGGACCTAGAAATTATCATGCTAAGTGAAATCAGTCAGATAGTGAAACACCAACATGGAATGCTATCACTTCCATGTAGAATCTAAAAAAAGGACACAATAAACTTCTTTGCAGAACAGATACTGACTCACAGATTTTGAAAAACTTATCGCTTCCAAATGAGACAGGTTGGGAGTGGGGGGATGCACTGGTGGTTTGGGATGGAAATGATATAAAATTTGGTTGTGATGATCGTTATACAACTATAAACATAATTGAGTAATAAAAATGCTATAATTTTTTTATAAAATATAAAAAAAAACAATCAAATCAAGAGCTGGCTCTTTGAAAGTGTTAACAAAATTGACAAACTCATTTCCAGACTCACCAAGAAGAAGAAAGAGAGAACACAAATAAATCCAATTAGAAATGAAAAAGGAGACATCTCAATTAATACTGCAGAAATACAAAAAGAAACATAAAGAATGCTATGAACAATTATATGCCAACAAATTTTACAATCCTGAAGAAATGGACAACTTTCTCAAAATATACAGACCACCAAAACTGAAACAAGAAGATACAGATCATCTGAACAGACCAATCACTAGAAATAGAACTGAATAATAAAAAAAACCCCAAAAACTCCCTACACACAAAACTCCAGGAAAAGATGGCTTCACAGGAAAATTCTACCAAACATACAAAGAAGAATTTATACCAATACTTCTTAAACTTTTCCAAAAGACTGAATAAGACTGTACACTCTCAAAGACAGTCTATAAGGCCACCAAGACCCTAATACCAAAACAAGACAAAGATATTAAAAAAAGAAAGAAAGAAATTATAGGCCAATATCTTTCATGAATATAAATGCAAAAATTCTCAACAAAGTTTTTAACCAAGTGAATCCAACAACACATAAAAGAGATTCACACACTATGACTAAGTGGTATTCATCCCAAGTTCACAAGGATGGTTCAACATATGCAAATCAATCAATGTCATACACCACATTAAGAAAAGTCAAGGAGTTCCCATCCTGGCACAGTGGTTAACGAATCCGACTAGGAACCATGAGGTTGCGGTTCCGTCCCTGCCCTTGCTCAGTCGGTTAACGATCCAGCGTTGCCATGAGCCGTGGTGTCGGTTGCAGACGCGCTCGGATCCCGCGTTGCTGTGGCTCTGGCGTAGGCCGGTGGCTATGGCTCCGATTAGACCCCTAGCCTGGGAACCTCCATATGCCACAGGGTCAGCCCAAGAAATAGCAAAAAGGCAAAAAGGCAAAAAAAAAAAGAAAAGAAAAGTCAAAACTACATGATCATCTTAAGAGAAGACGATAAAGCATTTGACAAAATCCAACATCCATTCATGATAAAAAAAAAAAAAACTCTCACCAAAGTGGGCCTGGAGGGAACATAACATCATAAAAGTCTTTTATAACAAACCCAAAGCCAATATTATACTAAATGAGAAAAAATGAAAGCCTTCCTGCTAAAATCTAGAACAAGACAAGGATGCCCAGTCTCACCAATTTTATTTAACATAATATTGGAAAGCCTAGTAACAACAATCAAATAAAAAAGAAAGAATGAAAAACAGAAAGAAAGAAAGAAGACAAATAATCAAAATCAGATGAGAAGAGGTAAAGTTTTCACTATATGCAGATGACATAATACTATATATAGAACTAAGGCCTCCATACAAAAATTACTTTAACAGATCAACAAATTCAACAATGTAGCAGTATATAAGATCATAATTCAGAAATAGATTGCATTTTTGTATACTAATAATGAAATATTAGAAAAAGAATATAAAAAAACCTTCTATTTTTATTTTTTTTAATTTATTTTTTGGTATTTTGTCCTTTTAGGGCTGCACCCATGGCATATTGGAGTTCCCAGGCTAGGGGTCTAATCAGAGCTGTTGCTGCCAACCTACACCACAGCCACAGCAATGCCAGATCCGAGCTACATCTGCAACCTACACCACAGCTCACGGCAATACCAGATCCTTAACACACTGAGCAAGGCCAGGGATCGAACCTGAAACCTCATAGTTCCTAGTTGGATTTATTAACCACTCAGCCATGATGGGAACTCCAAAAAAAAAAAACCTTTTAAGATTGCATCAAAATTAAATACCTAGGAGTAAACCTGACCATGGTGTAAAAGACTTATACCCTGGGAACTATAAAATATTAATAAATGAAATGAAAAAGAATTCAAATAAATGGAAAGTTATCACATGCTCCTGGATCAGAATAATTAATATTATTAAAATGGCCATATGACCAAAAGTAATCTACAAATTTAATGTGATCCTGATCCTGTGACATTTTTCACATAAGTAGAATAAATAATCCAAAAATTTATATGGAACCATGTAAAACCCAGAATTTTCAAAGCAATCTTGGGGGAGAAGAAAAAAAAAAAAGCAAAGCAGGAAGCATAATTCTCCCAGACTTCTGAAAATAGTAGAAAGCTGCAGTGATCAAGACAGTGTGGTACTGGTACTAAAACAGGCATATGGATCAATGTAACAGAATAGAGAGCTCAGATATAAACCCAGGCACCTATGGTCAGTTAATCTTTAACAAAGGAAGCAAGAATATACAATGGAAAAAAGAAGACTCTTCAGCAAGTGGTACCGGGTAAACTGGTCAGATGTACATAAGTCAGTGAAAATAGAACACTCCCTCACAGCATACACAAAAATAAACTAGAAATGGCTTAAAGACTTAAACATAACACAAGACACCATAAAACTTCTAGAAGGTAATACAGGCAAAACATTCTCTGGTATCAACCAATGTCAAAGGTTTTCTTAGGTCAGTCTCCTAAGGCAATAGAAAAAAAAAAAAAAACAAAAACAAATGGAACCTAATCATACTTATAAGATTTGTACAGCAAAGAAAAGCATTAAAAAAAAAAGACAACCTATAGAATTAGAGAAAAGAGTTGCAAATGATGCAAATGACAAGGGATTAATCTCCAAAATATAGAAACAATTCATAAAACTCAACAGTAAAAAATAATAATAATAATAATTTAAAAATGGATGGAAGACCTAAATAGACATCTCTCCAAAGAAGACATACAAATGGCCAGTAGGCACATGAAAACATGCTTAACTTCATCAATTATTAGAGAAATGCAAGATCAAAACTACAATGAGGTACCATCTCACACTGGTCAGAATGACCATCTTTAATAAGTCCACACACAACAAATGCTTGAGAGGGTGCGGAGAAAAGGGAACCCTCCTGAACTGTTGATGGGAATGTAAATTGGTACATTTTACCAATTACTAGGGAAAACAGTATGGAGGTACCTCAGAAAAGTAAATATAGAACTACCATATGATCTAACAATCTCATTCCTGGGCATATATCTGAACAAAACTAAAATTCATAGACACATTCACCTGTATGTTCAGTGCAGCACTGTTCACAATAGCCAAGACATGGAAACAACTTAAATGTCCATTGACTGATAAAGGGATTAAGAAGTTACAGTATATATACACAATGGAATACTGCTTAGCCATAAAAAAGAACAAAATAATGCCATTTGCAGCAACATGAATGGAACTGGAGACTCTCATACTAAGTCAAGTAAGTCAGAAAGAAAAAGACAGATACCATATGGTATCACTTATATGTGGAATCTAAAATATGGCATAAAGGAACCTATATACCCAATAGAAGCAGACCCACTGACATGGAGAATAGACTTGTGGTTATCAAGAGGGACGGAGGAGAGAGTGGGGTGGATGTGAAGTTTGGGGTTGGCAGATGCAAATTTTTACAGTTAGAATGTCTAGGCAATGAGGTCCTGATGTATAGCACAGGGAACCATATCCAGTCTCTTGGGCTAGAAGATAATATATGAAAGGGAATGTATAAGAAAGAAATATGTATGACTGATTCATTTTGCTGTGTAGCAAAATTGGCACAACCTAAATCAACTATCTTTAATAAAAATAATTTAAAAAATAAAATATATGCAAAAAGAATCAGTAAAAAGCTATATGTCTTCTGGGAATTAGCAGTGCAAGTTATAATTGAGGCTACTTGAAATTCATAAAATCATGCATTCAGTTCTTGAAGAAAATATAATTGAAGTACATAAAGAGAATTGGCAGAAACAGGACACCTATACCTGTTCAAGCTACTCCATTTATTATTTCTTGCTATATTGATTTGGAGGAGTAACCTATTTATAAAGAAGAAAGAAAATTGCTGGAATTGATAGAGACCCAATCAATCTGCTACTTATGGAGATGAAAACCAAGTAAATGAGCATTTAAGATTTCTAGTATCCGGCTTTAACAATCATGGTGAGATTAATCCATAAGGAATTTTTTTCTTGGCCATAAATTATGCCAAACTATTTTTTAAATCCAGATACTTACCTAGGTATTTGTGAGGTACTTTAGCATGATGAAAAATCTATTTCTTCTCTATATTTCATGAAAGTAAATAGTACACAGTTTTATTTGAATGGCTTTTTAGATCTTTAATAATATGTTCTTGACTTTGATTTTCACATACTTCTACTCAGCTCACTAAAAATCTAATTTTAGGTTTTTCCTCCTAAACAGCCTTTTTCACCTGCATAAAATCTAATATATTATACTATTCCTTGGATTTATGTTTTGGGGTCATTTATTCTCCACAAGTACTGAAAATGTATTCAAGTCTGACTGCTTATTAAAATAATTGAATTTTATTCTAACAAAAATGAAAGTATTGAAAAATAAACTATAATAATTACTAGCAATGTTGACTTAGATTATGACTATAGGTAATGTATTTTATGTTCTTTATTATTAGAAATACTCAAAAGCAGTAATAATGAATTACTCTGATGTGTTATGTATGGCAAATTTTGTGTGTCTGGAAAAACAATTATGTTTGTTAATACATATAAATATATGGTTAAATTTATGTATTTTTATCATTGTTTAAAGAGTGAAATTATGAGAATATATCTTAACAATGAGGACACTGAATATGGGATATGCAGTTTTTAGAAAGGCTTTCTTCATGAGGGTTTTCTGAGGTTAAGCTGAGCAATTTAACAAATAAATAAAGACTACGTTGTTTAAACAACAACCACAACAACAAAACCCCAAATCCTATAGTGGTGAGCTATCTTTGCATGAAAAGAAATAAACTTTCTCTTCATTTCTGTAGAACTGCTCTCTAATCTTAGTGAAATGGCTTTGCCAGAGTGTAATGTTGATCATTCAGAGACCTGAATAGAGGATGTCTCCATGAAGTTCAAACATAATCCTAGCATTTTAAGGCATAGAAAATACAGTGTTTAGAGATATAGGTCCTAGGTTTAAGCTCTCACTCTGCTAGTTATCCTCAGTGTGGTTCTGGAGAATTTCACTTCACAGTATTTTTTTTCTCTGTAAAATGAAAAAAAATAAAAAGCAGTGTATAACATATAGAACTATAAAAAATAAAGATGACATATATGAATGATCTATGAAAACTGTGAGGAGCTTTGTAAATTTTAATGTGGTTATTTCTTTGTTTTTACTATTGTTATTTGGTTTTATTATCATCCTAGGTAAATACAGGCATACCTGGGAAATATTATGGGTTCAGTTCCAGACTACTGCAATATAGTATTACAATAAAGTGAATCACAATTTTTGTTTTCCCAGTACACACAAAAGTTATTTTTAGGAGTTCTCTTGTGTCTTAGTGGGTTAATGACCTGGTGTTGTCACCCCTGTAGGTCTGGTCACAGCTGTGATACGGGTTTGATCCTTGGCCCTGAAACTTCTACATGCTATGGGTGCGACCCCCCCAAAAAAATTACTTTTACATTGAACTGTAAAAATGTAATCTAGTAAATGTGTAAGAGTATTATACACAAAATATTAGGTGCACTAAATTTGCAAATACTTTAAAATTAAAATAAGGTATAAAATGAAAATATAATTTTTTAAAAATAATCTATTGTTAAAGAACTAACCATCATCTGAGCCTTCGGGGCTCAAAATCTTTCTGCTGGTGGAGGGTCTTGCTTTCATGATCATGGCTGCTGACTGATCAGGATGGTA
Source organism: Phacochoerus africanus (assembly GCF_016906955.1). Taxonomy (NCBI): domain Eukaryota; kingdom Metazoa; phylum Chordata; class Mammalia; order Artiodactyla; family Suidae; genus Phacochoerus; species Phacochoerus africanus. The sequence goes on along the minus strand of NC_062544.1, from coordinate 267,655,174 downwards.
GTTGCTGAAGGTTAGGGTGGCTGAAGCAATATCTTAAAATAAGACAACAGTGAAGTTTGCCACTTGAACTGACTCTTTCAGGAATGATTTCTCATAGCATGTGATGTCATTTGGTAGCATTTTAGCCAGAATAGAACTTCTTTGAAAACTGGAGTCAATTCTCTCAAATCCTGCCACTGGTTTATCAACTAAGTTGGTATAATATTCTAAATCCTTTGTTGCCATTTCAATAATTTTCATAGCATCTTCACCTGGAGTAGATTCCAGTTTAAGAAACCACTTTACCTGCTCAGCCATGAGAAGCAACTCATCTGTTAGTTTTATCCTGAGATTGAAGCAATTCAGTTACCTCTTCAGGATCCACTTCTCTTTCCAGGTTTGTTTGTTTGTTTGTTTGTTTTCCCCACCACATCTGCAGTTCTTCCACTGAAGTCTTGAGTCTTTCAAAGTCATTCATGAAGGTTAAATTTGACATCATCTGAACTCTTGTTAATGTTTATTTTTAACCCCTTCCCTGGAAGCACAGATGTTCTCAGCAGCATCCAGAATGATGAATCCCTTCCAGAAGATGTTCAATTTACTTTGCCAAGATCCAATGGGGCAATCAATATCAATGGCACCCATAGCCTTACCAAATCCATTTCTTGAATAATAAGACTTAAAAGTCAGAATTACTCCTTGACCCCTGAGCTGTAGAATGAATGTTGTGTTTGCAGGCATGAAACAATATTAATCTCATTGTACATTTCCTTCAGAGCTTTTGGGTGACCAGGTGCATTGTCAATAAGCAGTAATATTTGGATATGAATCTTTCTTTTTCTGAGCAGTTGGTCTCAACAGTGAGTTTAAAATATTCAGTAAGCCATATTGTAAACAGGTATACTATCATTCAGACTTTGTTGTTCCATATATAGGGCCTAGATATAGGATAATTCTTAAGGGACGTAGAATTTTCAGAATGATAAATAAATATTGGCTTTAACTAAAAGTCACTGGTTTCATAAGCCCCTAACAAGAGAGTCAAACTGTCCTTTGGAGCTTTGAAATCAGGTATTGATTTCTCCTCTTTATCTATGAAAGTCCTAGGTAATAACTTCTAATAGATGGTTGCTTTATCCACATTGAAAATCTGTTATTCTAGTGTAGTTACTTTCACTAATTATCTTAGCTGGATCTTCTGGATAACTTACAGCAGCTTCTACATCAGCTCTTGCTGCTTCACCTTTCATTTTTTCTGTTACGGACAGAACTTCTTAAACTTGATGAATCAACCTCTGCCAGCTTCAAACTTTTCTTCAACTTCTTCACCTCTCTCAGGATTCACAGAATTGAAGAATATTAGGGCCTTTCCCTAGATAAGGCTTAGTCTTAAGAGAATATTGTGGTTGGTTTCATCCTCTATCCAGACCACTAAAATTTTCTCTATTGACAATAAAGCTATTTAGTTTTCTCATCATTCGTGTGTTCACTGGAATAGTACTTTTAATTTCCTTCCTATTTGCAATTTGGCTGTTTCGTGCAAGACATCTAGCTTTCATGCTATGTTGAGCTTGAACATGCCTTACTCACTATTCTTAATCATTTTTAGCTTTTGATGCAAAATTAGTGACATGCAACTCTTCCTGTCACTTGAAAACTTAGAGGTCATTATAGAGTTACTAACTGGCCATAATTTCAATATTATTGTGTCTCAGGGAATAGGAAGGCTGGAGGAGGAGAAAGAGAAAGACAGAGAATAGCCTATAAGTTGAGCAGTCAGAGCACACATATTTGTTGATTAAAACCACCCTTTTATATGGGCTTAATTTGTGACTCCCTAAAGCAATTAAAGTAGGAACATCAAAATCTAATTATAGATTTCCATAGCAAATATAACCATAGCAAAAAAATTTAAGGTACCATGGCTGTTATCAAAATGCAACACAGAGACACAGAGTGAGCAAATGCTGTTGAAAAAATGGCCCAATAAATTTGCTTCACACAGGGTTGCCACAAAACTTGTAAAAAATGCATCATCTGTGAAACACAACATAGTTATGCACAGTGAAATGTGGCATGCCTGTATTTAAATATGTATATAACCTTAATGACTGTGGATCAGAAATATTTATTATATTAGAGATGATGATTTTACTTGATTGGGTATGACTTTGTTTTTTAACACTGGCATCATTAATTTATTCAAAATTATTAATAACTAACACTAAGAAGTCTGGAGAATACATGAAGTTACAGAGTAAAGGGCATAGTCTCTGGCCCACAGTAAACACTTCAAGGTCAAGTTTTCCCCAGATTGTTTCTCCCAATGTTTTTTACATGAAGAGTTAAATTAGAGTTCTCAGGGATGAAGCAACTAATTTGCTTAGGGAATTACTGTTAAGTCTGGGCCCAAGATTCCTTGTATTAGACAAATTTGATGGATCTTATAATTGCACATTTTGCAAAACAATTAAGTTTGAGAAATCACAGTTTTATACATGGAACTACGCTAGGGTAAAAAATAAGCAAAAAAAATTTCACTATCATGAGTACAAATATTAAGTCCATTGTTATAATAATATATTGCTAGTCTAAATAGCCTAGAAAATGTATCACTGTGAATAATCACTGCTTCCATGGGGAAGTACACTGTCCATAATATAAGAATTAATGAATTCAACATATGCATGCTACTGAATACTAACACCAACCGAATTTTCATGAAAGATCTATTTATTACTCTGTGGATCATATAACTGCCTAATCTCTTCCTGCAGAACTGCTATGGAATACTCATTTGCCAACCCACACTGTGTGAGATATTTTAATTTTTAATGTTATAAATCTAATGGAATCACATTTAGTTTTCACTTTTGGATTTTAAGTATTCTTCATAAGTCAAATTATATCACAAAAATGGCCATTTCTGACTTGATTCATCATAGGCTTGTGATATAGATCTGAAGAAGTTAAAATTATCCTGGGATTTCAATATGTTAAAAAAGCGGCAAGCATTATTTTATCTGAGAAATGATGAAGAATACCAATGTGACTTATTCTAATTCATTCCATAAACAAGGAATCCGTGGTTGACATAGTAATTTTTCGCTCTTAGATCCTTTATATAAATAAGTCATCACTAATGACTGACGTGTGTTGCAACTTTTTGCCAGCTTTTCTCTATTGTATAATTGCTTCCGAGGCATCACAATTGGTTAGAGATTTTAATATGTGAATTTTACATATTATGTACTTGAATACCTTGGCTTATGTATCCTCACACTTGCTGGATTTTACAGCAGCTTATCTACTATTTTAATCTGATCATTAAGAAAAATGGAAGTTGATCTATGTACTTTTGAACTGACATTGCTGGTCGTTGTTTTCAACCATTTCAGTCATTTGGTTCCTGAATTATCTTCCTTATTCTCTTCCTTGACAATTTTATTTCTGAAGACCAGAATTTACTATATGTAGAAATAAGCTAAAATTATGACATTCATTTATGAAATGACTATGAAATCAATGAAGCAAGATTGACTTTCCTGATCATATTTGGATCAACTAGAATTAGCTTCCTTAGGGTACAGTGGCAGGGGAACAGATTGCTTAAGGATGGGTCATGCGACTTAGTATCTAATTTGTGATTAAAAAAATAATGCCTTGGTAATACATGCAGTTGGTAACATTAATGGGAAAAACTGGATTGGCCACTCTTTGGAGGGGTCTACAAGCAGTATGCTAATGCTCAAGTCTCTGTTTGGATCTTTTATGCCTAAATTTTATATTCTAAATCTTTCCATCAAATTAACATACTTTTACTTTTTTTTTTTATTTTAAACAACACATTATTGTATTAACAAACCTTGATAGGTGCTTTCACAAGTTTGGTTTCTATATTATGTTGCTATGTAGACCAAAAAGCATTAAAAACAAACATACACTAATTGTCAGTTAAATGTACCCATTATGGTTTTTTTTTGCACAAGTACTCAAATATTTGTGGAGTTTATAACAAATTTAGAATAGAAATTTTGACAAGGAATATAGTTTAAAATTTTATTTTTTTGCAGAAGTAACTAAATATTGACAGTACCTTTACTGTTGATTTCCTTCACAGATACTTAATGTCTGATTTAATAAAAGAGACAAATGAAGTATATTTTGAATAAGAAGTAATGCAAATAAATTTTACAAAGAAGTTAGGAACAGACATAAAAACATCAAGGTCAATGAGGCAGAAAAGTTATCCTAATTTAGAAAAGCACAGAGGGTTAAGAATAGAATGTTCACAGGACCACAGGCAAAAACAAAAAAAACAAAAACATATACATGCGTGTATAGCGATACACACATAAATGTAGGTTATCGCAAAGATGGAGGAAAATTGGAAATGAACATTTTCTTGATACAGTGAAATTACTTTTATGATGTAGTATATGTTCAACTTTCTTGGAACCAGACTTATATTTATTATATTTTTAATCTTACTATCCCTGGGAGAGGATGACAGTAAGGATGAGAGTTGGCTGCATTCACTAGAAGAAACTACTATGTAAAATGCTTGTTGGTTTCAACTACTTAGAAGGATAAAATCTACAGTTTTAATGCATTACAATTATGATCGTTTCAATATAATTAACATGTTTGAATTTTTCTCTTTCCTTCCTCATCGTCATTGTTATGCTGCTTCATTACTCCATTACCATCTCTTAACTTCCTAGAATTTGGAGTCAGTCCTTAGATTGTGAATGAGGGATTGAATATTTTGTATAGTTTGAAAATTGGTAGGAGAAACGCCAAGTTTTGAAATAATCTCCTCATACTCAGATTTTAAATAATTGTATTTCATTAAATTACTTTGGCTTTAATTCTTTTGTTATTTTTAAAAGCACTGACTTCTGAGAGGGTAACCTATAAAACAAATTTATATACAAGACAGATCTGGCAGAGGATGTCACTAAGAAGCGATGCTATGAATTAAGGGTTTCTGGAGATATAAGTGGAAGGAGAAGAAACACCAGCTTCTTTAATTTGGGTTGGTTGATCTGTCACTTCTCCAGAACCAAATAAAATAATAAAATTACTTTTAAAAATGTCTAACCTTGACCAATTATAAAGTAGTAATACAAACAGAAGCATCAAAACCCTGACTATGTTTCAGTAATACATCACACATTGCAAGGAGTTAAGCCAAGGAGGCAATTTTGTGAGAGAAACTTCCTTCAGTTTGCTCCCAATTTTGTAGCTTAAAGGTTTTCATTAACCAAGACAACTCAAACTCAGGATGGAAGCATCCGAACAAACTTCCAATGTTGGAACTTTGATCTTTCTAAATAAATTTGCTACCTTCTATTCCTTTTTGGATCTTGGAGCCAAACGTATTTTTCTGCCCATATTTTCACCTCCCACTATGAGAGAATACTGTAAAAAAATTGTATCCCTAATGCCAAGAGATGCCAGAAGCTCATTCAGTTCTGTTTTCCTTTGACCAGACAATTTCCCCAGTCACTTTCAGGAATAAACAGCTTTAGAAGGCAATCTTTGTAGCTTTAAAGACTTGTGTTATTCACACTGTCTCAAGCTCAAACCTCTCTCTAAAAGTCTCCTTGTTGAAACACTTGAGGATTCTGGATTCAGTCATTCAGTGCTTTCAAGTCTCCTGGTTTTTCTGCCACCTTTTCCCCTTTTTTCTTCTTTAACTGGATTCATTTGAAGCTGCTCTGCGTCCAACTTTGAGCAAAATGAGCACCTGAAATATTTTCAATCTAGTTTTGGAATGTATGAGTGATTTAAACATTTCTCATAAAAGAATTCTTTCTTTGCCTGCCCACTGGCTTTAGATACCTCTATCTGTATACAATATATTCATTTTTTGTAAAATTAAGTCAACATGTTTATTTGATAAAAAAACTGAAAGATCATATATGCATTTCCCTTTATACCTTCTTAGAAGAAAATACGTCTTTTTTGTTAAAGGGACAATTTAGAGTGATTTCCTTAAATCATTCCAGAGCTGTGATGTCTAATACAGGATCCATTGGCCCCATATGGTTAATGAATATTTGAAATATTGCTAATCCTAATTGAGAACTGTGCTCTAAGTATAAAAAATATATGCTGATTTGCAATACTTAGTGTGAAAAAAATAATGTAAACTATGTCCTAATAACTTTTACAGTGATTACACATTGAGGTAATTTTTGAATATAGTAGATTGATAAAATACGATTATGCTTCATTTTTAATTTCTCCTTTTACACTTACTATTCTACTATTTTGCACTAACTATTCGCATTATAATTTTATTAGAGAGCACTGGTAGTACAGTAAAAGATGACACTAAGGCAGAATAAGTTTAACTAAGTTTTTGAACTGTGTGAATGAAAAAATGAATGATATATATGTACACATACAAATATATATGTATATGTATGTTGATATTCTTACACATACACATGTAGGCATTTATACAGCTCTCTCTCTCTTTTTTCATTTTAGGGCTGCACCTGTGGCATATGGAAGATCCCAGGCTAGGGTAGAGTCGAATCACAGCTGCAGCTGCAAGCCTATGCCACAGCCAAGGCAGCACTGAATCTAAGTTGCATCTGGGACCTACGCTGCAGCTTGAGGCAACAATGGATCCTTAACCCACTGAGCAAGGCCAGGGATCGAACTCACAACTGTTCATCCCACTGAGACAGGTTCTTAACCCACTGAGACATGAATAGTACTCCTCTACATATGCTTTAGAATAATACTTACAAACACACATAACACAAATAAACACACCCTTTTGTATGATGAGTACTAAAACACTTGCTCTGGAGTTTTTATTTATGTGCTTTTTTCTTTTCACCATGACAGTGTTCTAACTATGCTTCAGCCATATGCAACATGTCACTGGGTGCTTTCTATTTGTTTATACTTTTAGTGAAAAACAAAAATCTAGAACAGTTAATAGGAAGAAAAATACAAAAGTTACATTTTTTATTATTTTCCTAATCATTTGTTAAGGCTTGAAATTGTGACTCTGGGAATACATGCTGTTATATCACCATTTAATATAAAAAGACAATATTTCTTCCCAACTATTTTATTGCTATAGTTTTATCAGACATTGTACTCAACAAATTTCTCTGTAGCAGTCTTATCAAAATCTCTGAAATATAACAATACAAAGCTGTTTCTAAATGATTTTGATTTTTTTTAAATTAAGTTTTTAGAGTATCATATTTCATTTCCTTTCTTAATGCCAATAGTTCTAATATAACATTCTGCCCAATTTTCAAGGATTAGGTTTATTATAAATTTAGTGGCTTAGTTTTATGAAAAATGTTGTCATAAGACTTTCATAACTTAGTGGAGGTGCTATGAGTTTAAAATGATTCAAGGAAAACTAGACAAAAGTTTTGAAACAGATCTGATTTTGATTACATTTACTATAAATGAAAAGAAGAGCCAAGTAAGCTAAGGAAATAAATGTAGTTAGTATATCTAAGCATTGTAAAGGTTAGAAAAACTATGTTAATGGAATGATATGCAGGTGAGGAGATAATAAATGAGATATTGCCTTGAAATTTTTGAAGCTAAGAATTGTCATCACTGTTAAATTGAAATCTAAAGACAGGTATTAGTAGGTCTCCTAAAAAAGACAAATATAAAGAATTTCTTTGTATTGTATACAAGGATAAATGTTAATGAGAATTCTAAAAATATCGATCCATATTAGTTTTTAGAATTACGGATTTCTTTAATGAACTTCTAGAATCTTACTTCTTCAGAAAAACTATAATTTCATTTCAAATTTCTTTTTTTGTTATAATCCCTTTATTTAATATATATATATATATATATATATATATATATATAACTTCTTTATTTTTTTCATTATAGCTGGTTTATAGTGTCAATTTTCTACTATACAGCATGGTGGCCCAGTTACACATACATGTATGCATTCTTTTTTCTCACATTATCATGCTCCCTTATAAATGACTAGATATAATTCCTAGTGCTATACAGATGCAGACTATTGCCTTTGGAATGGATAAGCAATGAGATCACTTCAAATTTCTTATTGAAAAGAGCATAATGACTGTCTTTGGTCTCTCTGCTTTCCTGCTCATTCCTTATGATTTAATATCTACTCACCCATCAAAGTGGTCTTTGAAAAATTCAAGTCATATTATCTTACTCTCTTAATCAGATCATTTCAATGAATTTCCATTTCACTGAGGATAAGCACCGACACTTGTCCCATATATACAAGTTGCTCCATGATCTGGCCTCTGCCCCCTTCTGCATGCATTTTATCCCCTGCCCTCAGTGCTTATTCTATTATATTTTTACCCACTTGGAATATGGCAAAAATTTTTCCTCTTGCCTGGCTTTCTACAGGTTATTTCTCCATTCTGGGAAGTTTGTTCCCCCACTTCATAAAACTTTGCGTATATGAAAAGCAGCCTCCAAGATAGCCCAGAATGACTGTAGCTCCCTGGTATCCTGGCACCTTTGAAGTTCCCTCACATATTGAATAGTGCTGACCTTGTTACCAACAGGTTATTGTAATTTGATTTTGTGATCTGATGCTGGGTCAAAAAGACACTGCAACTGAAGCATCTCTATATTGTATTTCTCGATCTGGGGGATCATCCTGAGGTTGCTCAAGTAGCCACGGAGAGTCCCACGTAGGAAAATGAGACCTCTAGTCATGAACCAAAACCACAAGAGTGAGCCATCCTGGAAGCAGATGGTATAGTGTTGACCAATGTTTCAATTACAATATCAAAAGAGAACCCCCAAAACAAAATCACCCATTTAGGTTCTGAAGTTCTGAACCAAAAAACCTATGAGATCAAATTACGCTTTCGCAATATTTTTATCTCTCTCTGATAGAAATGATTGAGTTGCTAAGAATAAGATCCTCAAATGCGGTAATAAATTAGTAATATTATAAATATTTGCATGGCCTCATTAGGAATATCCAATGAGTTAATTAAAAAAAAATTGGGGTTATAACTATTGAGAAAAAAATTGTATATATATACATATATGCATATATATAATTTTTCAGTTTTGTTAGTTTTTGTGATTTAAAGCAATTTTTCTTTGCATTTGATAAATATAGAGTATTCAACATAACATGGATAGCAGCTTCAAATGCCAGATCAGTAATCTGTTCTTGTAAATTGTATTAAAAATTATGGATTATAAAATGTGTCATTGAAATAGTATAATGCTTATAATTACTACATTACAATGAAATGAAAATAGAGGGCATTCCCGTGGTGGCTCAGTGGTTAACAAATCCAACGGGGAAACGTGAGGTTGCGGATTCGATCCCTGGCCATGCTCAGTGGGTTGAGGATCTGGCGTTGCCGTGAGCTGTGGTGTGGGTCACAGACGTGGCTCAGATCTTGCATTGCTGTGGCTCTGGTGTAGGCTGGCGACTGCAGCTCCGATTAGACCCCTAGCCTGGGAACTTCCATGTGCCGCGGGTGCGGTCCTAGAAAAGACAAAAAAAGAAAAAGAAAAAAAAAGAAATGAAAGTAGAAATTTTTTCCCAGCTATGTAGAAAAGAAAGAATGCCCATATGCCAATGAAGTCACAATGCCCGTAATTTCTGGGAAATGTACTGCTAATAAAAAAGCCAGGCTTTTTGTTTTGCAGCTTATACCCATCTGGGAAAAATAATTGTCCATATATTTTCCATGTAAAAATTGTCATAAAAATAAAGTGTAAATTATCTCATTGTTTTCTTTTTTATTCTTTCAAATAATTTTATTTTACATAAATATTGACTTGTTGCTTTTAGATATGTAATTTCTAAATTTTTCTTCTTTTTATTATGTGTCACTTTCCATTTTCTACTTTGTTTTGCCAATGTCCTTCACCCATACAAGTAATTCAAGTTAAAAATTATGTTTCGCACAAAACAACCCAATCAAAAATGGGCAGAAGGTCTAAATGGACTTTTCTCCAAAGAAGAGTTACAGATGGCCAAGAGGCATATGAGAAGATAATCAACATCACTAATTATTAGAGAAATACAAATCAAAACTACAATTAGGTATCACCCCACACCAATCGGACAGCCATCATCAAAAAAGTCTACAAGCAATAAATGCTAGAGAGAGCGGAGGAAAAAGAGAAACATCTTACACTCTTGGTTGGAATGTAAATCGGTGCAGCCACTATGAAGAACAGTATGATGTTACTTAAAGAAACCGAAAATGGAGTAACAATATAATCCAGCAATTTCACTACTGGGCATATATATGGAAAAGACAAAAAAAATAAAATCCAGAAAGATACTTGCCCCTGAATATTCACAGCAGTACTATTTATAATAGCCAAGATTTGGAAACAACATGTCCATCAATAGATTAATAGATAAAGAAGGTGTGGTATACATACAATGCAATATTATCCAGCCATAAAAAAGAATGAAATAAGGCCATTTGCAGCAATATGGATGGAAATAGTGACTGATACTAACTGAAGTCAGAGAAAGACAAATATCATATGATATCACTTATATGTGGAATCAAAAAATAATACAAACGAACTTATTTCCAAAACAAAGATAGACTCACAGATGTAAAAAACAAAATTATGGTTACTAAAAGGGAATGATGGGGAAAGTAAATTAGGAGTTTGGGACTAACAGATATACACCACTATACATAAAACATGAATGGGAAGGATCTACGGCATAGCACAGGGAACTATTTTTAATATCTTTTAATGACCTATAATAGAAGTGAATATGAAACCTTGTCTGTCTGTCCGTCTGTCTGTCTGTCTATCTATCTATCTATCTATCTGAATCCCTTTTCTGTAAACCAGAAACTAACACAACATTGTAAATCAACCATATTTCATTTAAAAATCTATATTTTCCATGTGTATATAATTATACATAAGCATATCTAAAGGTACCCATGTGAATACATATTTATTTCTAAGGACACTTTTGATGTTTGTTTTTCAAAAATTAAATGCATTTAAATTTTTTTTTCTGAACATTCTCTAGAATATATGCTAAATACGGTCAAGGATTTTTTTTTAACAGTTATCTCCCCAACACATTTTTTTTTCTACTGTACAACATGGTGACCAGTTACACATACATGGACACATTCTATTTTTGCACATTATCATGCTCCATCATAAGTGACTAGACATAGTTCCCAGGGCTACACAGCAGGATCTCATTGCTAATCCATTTCAAAGGCAATAATTAGTATCTATTAACCCCAAGCTCCCCAACCACCCCACTCCCTCTCCCTTGGCAACCATAAGTCTATTTATTCTCCATGTCCGTGATTTCCTTTTCTGTGGAAAGGTTCATTTGTGCCTTATATTAGATTCCAGATATAAGTGATATCATATGGTATTTATCTTTCTCTTTCTGTCAAGGATATCTATCAGCTTCATTTACCAGTTTTTCTCCAGCATCTAGTCTCAGAAGCTCTTTCTTAGGGACCTTGTGCAATGATAGGACTGCTCAATATGATAACACTAGATACACGTGGCTATTTACCACTTGAAATGTGCTTAGGACAACTGAGAAGCTGAATTTTTAGATTACTTAAAATTTTAATTGAAAATTCTAGCATAAAAATTAAACAGTTCTTACTGAGCTCATCAGTAATGAACCAGACTAGTATCCATGAGATTGCAGGTTTGATGCCTGACCTCACTCAGTGGGTTAAGGATTGGCATTGCTGTGAGCTGTGGTGTGGGTCACAGGCATGGCTTGGATCTGGCATTGCTGTGGCTGTGGTGTAGGCAGGCAGCAGCTGTAGCTCTGATTGACCCTTAGCCTGGGAATTTCCATATGCTACACGTATAGCCATACAAGCCAAAAAAAGTCAGGAATTCAAAATTTTAATTTTCAAAAATTCAAATTTAAAATTTAAAACATTACCTTTTTTGCAGGCCACAGTATTGGACATTGCAGGTCTAGAAAATACATACAAAACAATTATTTTAAATTTTTGTTTGCTTTTCAGAGCTTGCTGCATTTAAAATCATCCCAATCCAAGTGGATATTTTATATCCATATTTTAAAGACTATATAGTATGCTATGACCTAACTTTCCCACAATTTAATTTTTCCGTTCATTTTGTGCTGAACATTGATTTTGTTTCCTTATTTTTGTGCATTTGGGCATGCAGAGTTTTAAGTACTGAAGCTTTTATTTATATGTATTCTATTTATGAAATAGATACTTAGGAGTGGGGTTAGAGGGTAAATATATTTTTATTTCAATAATATAAGTGCTGTTGCACCGATTATTTTTAAATAATATTTTGGAATCTGTATGCTAGCAATAAATGCTAGTTTAGATGTTCTCATTCAAAAATTTGTCTGTCCGGGACAGTAGTAATTAATTGCAATTTTATTTGCATTTCTTTGACTATCAAAGAGATTGAACATCTTCATATACAATCAACATTTTAGACCTGTATATTTGCTCCACATGTTAAATGGTCTTTGCACATCCTTTTCCCATTTCTTTATTATGTTGCTTATTTCTTGACAGTGTATCAAATGCCTTTTATTCAAATAATATTATCATATAAATGGCATCTATTTACAAATAATTTTTCTGTTTCACTGATCTAATTATTTCTATTGCAATAAAATATTAACTTGACCAAAGTGTCTTTATAGTGGTTTTAGATATGAACTTTATCCCATTAGTGGTCTTCTGTTTGAATATGTTGCAGGTATCTATTTTCCTATAAAAATTTCAGGTCAGTTGTTCAAATAAAAAAATACTGATGTGATTCTAATTAAATTTCATCATTTTTCATATATGAGATAGCTTTAATTTCAGAGAATTTATATCTTATATTAAATGTTACATGCCCAAACATATCATTTGTTTCTATTGTTTGATTAGTTGTTTTATTCCATTTTTACACATCAGATCACTCTATTATTACTACTAATTTTTTTTTTCATCTCCCTCTTCATAGTTTGTTCTGGATTCCAGCTTAAAATCCATGGCTAATCATTTAATCACTCTAATGCATTTATGCTCTATCTCTGTCTACTCTACCGTTATCTCCTTTTGTTTTCCCCTTGGCATAACCTCTAGCGTAATTACATTCACCTCTCCACTTTCTCTGACCCTGTACTATTACTGTTTACTGGTCCTGGAGGAAAAAGGACATTCATAATTTTTACACAGAGAACCATGGATATGGATATACCTCCACGAATAACAATAAGGTTTTTTACAATCTCAGACAATCATATAACATATTCTTATTTATACTACTGACTCAATCTTTGAAATTCTGAGTAAAAAGTCTCCCCAGTTTACTCAGAGTAAATGAGTGCAACATCTTTACAAGAGTCTCCAAGACTCTGTTTTATTTCTGCACCCACCTCCTAACATACTCCTTGCATGCTCCGCTCCAGAAAGTCAAACCTCTCTGATGTTTCTCAAACATAACATGACATGCATACTTGAATATTCTGTTATGCTTGAATAATATTCACCAAGATATACAGTTGGTTAACTTCATCCATAACATTAACTATGCTAATGTTTTGCATACACCTAAGCCTGATCTTGTTATTGAGTTTTGAAAATCACTTTCTACATATAATAGGCAGAATTCTAAGATGTTCCCCAGAATTCCCATTCCCTGATGCACACTGCTTCCACCTTGCATGTGGGCCAGACTTTTAATAAGATGTGATTTCTCTCCTGTGATTAAGTTAGATTAAATAGCAATGGTGAAGGAATTTTGCAGGAATAATTAAATTCACTATTCAGTTAATATCGAATTAATCAAAAGGGAGATTACATTGTATGTAACCAATCTTATCATGTGAGCTCTTTAAATAGGGTCTAATTTTTCTTTGAAGAGAGAGCTTTTAAACCAGAGATGATCTTATGCTGAGACCTAAGAAGAAAATTTCCATGTTGCAGAGAAAGCTATTTGACAGAGAATAGCAGGGAGCTTCTGAAACTTAAAGCTCTCAAACGTAAAAAGTGCAGAAAACTGAACAAAGACAATAATCAATAAGCTGGGAAGAGAAACTCAAGCTTCAAGTGACATGACACAGTAGCCCAAATGACACCTTGAATGTAGCCTTGTCAAACTCAGTTCAGAAGACAGCTAAACCATGCTCAAAGTCAGAACAATCATGTAGTTTTTAGCCCCTAAGTTGTAGTCATTTGTTACTTGTCAACAGACAACTAACAGAGTCTCACTTTCAACTCTCTTTAATTTACTCTAATTTGTTTTTCCATAGCATTTATCACTTTTATCAATTTTCATTTAATTTTTGGATTCTTGAATAATTTGGCTCAAGCACATATATAAACTCTGCAAAGGAAAGAATAGTTCTTCTTTGTTTGTTCTTTTTAAAATCCTGACCTCAGAGTTCCCGTCGTGGCCCAGTGGTTAATGTATCTGACTAGGAACCATGAGGTTGCGGGTTCGATTGCTGGCCTTGCTCACTGGGTTAAGGATCCGGCATTGCCATGAGCTCAACCACATATATAAACTCTGCAAAGGAAAGAATAGTTCTTCTTTGTTTGTTCTTTTTAAAATCCTGACCTCGGAGTTCCCATCGTGGCTCAGTGGTTAATGAATCTGACTAGGAACCATGAGGTTGCGGGTTCGATTGCTGGCCTTGCTCACTGGGTTAAGGATCCGGCATTGCCATGAGCTGTGGTGTAGGTCACAGACACGGCTTGGATCTGGCATTGCTGTGGCTCTGGCTTAGGCCAGCAGCTACAGCTCTGTCTAGACCCCTAGCCTGGGAATCTCCATATGCCGCAGATGCAGCCCTAGAGAAGAAAAAATAAATAAATTAATTAATTAAAATAAAACGCTGACCTCATAAACTTAGAACACAACTTCTTATAATAGGTGTTCAATTCAATAAATATTTGATCAATAAACAAATGGTTTCATTTCTTCCAATGTGATTTTAGAGTCATATTCATAAGTCATAAATCTTTAAAAATTATTTGTATTTTAAAGTTTTCATTCTTAATAGAAAAAAATTCCCCTCTATTCTTTTCCTGTTGCAAAGTGGTATTGCTTTTAATATATTTATGTTATAGCCAGCAATTTTATGTAATTTCCCCATTAATTCTATTAAATAATTATTTTTCCTAGAACTTCTTGGATCTTCTTTAGCTTTATAAGAATTTCATGGTAGAGTTCCCTGGTGGTACAGTGGGTTAAGGATCGGATGTTCTCACTGATGTGGCTCAAGTTACTGCTGTGGCATGAGTTCCATCCCTGGCCTGTGAACTTCGGCACAAAAGGGCGGGGCCAAAAAAAAAAGCATTTCGTAGGGCAAAAAATGTATAGTTTTCTCTTCTAAAGTAAATACCAAGTATTTGTGTTTTACTTTATGAAGTAAACCAAAAAAATATTTAATTATAAATGGTATTCTCTGATGCCATGTAGACTCAGAAGACCATCACAGGAATGCTTTGCACCAGAATACTCAGATTTAGGATAAATCATAATATGGCAGCAGGGAAATATGAGGCTCTTTTCTTCCACAGAAGTAGTCCACAGCTGTAAAGAAAGCATTACTTTCTCTTATCTGAAAGAACTCATGCTCAAGGGCTTAAAACTCATGTTTAGACATCTTATATCCCTTAAGAGCCAATGACCAAACTCTTTCCTTTTCTTTTCTTTATAGGGCTACACCTGTGGCATATGAACGTTCTCAGGCTGGAGTCAAATCAGAGCTATAGCTGCTGTTCCATGCCACAGCCACTGTAATGCGGAATCCGAGCCACCTCTGTGACCTACACCACAGCTTATGGCAACACCAGATCCTTGACCCACTGAGCAAGGCCAGGGATCTCACCAGCATCCTCATGAATACTAATCGGGTCCGATTCCACTGTGCCATGATGGGAACTCCTGTGGTAAGCTTTCATAAGAGTGGCTTTCAGTATCTTCACCAGGAACATACCAGTTACAAATCTCACCACATTAAGAGAAGCCCAAGCTATGCCTTGACCATCAAATATAGTTTCTTTCAAGCCAGATGCAATATGCAAAATAGGGTTCATGTTTATTACAAAACAATGATGCCTAATAACATAACCCATATTCCACCCTTACCAGATTGTCAAGGAAGCAAGCTGTCAAGCTGAAAAAATGACTTTCCAATTCTATGGCTATACCACGATTTTCATAAAGGTTTTAATAATTTGTAATTTACTTCATTGCTGAATTTTCAGAAATGATTATTTGTGGATATGATTTATTATTTTCATATTTATTCAGAAATTTTTATCAGTAAGTGGCTGAAGAATTGCAATGTGTGATGGTTCAGTATCTTTTGGTTTTATTATATTATTTGTGTGTTTCTAATTTTATAGTAGATGATGTTAATAGATTTCTTCTTTGGATCAGATTTACACAGAAAAATAGACAACATTTTGAATGGGAAAGGAGATGGTGCCACAGCTATGAGTTCATTTTACTAATTTAGACTGTTGAATGCCAAAAAAAAAATGGCAGATAGGGAAGTCTTAGGATGAATCTGATCAAACATTAAAATAAATATTCTCAAAATCAATTCAAGAATTTGTATGAAACAAATTACCCTCTTAATTGTTTTTTGGATTTTTAGAAAAATGTCCCTTTAGATGATTTCTTTGATTTGAAGGTTGCCACTGACGTGTTTTTTTTATGAGTAGTTGAGAGTTCAATTGTCAATTTAATTATTTTCTAATTATATTGGATTATGATAACAGAATACGATATACAACATATTTAAGTATTTTGTTTGTTTTCTCTCTAGCCAAGGACATCATTATTTTTTATAAATATATCATACACAGTTAGAAGATTTTAGGGGGTGTGTGATCTGAAATTCTTTGTCTCAATTTGTGTTTGTGTGTTTGTGCATATTTACCACTGTATGTACTCACTGCTCTTTTTGACTTTATACACTGACTTATTTGACATGTTTTAAATGGCTCATAGCAGTTGCATATTTTTCAAAAACATGTTTATACTCACAAAATATCCTTTATCTTGTTAGATGTATTTAATCTCAAATACACAATTTTTGGTATTTAGTATTTCCTTATTTTGTTTTTGTAAGCATTTGCCTCATATTTGATTACTTAATTTATAACACTTTGAATTAGATATCTTTCAAATAGGACATCGATAGTTTTAGGTTTTTTGATAAACTGTTGTGATGGTTTCTCTTTCTTTTAATTGGAAAATTCAATGTTATATTTTATATCCTGTGTGATATTATTACCTCTGATTTTTTCATTATTTATGGAACATTCAAAAAGTGTATTTTGGAGG
Source organism: Phacochoerus africanus (assembly GCF_016906955.1). Taxonomy (NCBI): domain Eukaryota; kingdom Metazoa; phylum Chordata; class Mammalia; order Artiodactyla; family Suidae; genus Phacochoerus; species Phacochoerus africanus. Next base: position 267,637,861 of record NC_062544.1, on the reverse strand, counting down.
TCCCTTATGGCACAGTGGTAAGGATCACAGTCTTGTCACTGCTGTGGCTCTGGTTACAGCTGTGGTGCGGGTTCAATCCCTGGCCCAGGAACTTCCACATACCATGGGTGCAGCCCAAAATTTTTTTTTTAATTTGTGTTTTGTTGTGGTAAGAATGCAACATGACATCTACCCTCTTAACAAATACTTAAGTGCACAATTCAGTATTGCTAATTTAGGCACAGTGCTATACAACAGATTTCTGGAATATATTCATCTTGCATGATTGAAATTTTGTTTCTGTTGATTAGCAATTTACCACTACCTCCTCCCCCAGTCTCTGGTAACCATCACTTTATTCTTTGATTCTATTAATTTGACTATTTTAGATACCTCAAATAAGTGAAATAATGCAGGATTTGTTGTTCCAAGACTTGCTGCTTTTGATTAGAATAATGCCTTCAAGTTCCACTGGTGTTGTCTTGTATGGCAGATTTCCCTATTTTTTTTTAAGGATGAATAATATTATTTTTCATCGTGAAAGAAAGTTAATTTCTGTCAAATCCTTTTTTTTTTTTTTTGGCACTATCGGGATACTCATAAGATCTTTCTCCTTCGTTCTGTTAATGTGACCATCCTTGCATCCTACGTATAATTCCCACTAGATCATGATATATGATTCTTTTAATGTGTTTTTTATTTTGGTTTTGTAGCAATTTTGTTAAGGATTTTTGCCTTTACATCCTTTAATGATATTGGCATGTAGTTTTCTTTTTCATGATATTTTTGTCTAGTTTTTGGCATCGGGGTAATGGCAGCCTTGTCCAATAAATTACAAAATGTGAAGAGCTTTTGGCATTACTATTACTACTGTTATTATTTTGAATATATTTGGTAGAATCAGTGAAAGCCATCTGGTCTGGACTTTTATCTGTTGGGAAGTTTTTCTGTCATTTTTGTGTTCTTACAATATATACTCGTAATTTATTTATTTTGTACATAGTGCTTTATACAGTTTATACCTCGTAATATTCTGCCCATATCTTATCCATCCTCTCTTCTCTCTCACTGCTGATAAGCACTAGTTTGGTCTTTATAATTCTGACTCTGTTTCTTTCTCTTTTTTGTTTTATATTTCAGATTCTATACTGGAAGGCTTTTCGTTATTGATTCAATCTCCTTATTGGTTATAGATCTATTCAGACTTTCTATTTAATCTAGATTCAGCCTGGGTAAGTTTGTTTCTAGAAATTTATTCATTTAGTCCAGGTGATCCAGTTTTTTAGCATGTAATTGTTCATAGTTATTCCTTATGAACCTTGTTCTATTTCTGTGACATTAATAGTAATGTCTCCTTTGACATTTCTGATTTTATTCTTTTGAGCTTCGCCTTTTCTTAGTCTGCTAAAGATTTTTTAGTTTTGTTCATCTTCCCAAAAACCTACTCAGTTTTGTTGATTTCTTTCTATTTTTTATTCTTTATATTATAAATTTATTTTATTTATTTTATTTTTTTGTCTTTTTGCCTTTTCTAGGGCCACTCCCGCAGCATATGGAGGTTCCCAGGCTAGGGATCTAATAGGAGCTGTAGCCGCTGGCCTACACCAGAGCCACAGCAACGCAGGATCTGAGCCATGTCTGCAACTTACACCACAGCTCACGGCAACGCCAGATCCTTAACCTACTGAGAAAGGCCAGGGATCGAACCCTCAACCTCGTGGTTTCTAGTCGGATTGGTTAACCACTGAGCCACGACGGGAACTCCTTTCATTTTAATTTATCTCAATTTATTTTCCAATTTCCTGTTTGATTTCTTTGAATTGATTGTTCAAAAAGGTATTGTTTAATTGCCATAATTTGAGAATTTTCTGGTTTCTGATATTGTTTTCTACTTTTATGTCATTGTAGTCAGAAAAGATACTTGGTATGAATTTAATCTACTTAAATTTATTGTCTTGCTTTGTGATTTAACATGTCATCTATCCTGGTGTATATTCCATGTCCTCTTGAGAGGAATGTAGATTCTATTGTGGTTGAGTGGAATGTTCTTGGTTTGGTTTATAGGGTTGTTCAAGACCACTGTTTCTTTGTTGTTTTTTCTGTCTGATTTTTCAATTCACTGTTGAAAATGGACTATTAAAGTATCATACTATTAATATGTTACTGTATACTTCTCCCTTCAGTTCTGCCAATGTTTGCTTTATATATTTAGGTACTCTAATGTTGAGTACATATATATTTGTGATTGCCATATATTTCTGATGCTTTGATTCTATTTTACATTGCTTTTTTTTCTCTTTTTCCTTTGCTTATTTTTGCTAGTTTGTACTAATTTTCATCCATGATATTTTTCTCTTTGTTAAGCTGTATATCTTACGGTATTTTTTAATCCACTAATTGCTGATCACCTTCCTTTTCAATGTGTTGATGAACAGATACCTATTTATTTTTTATTGTTTGAACTAAACAATAACTCTTTCACACTCTAACATATTTTCCAAAGCAATAGTCTGGATGTTACTGCTTGACCAATAAGTTCATTTTTCACCACACATTTCCTTTTTTCCTACATTAATATGGGATCTCTGAAAAACAGATTGCCAAGAGGAAAAAAAAGAAAAAATGGGTGGCTGGAGACAGAAAAGAGGAGTGATTTGTAAGACAAGGGAAAATGGAAACTGAGACATAGACACATTTCATCTACTACATTGTTTGTCTTAGAGTTAGGGAAAAAAAAAAAAGGACAACATTGTAAAATGCCTTGCAGTTAAAAAAAAAAATCAATGATAGAAATAGGCTTAAATATTTAATTTAATAGCTATCCTTGGAAAACTGTGATGAATGCACTTTTATATTTGTGACTAAGAAATCTGTATCATCTGTTTCCAGAAATAGTTATTACTCTGCTTTTATGCTATGGAAATTTCCTGCAAAATCAGTTGCTTTCATTATTGAAAGATGATTAATACATATTCTTGAATGCTATTCTACATAGATAGTTTGATAAACAAGACAATGTTTCAAGTGCTTTAGTTTGTGAGACCAAAAGACATATGCAACTTTTGATTAAAATTTCAGTTATCAAAGGAAGTAATTTTTCTAAAAATGCTCCCTTCTCTTACAAATTAGATTTTTTTTTGACAATTACCACTAGTAAAGTCTATTCTCAATCATTTGGAGTAATTAGATTCAAGTGTTGAGTGATAAATTTCTTATACTTTGGCATTTTAATCAGAACACTACTGTAACAAAAATGTTAATGAAAGCACACTTTTAATCAACCTTCAGAGAAAGGGAAAATATATTAATTTAAAAAGTGACAAAGACACAGAAATTGATAAGCCATGAAGATTTTGAGGGATATGTATTTTTTCTTTTGCATGTGAAATGTCCTACATGTTTTTTAAAAGGTTGCTTACAACTAATTTTTTATAAGAGTAAGATTCCAAATTTTATAGTCAGAAAGATCTGGTTTGATGCATATTTTAATCATTATTTCCTATGTTTTTTGCATGTGAAATGTGTTTAATAGTATGTATCTCTCAGGGTTGTTGAGAGGATTCAATACAAGTGTACAAAACAACAACAGTACTTAGAATATTTCAAAAGCAAGATTGTTCAACTAAAGTCAGCTGCTTTCATTTTTGTTTAAAATACCACATATGCGATAATGTCAATGGAAAGGAATTTTTTAAAGTAAGAACTATTTATGAAATAAAAAACCCAATTAGATCAAACAAAAAAGAATTGTTTCTATAATAACAAGATATTCTGTAGGAGCCACTAGTCAAGAAAACATTACAACAATGGGTCCATTCCAGACTATTTGGAACTTCAGGTAGTTATAATAGTCTTGATCAATTTTTAATGTAATTTTTGATTTTTGTATATTTTATTTTTTATAGTGATGTGGTAAAATGTGTTTACATAATTTATAAATTAAAAACTGTATTTCTACCACCTCTATTCCATCACATAATTATCATTTCTTTCTTTTTTTAAGGCTGGGATATAGTTGATTTATAATATTATATTAGTTTCATGTGCACAACTTAGTGGTTCAAAATTTTTATAGATTAAACACCATTTATGTAGTTGTTATAAAATATTAGCTATATTCCTGGTGCAGTGAAATATATCTTTGTAGCTTATTTTATTCAGAGTAATGTGTATGTCTTCATCCCCTAGATTTATCTTTCTTCTACTCTCTCCAGTCTCCTCATTGGTTGTTCTCTACATATTTGAGTCTATTTATTTTTTGCCACATTAACTAGTTTGTTTTCATTTTTAGATTCCACACATACACAATAACATACAGTATTTATGTTTCTCTGTTTGACTTATTTCATTAAGCATAATACCCTTCCAATCCACCCAAGTTGTTGCAAATTGCAAAAGTCTGATTCTTTTTTACAGCTGTGTTATAGCTTATTATGAATATATCCATTCCCTTGTTGATAGACATTTAGGTTGCTGCCATATCCTGGCTATTGGAAATAATATTGCTTTGAACATGGGGATGCATGTGTCTATTACAATTAGTGTTTTACTTTTTTTTCCCAGCTATATGCCCAGGAGTAGAATTGCTGGCTTACAGGCTAGTTCCAGTTTTAGCTTTTTGAGGAACTTCATACTGTTTTCCACAGTGGTTACAGAAATTTATAATCCCACCATCAGTGTTACAAGATTTCCCTTTTTATGTATCTTTGCCAACATTTTTTTTTTTCTGGTCTTTTAGATGATAGTCATTCTGACAGACATGAGATGATATCTCATTGTGGTTTAATTGGCATTTTTCTGATGATTAGGAATGCTGAGCATCTTTTCATGTACCTGATGGCCATCTGTATGTCTTCTTTGGAATCATGTCTATTCAGGTTTTATGCTCATTTAAAAAAAAAATATTGGCTAATAGTTGACTTACAATGCTGTGTTAGTGTAAGATGTACAGCAAAATGAATCAGTTATATATTTGCATGTATCCATTCACTGTTAGATTAATTTCCTATATAGGTTATTACACAGTATTGAGTAAATTTCTGTATGCTATACAGTAAATCCTTGTTACTTACCTACTTTATGTATAATAGTGTGTATATATTAACCCCAATCTCCTAATTAATCCCTCCCTCCAGTGTGTCCCCTTTGGTAAACTAAACTTTGGTTTTAAAATCTTTGACCCTATTTCTGTTTTGAAAGTACTTTTGTATCATTTTTATTAGATTCAATATATTAATGACCTCATATGATACATGCCTTTCTGTTACTTTACTTAGTATGATAATCCCTAGGTCTACCCATGTTGCTGCAAATGACATTATTTAATTCTTTTTATGGCTAAGTAATATTTCATTGTATATATGTACCACATCTTCTTTATCCACTCCTCTGATGATGGACATTTAGGTTGCTTCCATGTCTTAAGTATTGTAAATAGTGGTACAGTGAACATTGGGGTGCATATGTCTTTTTGAATTGTGGTATTCTCTGACTATATCTCCAGGAGTAGGATTACTGGTTTATATGCTTGTTTTATGTTTAGTTTTTTAAGGATTATCCATCTGTATGTCTTCTTTGGAATTATGTCTATTGAGGTTTTCTGCTCATTTTTTAATTGAGCTATTTGTATTTTTTATTTTGAATTGTATGAGCTATTTATTTTGTATATTTACTCCTTATCAGTCATATAATTTGCAAATATTTTCTCCAATTCTGTAGACTATCTTTTCATTTTGTTGATGGTTTCTTTTGCTGTGCAAAATGTGTAAGTTTATTTTTGCTTTTGCTTCCCTTGCTTTAGGAGACAGACTCAAAAAATATTGTTAAGATTTATGTCAATGAATGTTCTATTTTCCTCTAAGAGTTTCCAGTCATAAAGTTAGGTATTCAATCTTTTAAAATTTATTTTTGCATATGTTTATGAAGAAATGTTCTAACTTCATTCTTTATGTGTAGCTCTCCAGTTTTCCCAGAACCTCTTATTGAAGAGATTCTCTTTCTCCACTGTAAATTCATGCCTCTTGTTTTTCAAGCTAGTAACATGATGTTTTGATTACTGTAGTTTGTACATTCTGAAATCAGGGACTGTGATTCCTTCAGTTCTGTTCTTTCTAAAGATTTCTTTTGGCTCTCCATACACTTTTGTATTTACATACAAATTTAAAAATTATTTTTTCTATATCTATGAAAAAGTCATTTTATTTTGATAAGGATTGTACTGAATCTGTGGATTTCCTTGGGTAATATTTTCATTTTAACAATAGTAACTTTTCTGATCTATGAATATAGTAAATACTTCCATCTGTTTTTATCATCTTCATTTTCCTTCATCAATGTTTCATATTTTTCTGACAGTGAAAGTATTTTACCTCTTTAGGTAAGTTTACTTGTAGGTATTTTATTCTTTTTGATGATTTGGTAAATAGGATTGTTTCCTTAATTTCTCTTCCTGATTATTTAATCTAGTGTATAGAAATGCAATGCATTTCTGTTTATTAATTTTTTATCCTGCAACTTTACCAAATTCCTTGATGAGCTCTAGTGGTTTTCTGGTTGTGTCTTTAGATTTTCTGTATATAGTATGTCTGCAATCGGTGACAGTTTAACTTCTTCGTTTCCAGTTTGGATTCTTTTTATATCTTTTTCTTGTCTGATTGCTGTGCCTATGTCTTCCAATACTGTGTTGAATAAAACTAGCAAGAACGTGTATCTTTTGAAAGAACTTATTTACAAAGCAGAAACAAACTCACAGGGTTATCAAAGGGGAAACTCTGGTTGAGGAGGGTTAAACTTGGAGGAGGGGATTAACACATACTCACTTCTTTATATAAAATAGATAACTAACAAAGAACTACTGTATAACATAGGAAGGTCTATTCAATGTTTTGTAATGATCTATATGGGAAAAAAGAATGGATATATGTATATGTAAAACTGATTCGCTTTGCTGTAAATCTGAAGCTAATTCAATACTGTTAATCAACTATACCTCGATAATTTTTTTTTCAAAATGATGTATCCTTGTCTTGTCCCTAATCTTAGAGGCTTTTAGAGCAAATGCTTTCAGCTTTTCATCAAATATAATTTTGACTTTTTTTTTCAAAAATAAAGGAATTATTAAACCAGATGATAATGTAAATGATACCCAAAACATTGATGGCTGCATTTGTTGGGTAATCCACTATATGACTAGGCACTGTAAATGTATCTCACTTAATTTTCAAAATAATCCTATGGGATTTTGTGACTGACATTTTATGAGGAAAAAAAAAACCTCAGAAAGATGTAATAATTAGTGGAGTGTCACAGGGTTTAAGAATCCAAGGTATCTTCTCTTTGTCTCTCAGGAAAATGAGAAATAACAGAGAAGCTGTTCCTCTTCTTAATATGTTAGATTTCTTAGTTCTTTAGATGAAAGGATGGAAGGAAGGAAAGGACGAAGGAAGAAGGCCAGAAGAAAAGGAATAAATAGGTTCAAGATGAATGTTACAAAACTCAAGTGTCAGAACCTGAGATGATGTATGTTTTGTAATAACTCCTGAAAACAATAACTAAATATATGATTTTTAAATTGCTGTAAAAACAATAATAGTAAAGGAATTATGGTTTACACAAAATAAGGAATTCCTTTGCTTTGTGTTGGAATTAAATCATATGTCAAATAAGAATTTCATTTTTTATTTAAACACATTACCATCATTTTTTGCATATATATAATTAATGTTAATGTTACACATGGAGGAAAATTACTTATTCAATAAATTCTGTTGTGATGGCAATCCTTGATAACCATGAAATCCTTGAGAAAAACTGAAAAAAAGTGAACTGTACCTCTGGCATGAAATAAAAAGGAGTTCACTATTGTTGTGCGATAGATAGCAAGTGTCACAGTAGAGAGTAATACGCTTATCTTCCTTGCAAATATTTAATACTAAATATTTTTTATCACAGATCCTATTTAGATTTAGAGTCTTACATACTCCACCAAAAATGACTTGAAGTCATTCTGAGCTCCAAAAGATTCTTATCCACAGGTTAAGAAGTTGACATCAAAGCTATGCTCACTCACACAAAACAATAACTCAAGCACATGTTTGTAGGAAACTATTACAAAAAGAAAGAAAATCAAAACAAAACAAAAAATATTCTTATCATTTTAAGCCAGGACGTAAGACCTGGTACAGATGGATTAATGTGAAATAGCTTTATCAATGGCCATATCTCTAAGCTGTGATACCTGGGACAGGTTATTTCACCTTTCTAACTCAGTTCCTTCAAGGATTAAACAGGAAAGTAATACAGGGAGTCTGAGGGGATTTAAGCAATATGGCAAACTGCTGATTACAATGCTTGCTAGAAATGTTCCTTTTCTACTTCTATAAGGAAAGTAAAAAAAACCTCATGAGGCACATAAAATAGTTTCTAGTCAAAATAAGCTATTCGAACTAATGCAAAGATTTACCCTCTGGAACCTAAACTTTGTGATCGACTGAAGTTAAGGTATTCATGTTCAACTGACAGGACTTAAGTTGGGAGAAAGCCTGTATCTCTCTGGGGTATAGAGAATTCATACTACTCACTAGTGCACAATTTCTGGAAACAAGGATGTTTGAAGCCTTTGGATATTGTCAGGGCTAGAGAAGATGTGCTGTGTACATTCAGAAGCAGATGAAGGGGCAGGAGAGCCAAGGGTCTGCTGTTGTATTGTCAGAGACTGAAGGAATCAATTAGTTGATCAAATCAGTTGATCAATTAGTTGACCAAAGGCTTTGATGTTTAGGGAAAGCCAAATTGAGAATGAAGTTTCTTCTCTTTAACTTAGTACGGTATGATCATGAGTGTGGGTAGTTGATAGGGGAAAACAATGCCCTCGGAGGAGACTGTGAGGATATCTGTGTACTGTATTTACTTGTAATCCTGCTGTGGGGGAGGGGGCCATAAAACTTGAGCCCAACTGCTCTTGATTAAAATGAAGCCCTTGATTTTTCCTGTAATTTGTTTGGCTTAGTGGAATCAAGAGTGACCTATAAAATATTTCCCAAGCCGTAAACTCTATTTCAAACATATCAAACTCTTTCAAAAACAATTGTTCAAGGAGTTCCCATCATTGTGCAGTCATTAACGAATCCGACTAGGAACCGTGAGGTTGCGGGTTCGATCCCTGGCCTTGCTCAGTGGGTTGAGGATCCAGCGTGGTGTGGGTCCCAGATGCGACTTGGATCCCGCGTTGCTGTGGCTGGAGCATAGGCCAGTGGCTACAGCTCTGGTTAGATCCCTAGCCTGGGAACTTCCATATGCCGTGGAAGTGACCCTAGAAAAGGCAAAAAGATAAAAACAAACAAACAAAAAAAAACAATTGTTCAAATAGATAAGGATATATGCTAATAATTTGAAATAAAGACAAAGAAAAGCATATTGCTTCAAAGTAGTGCTGCTTTTTCCCCTACAGGATTTTTTTCTTGGTTTACCTAGTAGAAAGAATAACATATGGATGGTAGATTTTGTTTTTTGTTTTGGTGTGGTTTGTTTTATTTTTCCTCTCTATTTCAGGCTTTTCTTTATGTTAAGGTAACATAGGACAAAATTTTTCTTTGACTTCCTTGTGGAAATGAAATCAGGTTAGTGCCGTTATATTTTTTTCAAAATAATTACATAATCTTACTCTTCTGGGAAGATGCTATGTTACTACTGAGAATTGGGTCAGGGTATCCAAGTGGATAGAACTGGGAGAGACCTGGGAGATTATTTCATCCAATAGTTTCCCAACTCTGGCTGCACACTGAAATTACCAGTTGAAAGCACATCTCCATATGTGGATCTCAGGGTTTGCTCGGGGTGATTCTGAGTCAAGACTGAGAACCAGTGATATAATCTATTTCCCACACTGACAGTTTGGGAAACTGAGACGCTCACAGATTAAAATTTAAGCAATGTTATCCAATGAATAAATAGCAAATCTGAAGTGAAAGCCTTGTTTTCTGAAATCAAAATAAGACATGAAGAGGTCAGTCTCCCAAAGCAATAGAAATAAGGGCAAAAATAAACCAATGGGACCTAATCAAACTGATAAGCTTTTGCACAGCAAAGGAAACCAAGAAGAAAACAAAAAGACAACTTACAGAATGGGAGAAAATTGTTTCAAATGATGGAACTGACAGGGGCTTAATCTCTAAAATATACAAGCAACTTACATAACTCAACAGCAAAAAAGCCAACAACCCTATGGAAAAATGGGCAAAAGACCTGAATAGACATTTCTCCAAAGAAGATATACAGATGGCCAACAAGCACATTAAAAAATGCTCAACATCCCTGATTATTAGGGAATGGAATATCAAAACTACTATGAGGTACCAACTCACACCAGTCAGAATGGCCATCATTAATAAGTCCACAAATAACAAATGCTGGAGGGGGTGTAGAGAAAAGGGAACCCTCCTGCACTATTGGTGGGAATGTAAGCTGGTACAACCACTATGGAGTTCAGTATGGAGATACCCTAGAAATCTATACATAAAATTACCATCTGACCCAGCAATCCCATCTTGGGCATATATCCGGACAAAACTTTCCTTGAAAAAGGCACATGCACCCGTATGTGCATTGCAGCACTATTCACAATAGCCAAGACATGGAAACAATGTAAATGTCCATGACAAATGATTGGATTACGAAGATTTGGTATATATACACAATGAAATACTACTCAGTCATAAAAAAGAGTGAAATAATGCCATTTGCAGCAACACTAATGGAACTAGAGACTCTCATACTGAGTGAAATAACTCAGAAAGAGAAAGACAAATACCATATGATATCACTTATATCTGGAATCTAATATAAGGCACTAATGAATCTTTCCACAAAAAAGAAAATCACGGACTTGGAGAATAGACTTATGGTTGCCAAGGGGGAGGGGGAGGGAGTGGAGTGGTTGGGGAGCTTGGGGTTAATAGATACAAACTATTGCCTTTGAAGTGGAATAGCAATGAGATCCTGCTGTGTATCCCTGGGAACTATGTCTAGTCACTTATGATGGAGCATGATAATGTGCGAAAATAGAATGTTATAAAAAATGTATTGGGGAAATAACTATTAAAATAATAATAATAATAAAAATCTAAAAAAAAAACAAAGCAAAATAAGACCTGAAGAAATAAAACAGAATATAAGGCTTGATGGTGTAATTCCTGCCTGAAAGATTTAATACTACATGCTAACCTTCTGGTTCTTGGATTTGTTCCCAAATAAACTGACTAATTCGAATATTCTGATTCTTATTCGTCAAGAGTTAATTGTTTTCTAGATCTGGCACTGTGCAAGTTAGTGGATGCGTGTTAATTATGCAGCATATGGAATTGTTGAATCCATTCTTGAGTGTGCTACTTTGTATTCCTTGTAATGCCACTCATTATTCTCTTTGACTTTAATTGTGTTCTTAGGTGGGTATGTTAAAGATTAATGATGCATTTAGCCTAAATCAAGACTTACAGAGATGTGAAGATAAAAAAGAGAAGAAGCTATAATAGTTCAAGATGTTGCTTTTTTCCCTTTGGAAGGACCATATCCTGAGTATTTTATGTGGAAAAAAATGTAAGTGGTTATAGTTAATCTCTTAGTGGTGTGTTATTACCCCATATCCTTGCCATAAAGCTGATATTATAATTCCGCCATCCTACTTGGAAATATATGGTTAGCTGGTGTGCAATGAGAGTCATTATCCAGCTCAACAGGCAGGCTTTAATTGAGTAGGGTGCGCACATAATATTTTCATTTCCATAGTAGGAAAAAATTGTAACTTCCCACTTTATATCAAATAACATGTTAATCTTTTCACAAAGAAATATATATCCAGGCCCTAAGACAAGACTTTCTTATATAACAGATTAAAAAATGATTGACAGGTTTAGGTAGAAATGTAGTCACAATTTAATTAATATATGCAGTAGTTAAATTAACAAGAGGAGATACAATTTCCATGGGTTAAATGAATAAGATTGTACTTATAACAATAACAATTATAATGATAATACATATTATTATTGCACTACCTGTAGTAGTGGTAAAATAATAACAGCCACCATAGAAGCAGATATATACCTAGCCCTGACAGTGTGCCAGGCACTCTTGTGAATTTTATATATATTTATATAATTTAAATGTTCACAATAATTCTATAAAACAAGTACCCCATTGTACAGAAAATAACCATGAGACACAGGATTAAGTATGACTTAATCAAGCTCATACTTTGGTACACTGAACATTTGGGACTGAAAGAACATATTGTGGCTAAAAAGTCTTCAGCCATGTGTGCCTGTGTGTGTGTGTGTGTGTGTGTGTGTGTGTGTGTGTGTGTGTATACATGCAGTTTAATTGAGATATAACTCACAAACCCCAAAATTCACTCATCTTAATTGTACAATTCAATGCTTTTGGTACAATTACAGAGTTTCAACAAAAAGCGCCTCAATCAATTTTAGAATATTTTCATTACCCCAAAAAGAAACGCCAAGCTCTTGAACAATCATATCTCCTTTTCTCCCAAACACTTTGGCCCTAGGCAACCACTAGTCTACTTTCTGACTCTATAATTTTCCTTTTTTAAAAAATTTCATATAGATGCAAGATATTGCATTTGGAGTGGCTAAGCAATGAGATCCTGCTGTATAGCACAGGGAACTATATCCAGTTACTTGTGATGGAATATGATGGAGGATAATGTGAGAAAAAGAATGTATGTGATATATGTATGACTGGGTCACTTTGCTGTATAGTAGAAATTGAAAGAACACTGTAAATCAACTATAATGGAAGAAATAAAAATCATAAAATTAAAAAAAATCATATAAATGGTATAAAATAATATGTGGTCTTTTTTGACTTTTTTTTACTTAGCAATAGTGTTATCAAGATTCATACATGTGGTAGGATTGTTAGTACTTCACTCCTTTTTATTGATGAATACTGTTCTATTTTATGGATATACCATATTTATCTGTTCATCAGTAGATGAATATTTGGATTATTTGTACTTTTTGGCTATGACAAATAATGTTGTTATGAATATTAATGTTATAGACTTTTTTAAGCCATACAGGAGATGGCTGAAGTTTATATACCATTTAAGTTGAAAAGTAGGGTTACTTTTGCTGATTCATATTTCATGAAAGAACACAATTCAAAATTGTGGAGGAGTCTACAATAACCAAACAAGGCACCAAAATCTTGTTATAAGCTTTCTTATCTAAAAAAGAGAAATTCCACATATTAATATCATAGCAGAAATGGTTCTAACTTTTCAGAACATTGAATAGATTTTATTAATTTTTTCTTCATAAACTTGTACATATTATAGTATGCTCAATAAACCTTTGCCAAACAAATTAGTTAATGTAAGGAAAAGACATTTATTATAAGTGACCTATCCTTATCAAGAATAAATCTGCTTCAATTTTATCCTTGTCTGGATGATTGGCCTTTTCGATTGGGTATTACAGAAGACACCAAACAGACTATGGTGTAGTTATGGAAATTGCCTCCATCATATACAGATAGCATTACCTTTTTAAGATGGCCTTTCCCTAATGTAAGTTATTTCCCAACTCTCAGAGGACCTGTATATGAATTTCTTGAGTCTTCTGGACAACAAAGATCTTTGCTTTCCACTAAGAAGGTCTGTAATGCTTCAGACTGACCTCCACATGGGAATGCTGTCTTTCAACAGACTTATCAGTTTTCTTAGCAGATAGTCACTGTCCAAGGAGATTATCAGAAACTCTAGCTGATATTGGAATTTGTCTAAGAATCCAAATTCCAGTATCCAGAGCACATGAATGGCCCTGGGAATCCATCACTGGAATCCCTTGGCTTTAGTCTTTTACCTGTAACTCACAATTCTGTCTTAATAAGACAAACATTACCTTGGTTCCTGATGGACATTTTAGTTTTCTGCCATTACCATAACTTTTTTCCCTGTAACCCACATCCTTTGCTTGGATCTGTGATAACCTGCTAGATCGTACCAGCTTCATTTCTCTGAAGGGGTTTCTAATACTTTTTCTCTCCTGCCCCCACACTATGTGAATCAAAGATCCTCTCTTCCTATGACAGTATGCCCTCTAATGTATTATCCATGCCTTCACCTCTGGGGTGTCCTCCTGCCATACTTCCAGATAGTAAAGTATTAGACAAAGTTGACACAGACCATGCAGCCTCTGTTATCTGGAGGAGCATATTCTATCCTTGCATTAATTTCTTTTAAATAAATATAGAACTACTATATGATCCAGCAATCCTGCTCATAGTCATATATCTGAAGAAAAACATAATTCAAAAATATACATGCACCCTAACGTTCATCGCACCACTATTCACACTAGCCAAGACATGGAAGCAACCTAAATGTCCATCAACAGAGGTAATTGATAAAGAAGCTGTGGTAAATACATACAATGGAATATTACTCAACCATTTAAACAGAATGAAATAATACCATTTGTAGCAATAATGGGTAGACCTAGATATTATCATACTAAGTGAAGTCAGACAGAGAAAGACAAATATCATATGAGACCACATACATCTGGAATCTAATATAAATGATACAAAAGAACTTATTCATAAAAAAGAAACATACTCAAAGAGTTCAAAACAAAATTTATGGCTATCAAAGGGGAAATGTTGGGGGAGGGATAAATTAAGAGGTTGAGATTAAGATACATATACTATTATATATAAAATAGAAAATAACAAGAACCTATGGTATAGCACAAGGAAATATATGCAATACTGTATAATAACCTATTTAGGAATAGAATCTGAAAAAGAATGGATATATGTATATGCATAACTGATTCACTTTGCCGTATACCTGAAATTAATACAACATTGGAAGTGAAATATACTACAATAAAATTAAAAAAAAAAAACTGGTCCTACTCATTCCTGAATGAATCATTTCTCTTTGCAGTCCATGACTGAGTCAATAAAATATTCACACATTTTCCTTCATTTCAAATAGGATGGCTGGATAGAAGCCTCATTTCTTCATGAGACTGTTCCAAAATATATTTTACATTTCATATAAATAACTATATCTCAAAAATTAACTAGTTGGAATTTTAGATTATTTCATTATATCATCAATGAATATGCTTATTTGTTTATGTATTTGACATTTAAAAAATACAGTATATCAAGAAAATCTAGTTACTTTACCTTATATTTAATATCAAATATTTGACAGCTAAATGTTACCACGAACTTAAGAATTTTATATGGAGCATTCATTAAAAGAATATTTTTCCTGGAACTACTTCCACCTTTATCTTCTCTTGAGATGCTATGCATCTAGTTTAAATCTCAGTTCCCATTATAACTACTTATTTATGAGAGCGAATTTGTTTTTGTTTCCTAAATTTTATGAATTTTTTTTCTTTAGTTTTTTTTTATATCTATTCCAATGGAACTTTGTAGTACTATCAGTAGCTATTTCTAACATTAAAAAAAAATCTATTGAGATCAAACAGATTTCATTTCTTTTTGTGTATGTGCTTTCAACTCTGAATCTCAGGTTCCTTATCAGAAAGAGATACAGAAAAGCTTAAAGTGAATTAATGTGAAGGCTAGAGTAAATGCATGTAAATAACTAGCAAATTTTTTTAAAATAAACAGTATCCAATCGACACATTATTATACTAGTATATTTTATTAAATATAATCAAAGATTACACATAATGTTAAAACTATAAGAATAAGATATATAAATATAAAGAAAGAATTTCAAGTGAGAATGATTTACTTAAAACTATTATTTTACTTAGTTTAATTTTAAACAACTCACCACCACTCATTTTCAGACCCCTTCTTGACTCAAAAGAGCAAAGTACAAACAATCCTTATTTAGTCCTCTGAAAGTGATAATCTATGTGGTACTGTTTTTAGTTGCTTTATTTTTCCCTGCACTCTTGTAAGGTATATAGCCTGCTCTTTCATAAGCAGTCAGCAATTTATTAACTAAAGACTGATTTACTCACTCTGTTCAAAGTCCTATGAGTCACACACACAGTCCATAAACTTTAAGTCTACTTGGTGACACCATGTTAATGTAATCTTCATGAAATAATAGAGAAAAATAACTAAGCCAAACAGGCAGGAGTCCTATGAAAAAGAAACTAAAAGACAGATTTCAGCATATATCTCACAGATCCTGCTGTTGTTCTGAAAAGCATGGTGCCAAAACATGCTTCCAATTTTTGAAAAGCTGCTATGCAGAAATATATTGAACTAATGGCATAGAAGATTTGTATCTCGCTGTACACACTTTGTTCTCCTAGGCTGTTAAGTGGTGCCGAGACTTCGGGGTTGTGCATTTTTCAAGTAAATTGACGGAGCTATTGTGGCAATGGGATTTGACAGAACAGAACATTCATTCCTTTGCTGATTCAAGTTGCATTGTTGTGCTAAGCCTATTTTATTTTCTTGAACTCTTTCACTCAGTCAGTAAGATTGTAAAGTCAATATAAATAACTAAATAAAGATGATTTTGTTATTCAAAAGGGCTAAAGTCTCATATGAAAGAATTTTGTTTCTTTCAGGACAACGATGCATGTGTCCAAAATTGTATCTACCTAAACAAAAATGCAGATCTGTCACCCTGGGTTCTTTCTACACTGTTCTCAGACCTTCAGAAGGTTTTCGGACCTTTTCTCTTGATTCAATCTTTATTTTAAATATTAGAAATACGAGTTTTTAAGGGTTACGTGTAAAGTAGCAAAACTGTCTTAACAAACTTCCAAGAATTTAAGAGGGAATTTTTTTTTTAAGTATTGATTTTGTTTTGATATTTGTATTTTTTTTCACTCTTTAATTTTTAGATTTTTTTTTTTTAAGAGAAGCAGAGTCAACCCTCCATTCAGTCTCTGCATCTTCTTAAGGACTTCTCTGTCAAATGATGATAAAGTCATTTTAGGAATGATACCTTCACAATCTGAGAGCCTAATATATCACAAGGATGCAAATTTCACTGCTCTTTTACATGATGAGCTAAATCTACTCTCCTTCAGATATGTGCTCCAACTTCTGGGAAAAACAGAGTAAATTCATTTATGTTTCATTCATTTATTGAGTGTCAGATACTGTTTCAAGTACTGGGGATTCAACACTGAACATATTAGACAGACTAAATCGTATACTGTGGAATTTACAGTCTATTAGAGGAAGATAAAAATCAATAATGAAAATAAATTTAGTGCATGTTATTGGGTATTATGTGATAAGGAGTGTGTATATATGTGTGTAGAGGCACTTTTGGTAGTGTTGCCATAGAAGGCCTTACTGAGGCCTGGAGGAGGTGAGAGGCTGAGTGACATAGATATCACGGAAGGTTTTGGGGAACAGGAAATAGCAAAGATAAAAACTCTGTGGTAAGCAAACGCACCCCCCCTACTTTTTTGTTTGTTTGTTTTTTATTGTTGTGGTTTTTAGGGCCACCCTCACAGCCTATGGAGAGTCCCAGGCTAGGGGTCAAATCTGAGCTGTAGCTGCTGGCCTACACCACAGCCACAGCTCACGGCAATGCCAGATCTTTAACCCACTGAGCAAGGCCAGGGATCAAACCTGAATTCTCAGGAATGCTTGTCAGATTTGTTTCTGCAGAGCCATGGTGGGAACTCTACCCTCTACTTTCTTTTAATCTTTCCTAATATTTAATGACCCTCTAGTTTGCTTTTTTCTTCAGTTGAACAGTTTATTTGCCTATAACATGAATTACACATTCTGTAATCATGCTAGAATATTTTTCTTATGAACATTGTCAACTTTGTATCTGCTGTCTTTCTTCACATTTGTGTGTGGGGATGTTTTAGACCAATTCATGAATAAGTGAAATAAATTAATGACTCTTCCATATGCCACATATGTGTCTGTGTGTGTGCATACACCCTATGGTAAAAACTGTTGCATATTTATATTCTCTTTTTTCTATTATTATCATTTATTCTGCTACCTGATTCTCCCTCTCCTGACTTCAAATAGAGCCCTCCATTACTTATTCTCTCATTATCAACCAAACTCAGGTCTGGTTGCTCACCACTCGACAGCCAATACTGGAGAGGAAGTGTTGGTAGAAAGACAAGGTTGTTTTATTCAGGAAGCTGGAAACTTGAGGAGAAGGCAAACTCATGTCCAAAGGCCAACTCTCCACAACCAATCAGAGAGAAAGAGCCTCGAAAGAGGAATTTCAAGCATGTATAGGTGGAGGGAGGGGGCTACATGCAGAACAGCCCAGTCAGCTCTGACAGTCATCTTGAAACTGGTCATGCAGTTGGTCTGAGCAGAATCATCTTGGTTGTCTTAAGTACAGTTAATCTTCAATTCCAGGGTTAATCTCTTCCCATTTCCTTGAGGCCAGTTCTCAGAATTGTGGACGCTTACATCATGATTACAGTCTGGTCATCATATAATTAGCTTCTTCCACCTGATAGGGGTTTTGGGGTCTACAAAACAGCTCCAAGGATATGGCTCAGAGTATTATTGATATCCCTTGAGGAGGAACTACATGTCCATGACTTTAATGACTAAACTGCTATTATTTTGTGATATTTGATTGTTTTCCTTTGTTATCAGAGAGAAAAACTAAGGAAACAATTCTATTTACCACTGCATAAAAAAGAATAAAGTATCTAGGAAGAAACCTAGATCATTTGACAGAGAAGTCCTTAAGAGGACTCAGAGATTGAATGGAGAGTTGACTCTGCTTCTCTTTAAAATAATAAAAAAAATCTAAAAATCAAAGAGGAAAACATAGGCAGAAAACTCTTTGATATAAATTGCAGCAGTATCTTTTCTGATCTACCTCCTAAAGTAATGAAAATAAAAGCAAAAATAAACAAACAGGACTAATTAAACTAAAAGCTTTTGCATAGCAAAGGAAACCATAAAAAAAATAAATAAATAACAACCCACAGAATGGGAGAAAATCTTTGCAAGTGAGGCAACCAACAAGGAATTAACCTTCAAAATACGCAAACATCTCATACGGCTTTATATAAAAAAAAAAAAATACAAAGAGCCCAATCAAAAAGTGAGCAGAATATCTAAATAGACATTTCTCCAAAGAAGAAAGACAGGTGGCCAAATAGCACATCAAAAGATGCTCAACATCACCAATGCAAATGAAAACTCAAATGAGCTATCACTTCATACCAGTAAGAATGGACATTATCAAAAAAATCTATAAACAATAAATGCTGGAGAGAGTATAGAAACAAGGGAACCCTGCTACACTGTTGGTGGTAATGAAAAATGGTACAACCACTATGGAAAACAATACGGAGCTTCCTTAAAATACTAAATATAGAACAATCACATGATCAAGCAATCTCACTCCTGGGCATA
Source organism: Phacochoerus africanus (assembly GCF_016906955.1). Classification (NCBI taxonomy): domain Eukaryota; kingdom Metazoa; phylum Chordata; class Mammalia; order Artiodactyla; family Suidae; genus Phacochoerus; species Phacochoerus africanus. The sequence goes on along the minus strand of NC_062544.1, from coordinate 267,618,484 downwards.
TATAGAAAAAGCCATAATTCAATATGATACATGCACTTCAATGTTTATTTCAGCACCATTTACAATAGCCAACAAATAGAAACAACATAAATTTCCATTGGAAGAGAAATGGATAAAGAAGATGTGGTACATATACAATGTAATATTAGCCATAAAAAAGAACAAAATAATCCCATTGGCAGCAACATGGATGGACCTAGAGATTACGTAATGTGAAGTAAGTCATAGAAAGACAAATATCATTATAATATCATTTATATGTGGAATGTAATAAAAATGATATGAAAGAACTTGTAAAACAGAAACAAATTCAAAAAAGATTCTGGAGTTGGTAGATGCAAATTATTGCATTTTGAGTGGATAAGCAATGAGATCTTGCAATATAGTACAGGGAACTATATCTACTCACATGTGATGAAACATGATGGAGGATAATGTGAGAAAAAGAATGTGTGTGTGTGTGTGTGTGTGTGGGTGTGTGTAACCGAGTCATTTTGCTATACAGAAATTGACAGCATATTTTAAATCAACTATAATAAAAATTAAAAAAATAATAAAACAAATTTTCCCCACTAAAAAAAAAAGTTGGAGTTCCCATCATGGCTCAGCAGAAATGAATATGACTAGCATCTATAAGGATGCAGGACTGATACCTGGCCTTGCTCAGTGGGTTAAGGATCTGGCATTACTGTAAACTGTGCTATAGGTTGCAGACACAGCTCGGATCTGGCATTGCTGTGGGTGTGGCAAAGGTCAGCAGCTACAGCTCCAATTTGACCTCTAGTCTGAGAACCTCCATATGCTTCAGACGTGGCCCTAAAAAGACAAAAAAAAAGTTTTCAAAATTAAATTTAGGATTACCAGAGGGGAAACTGATGGGGGAGCGATAGATTGAGAGGATGGGATTAACATATATATATATTACTAAACATAAAACAGATAACTAAGAAGGACCTACTATATATTGCAGGGAGGCTTATTCAATGTTCTGTAATAATCTATGGGGGGGAAGAATATATATATATATATATATATATATATATATATATATATATATATATATATATATATATATAAAACTGATCCCATTTGCTGTAAACATGATGCTAATACAACATTGTAAATCATTGTAAATCAACTATGCCCAAATTAAAAAAATGAAATGAAATAATAAATTTAGAGGAGTCACCACTGTGGTGCAGTGGGCTGGGGATCTGGCATTGCTGCAGCAATGGCATGGGTCATGGCTGTGGCTCGGATTCGATCCCTAACCTGGGAACTTCCATGAGTCGAAGGTGAGCCTGGGGAAAAAAAAAAGAATAAATTTAGAGAAGTGAGCAAATGCAGAAGCAGAAGAAAACAGTCAAATGAGAACAATTTATAATAGTTTAGCCATTAAACAAAGTCAATAACCTTTAGTTCCTTCTCAAGGGCTACAGATAACATTCTTAGGTATATCCTGTGAGCTGTCCAATTGATACTGAAACTCCACTAAATCGAAGAAGTTAACTGCATGATAACCAGACTGTAGCTATGGCAAAAGCCACCACAATTCCAAGAACTGGCATCAAGGTAATGTGAATAAACCAACCCTAGAATTGAAGACTATACTTAAAATAAGATGATGCTGATCAGACCATTGCATGACCAATTTCAAGAGGACTGTCAGAGCTGACTATGCCATTTCTACATGTAGTGTGCTCCCTCCCATAAACTGTCTTGCCCCCTGATTTTCATTGGGGGCATCTGTCTTTAGACAGGGGTCCACCCGCCACCATTGCTAGCATCAAAAGTAAAGCAAATTTTCTTTTCCAACAGTATTGCCTCTTTATTGGCTTTAGAGCAGCAAAGAGCCTGACCCCACTTTTGTAACAAAATGACACAATTAAACCAAGGTAACAGATATGAACAAGAAGTTTCCCAGAAAAAAAAAATAACACTTACGTTCACTCTGGTTATAGAATGTTTAAACAAATCTACATAAGAGAAGGGCTGAAATTTGTGGCTTGGCAATCAGAGATCACTTCTATTCTAGTTTTGTACCAACCAGCTCTGTGATATTAGGAAAATATTTAAACTCTGAAAATTGTAATTAACAAAAGTAAGTATCACATAGGATTATTATAAGGATCTAGAAAGTAAAAGGTGTAAATAGTTTACCTTAATGTTTTATGAATATTACATAATCAAACAAGGTCATAAGTTAAATATTTCATGACATTTTTCATATTTAAAATATCAACTGAATTATAAAAACTGACTAAAAATTCTTATGGGCAAAATGTTTATCACAATTTCAATAAAATAGATTTTAATTTGTTATTAGAAATGAACATAAAATGCATATGTTAATAAAATTGATTTTTATCCTGATGTTTTAAATTGTGTGAAAGAAAAAAAAACTCAGTTTTTTAAGAACTTGAATTAATGGAACTATTATTATGTTTTCATCATGTTTAGCATGTGTCAGACAATGTTTAAAGTGTTTTATAAGAATTTAATCTTGTAATTTTCTTCACAAGTCAATTGTCTGCTGTTATTGTGAGGAAAGTGAGACATAGAATTTGTCCAAGGTATGCATCTATTTAGGAGGAAAACAATCTGAATCCAGAAAATCTGATACCAGAGTATGTGTTATTATTAGCAGGCTACACTACCTCTCAACATAAAGGAAATGAAAGCTACCCTATTTTACCTAAAACTAGTGCAACATTGCAATTCAACTATGTTTCAATTTAAAAAGATACACAGATCCTAATTTTTGTATTAAATAATTTGTATAAAAGTTACATTGATCATCTGGAAACGTATAAGGAAAGACCTAATAATAATGATGATATCAAATTCTAAGATAAACATTTAGATAAAATGAACCATGGTTATATTTGCTGGAGTTATTTTAAACTGAAACTTTTTAACGAGAACTTGACAGTAAAATATCAGGGTAATTAAAACAATGGAAAATACAAAGTCACTGATAATAAAAACATGTTGAAGAATTTTTAGAAAGCAGTGATATTATCCCAAATAAGAACAGTATGCTTCAATTTTGAATATAGCCATTTTAAACGAACATAATTCAAATGAAATACAAAAAGAATGATTAGTCCTGAGCAGCATAAACTTGGGATGCCATCACTAATTTTTTTTTAAAAGAATATCATGTGTGGCATCCATCATAATTTCAATAAATTTTCTTTGAATAACTGTTATTTTGATACATCAATTTGACATAGTGTTAATACCCATGTCATAAAATTGTTGGACGACTTTTTGGATTCTACTCAATACCAACATAAATGGAGGGAATTTTAAAAATTGAAAAATTTATGATCAGAATGTTGTATGGTTATTGAAATAATTAAAAGTGTCAATGTGAAGTAGAGTGTATTATGCGGCATTATTAGGACACAAGTGATGTTATAATATTAAACAAAATGCCTACCAATATCTAAAGTTATTAAAAATTGTCCCAACTAAGCTTTGAAAAATAGAACTTATTTAAATCATACAGGGCTTATAACTATTACGACTTTTTTTTCCTCCAAATTACGGACCAGTATAGTATAAAGTTTTTCAATAGATTAGGTAGTATAAATAGAAGGCATAATAATTAACAATATTATGTTCAACATTTACTTGATTTCTTTGGCTTTGAAATTTTTTTTCTGTTATTTTATTTTATGTATGATTTTTATTTGTTCCTTTATAGTTGATTTACAGTGTTCCATCAATTTCAGCAAGGTGACACAGTCACATATATATATACACACATATTTTTTCTCCACATTATTCTTCATCATGTTCCATCACAAGTGAATAGATACAGTTTCCTGTACTACACAGCAGGATCTTATTGCTTACACACTGCAAGCAATACTTTGCATCTATTAACCCCAAGCTCCCACTCCATCCCACTTCCTCTCCCTTCCCATTGGCAACCACAAATCTGTTCTTCCACTCCATGAGTTTCTTTTCTATGGAAAGTTTCATTTATGCCATATATTAGATTCCAGATATCAGTGATATCATATGATAATTGTCTTTCTCTTTCTGACTTACTTCACTTAGTAGGAGGGTCTCTAGATCCATCCTTGTTGCTGCAAATGGCATTATTTTGTTCTTTTTATGGCTGAGTAGTATTCCACTGTGTATATATACCACATCTTAATCCAATTATCTGTTGATGGACATTTAGGTTGTTTCCTTGTCTTGGCTATTGTGAATAATTCTGCAATGAACATACAAGTACATGTATCTTTTTCAAGGAAAGTTTTGTCTGGATAGATGCCCAAGAGTGGGATTGCTGGATCATATGGCAGTTCTATATTTAGTTTTCTGAGGTACCTCCATATTGTTTTCCATAGTGGTTGTACCAACATGCATCCCCACCAACAGTACAGGAGGGTTCCCTTTTCTCCACACTCCCTCCAGCATTTGCTATTTGTAGACTTACTACTGATAGCCATTCTGACAGGTGTGAGGTGGGAACCTCATAGTAGTTTTGATTTGCATTTCTCTAATAATTAGTGATGTTGAGCATTTTTTCATATGCTTGTTGGCCATCTGTGTATCTTCTTTGGAGAAGTGCCTGTTCAGGTCTTTTGCTCATTTTTCAGTTGGATTGTTGGCTTTTTTGCTGTTGAGTTGTATAAGTTGTTTATATGTTTTAGAGATTAAGCCCCTGTCAGTTGCATCATTTGAAACTATTTTCTCCCATTCTGTAAGTTGTGTTTTTGTTTTTTTCATAGTTTCCTTTGCTGTGCAAAAGCCTGTCAGATTGATTAGGTCTCAATGGTTTATTTTTGTTTTTATTTCTGATGTCCTGGGAGACTGACCTGAGAAATTATTTGTAAGGGTGATGTCACAGAATGTTTTGCCTATGTTCTCTTCTAGGAGTTTGATGGTGTCTTGTCTTGTATTTAAGTCTTGAAGCCATTCTGAGTTTATTTTTGTGCATTTATGTGTGTGTGTGTGTGTGTGTGTGTGTGTATTATATGTTACAGGTTAAACTCAACACTTGATTTTAGGCTACTGTAAAATCAGGAAAGCATGAAGACAAAATAGTATGACAGGACTTTCTATCGATTTTTTTTTATAGATGAGCAGTAGTGATAAGAATTATGAAATCAGGTATTCATCATTTTATTTAAAATTACACTTTTAAGTTCATGAATTAGCTCTATTTAAGGCCAAATGGGTGAATTTGTATTATGCTATTACAATATTTCCAGTAATATGATTTTAAAAGAAATTCAGAAACATACATAGAGATGCAAAGTTTTCAAAATATTTTAAATCTTGTAATGCATTAGAGAAATCTGGATGAAATGTTAGAATAAAAGATTTTTTTAAGCGATAATTATTTGAATTTATCTATGTAGTTTAATCCTTGAAAAGGAATTGTAGAAGACTCTAAAGTGCATAAACTAAAAGAAAAATATAGAATCTGAACAGTCTCTTTTAAAATCTGCAAATAAAAATATATAATTGGATAAAAAACCTAAGTTTGAATCCTATCTCCTACAACTAATTTTAGTATATATTCAATTTTAATACTATCTTACCAGACTGTGAGAATAAAATAAGAAAATAAAAAGAACAGAGTTTTGAAGATGAAATAGCATTTATAGATACAGCATGAAGAATAATTATTACAACCTTTATGGAGTGATGACTGTCAGGTGCTTTCCAAATATTATCTCACTTCCTTGCCACAGCAGCCTTGTGAGTTTAAGGTGTTATACACCATGTTTGTAAGTGATGAAACAGCTGTTCAGAAAAGATAAGTGTCCAAGAACTACAGCCATACAAATACAGGAGAACCGAAATTTAAAACTGCATTGAGACAATCTACCTGAAGTTCGCAACATTCTAACTTTTATTCTATTCTATCCAAAGTAATTTCCATGTCAAGTGTGTTGGGCAGAATTTCTGAATTGTCATTCACTAAAGATATTCCACCCTCATTGCTGAAAAATGTGTTAATACGATAAGATATCACATCAGTGCTTATACTATTTTAGGTCTTATCTGGGTGGGTGTAATGTAATGACATGAACCTTTAAACAGAAGAGATTTCTCTGGACTGTAGCAGAAGAGGAAGTAAGGTTCCAACTGTGAGGAGAATGTGTGTGCTCTTGCTGCTTTGAAGATGGAGATGAGCATCTGAGAAGGAATGTAAGTGGTCTTTACAAGCTGAGAATATCATCTAGCTCACAGTCAGCAAGAAAACTTAAATTGCAGAGTGACAGCAACAAAGGAACAAGATTCTTCTACTATGAGAAAAAGAATGTATATAGGTACCACGGGGTCACTGTATAGCAGAAATTGTCTCAACTTGTAAACCAACTATACCTTAATAAAAAACAAGTAAAGATAATAATCTCAATGAACTTGGAAGTGGATTTTTTTTCTCAGATTTTCTAGATTATTAAATGTTTGAACCAGAAAGTCAAAGAAGAATATTCAGCCAATAAGATAATGAACTTGAGATATATCTCCATTAGAAATGGTGCACTCTATTCTCCTCTTAGTTGCCATTTTAGAGAAAAAAAAAGCCAAGACAAAAACTAAAACTAAAAAATGATGTCAGATAATTACACACTTGCAGGAAATATCCCTCAAAGTATAAAAGTCCTCTTCAGTGACACATTCCACACATAGAAGGGAAGTGACAACATACAATCAAAAGATGATGTATGTCTATGCACAGCCACATGAGAGACCATTAAGAGGTCTAGAAGAACTAGATTAATGGTTATGAAGAAGGTGAGAAAGTGGTAATAAACTTTTCATCCTGAAATCTATAAAGTTGATCCCTCATCTACCAGAGGTGAGGACACATTTAACTAGGTCTTTAAGCACAGCAAGCTTCAGGCAAAGGTGAGAATGAGCTACTACGAACAGAAAATTTATCATGAAATTGGAACTTTAACTCTCACCCAACTATGTAATATAACCTCTCGTGTTACTCCTAGGAATGATAATGATTACAGTTATTTTGTATTAGACTTTTTTTTTTTTAACTATGGGAATTCCACTCATAATGAAACTTGTTTATGTTAAGCAGGATTTTAGTCACTGCTTGGTCAGATTGTCTGGATTTATACAGTCAAGACTGCTTTTGAATTTGTACTCATTAAACAAGCATCCCAGAGGTAACCTCTACTCCCCTGTTCAACTCGTCCTTGATTGATATGTAAATACTCTGTAACTCTGAGTATTTGCCCAAGGGGTGCATACTGGATGTGTGAGAAGTGACTTAAGCCCCAATATCTAGGGGAGAAAGTCACAAAGTACTAGGAGCTCATATGGAGTAAAGGAAGGTGACCGTTCTTTACCTTTGAATTGTAAGACTGTCTCTTCTTTAATAATTTCCCTGAAGTAAACTATTTGAAGGGTGCAGGGAGTGCTTTGATTTAAAAGGTTTTTTTTCTGGGGAGTTACTAATCAAGGGATGTAGTGTTGCAGTCAAGAAAAGATAAGCTCTAGAAATATTCTTTACAACATTGCACCCATGGTCAGCAGTCTTATAGTGTATGGTTCATAAAATTAAAAGGAGAATTAAAAGGTCATTTTTCTTCTCTCTTATGTTAAAAATTGTGATCAGAAATTTCATTTTGGTTTAGGATGAGGATATGTATGGCCTAGAATATAAGACATCCAGACATCATGTTAATACTTTTTAAGTTTCTATGAAACAAATCAGTCTTTTATTTTCTATATCAATTTATCACAAAAACCATGACTGCTGGCTGACAGGGGATGTTATGACTGTTAAATTGTGCCAGAAACTTGGTGTTTAACAATAAAAATACTAATTCCAACGTAGATTTTTTTGAAAAAAATTTAAGGGCCACATCTGTGGCATATGGAAGATCCCAGGCTTGGGGTCAATTCGGGGCTATAGATGTTAGCCTACGCCACAACCACAGTAACGTGGGGCCTGAGCTGCATCTGTGACCTACCCTGCAGGTGCAGCAATGCTGGATCCTCACCCACTGAGTGAGGCCAGGGATCAAACCTGAATCTTCATAGATACTAGTCAGGTTCTTATCCCACTGAGCCGCAACAGGAACTCCCCAACATCGATTTTAATACCAAAGCCACTGGTAAAATAAAAACATACATTTTAAAAATGTAACTGATATAGTATAGTGATTTAACACAAAATCTTTTAATAACAATCCCATTAGCTCATTTTTTCACTAGACGTCATTAAATAGATACAAGAAACTGCCTTCAGAGATGGGAGAACAGAGACAAACCCAAAATTATAGGATAACAGGATAAGAACTCAGAGCACAAGAAAAAAGCCTCCCCCTCTTCAAGTGTGAATACTGCACACATGAACCAGAGCTAATCTTTGAGAAATGCCATTGTCAGGGCCACACTTACTTTTTTTCATTATATTCTTTTCTAATGGTCTAGACACTCATTTATAGGAATGAGTCTAATCAGTAACTCTTGTAAGAGATGTAGTCAAACCATCATTCAATAATACAGCACAAGTAAATTGGAAAACACATGCCATTTAAAAATATATAGAGTTTGTCAATGGATTCCCTTGCATTCTTAGGTTTTTTGGGAAAGAAAAATTAAGAATAAAACTGTAAATATGGAACCTATGCTCCAGGACATCTAGGGTCAGGTCACTGAATTTAGGCACATCTGCTTATCCAAGCTGCCAGTCTGTACTCATAGAACAAGAAAGAGAAGAATCAAGGAGATGACCCTATCAAACCTGCAACACAAAAAAGACTGTGTAACAAATTATAGGGAGTTCCCAGCATGGCACAGTGGGTTAAGAACCTGACTGCAGTGGCTCTGGTCACTGTGAAGGTGTGGGTTAGATCCCTGGCCCAGTGCAGTGGGTTAGGAGATCCAGCATAGATTACAGTCTGGCTCAGATTCAATGCCCAGCCTAGGAACTTCCATATGCTGTGGGTGCAGCCATAAAATTAAACAAAACATAACAAAAACAAATTATAATTATTTGCTGTCTATCTTCCAAACTGAATGCAATTATCATAGAACAGAGGTCATATATTTCCTGTTCAGTGGTGTAATCCCTAACTTCTAGTGTGATGCCTGGCCCACAAGGTAATTGCAAATATACTTTAACTAATTCAGTAACTTTTAGGAGAACCTCTAAACCAAATCACTGAAAAACAAAAACAAAAACTTTTTATCAGAACATTGTGTATCTGCTATCACCTGTAGAGGAGGAGTCCAGCCCCATGGAGGATAGCAAAGATCACCACTATGGCAAGCTCCAGAAACAGAAGTCCAAACACTTCTGCTAACTGCACCCTGGCATCAGGGTTGACAAGGAAAATGCAACGTAGCCAAGTACAGGATGGAACAATGCTTTACTTAAAGAAGTTTGAACAGTGAGCTTGAAACCAGTGCCTAGCAGGCTTCCCTTGGCAAGGAATTTCACTTATGTACAAACTCTCCTGCTATAACAAAGGATTAGGTCTCCTTCCATGAAAGACAGACATATCAGTGGCGTTGGCCTGGTGACATGGGATCATACACTCAAGTAGAACAAAAGAATACTAATGGAACTTAAAAGAGTGGAGAATGTTTCCATTCAAGATCTTAAGCCCAGCACAGGCTATTTTGGTTCTTTATCTCTTGGAAGGGAAATATCCCAAATACAAGGTCCATCCTTTAGGGCAGTCAGTCAGTGGTTGAAAGACTGTGTGTGTGAGATTTCCTTTAACAGCAACAGCCAAAATAATCTGCCATAGTTCTAAAGCTAGAATTAGGGATGGTGCTAGGTATATGGTGTTTATTAAATTGTTTTCTAAAAAGCTTCAATTATTTAGAACAATAAAATCATGAGAACCTGAAGGTTCTACTTTTATCTCACCTTTTATTATGTTTTACAAAGCACTGATGCTTGGAAAGGACAACATGATCCTATCCAATAGCCAAAAGAATTCTAGCTGAACAGATCTATAGAGAGGTGGGGGTACTATACATTTGTTGATAGGTCATGAAGCCCCCAGTTTTAAGCTATATTCATCAAATTTTCTAGTGCATTTGATTCTGTAGAAACTTAGAAGAAAGGAATGAATATGCCTGTTAATTAGTACACCAGCCATAAACTTAAATATATCCACCACCTGCTTCAACATATTACAAAACACACTAATAAGAAGCCACATAACCATATATCTTATTTCTTATTGTGGTTTTCTCCTAAGTAAGGTGAGGGATATTTCATGATTGGATTCAGGTTTTTACCTTAAATATAAGCATGTTGTTTTATTTTTTTTTATTTTTTTGTTCTATAACTCTATCTAAAACTTTATTTTCTTTAATAGCCCATTGTGTAATTCACAATATCATCTATTTTCTCTTTTCCTAAAATTTATCAATATAATTTTGCACTTAATTTTACAATCCTTTAGTTTATTCTTAATTCTCCATATAGATAAATGCATTTAATGTTCACAATCAGTCATCTTGCTGAAGATTTTCTAGTCATGGAGTACGTTCGTCAAAATAGCACATAGGTACAATCTTTCCTAAGACTCTGCAAAGATAAGCATGTTGTTATAAATGTTTTAGAATGGACAAACTTGAAATTGAGTGGTAGAAACAGTTTGTTAAAATGCTGCAGGAGCTCTTTTTGTGTGGTGATGAAGAAAGATGGAAATATTGTAGAGACAAGGCCTGTGTTTCACTTAGTCTTTATTTCTCCAGGTAGCAATTATCAATGCTATCACTTTTGTAATTAAATTCAAAGACTACTGGGAGTCATAATCCTTTTAATTACAAGCTCAGGAAATGGAGCATAAGAAATGAGATCATCTAGATCACCCAGATAAAGATAACTAGACAACAGGCTAAGAATAACGCTTCCCACACCTCATATTCTGTCTTCATTTTAATTTTCCACCTACTCGCAAAGCCAGCAAGAATTCTGGAAGTAGCTGAAGACCAAATTTAAAAGTTTGCAGTGCATCATACTAGGAAGCCAGTGTCACTGACATCATTTTCTAAATGTTTTTACCAGTTGAAAATAATTAAAAAAAAAAAAAAAACGTTTTTCAAACTGTCCTTGGAATGAAAATAGAAGTATTCATTGAAAAACCCAGGTAAGAAAATTGAAGTTTTCATCAGAAATAAGTATTTATTTATTAAGCTATAAATCCTCACTAAAATGCTTTGGTATATGTGCTCTTGTTCAATTACCTATGATTAATTTTCATTAGTCCTGAATTATTTAAAGTGCATACAACATTATATGCTCTATATTTGGTCTCATAATTATTTTCAAATAGTCAGCATTTGCCCATGTGGCAGACATGATTCCAGGGACTGAGGAATATCAAGTCTCACCACCTGTCTTCAACATTTGCAAAGTATATCTTTATCTATACTCGGAGTCAACAAAATTCCATGACATGCCCAAGGCTGGATGAAGCACTGTCTCCAGGAGAATAGAGTTTGCGAGCAGTTCTGATAGAGCTGACTGTTGGATACTCTCACTATAGTCTCATGACACACAAATGAGATTTTCCTAGAAAGATAATATCTTAGGTAAATATTATGGTAATAAATATTAAAGCATCCAAACACACTCACCCATTCCACACACAAAAAAGATAGTATTCATTTATTCATTTTTCCATTCAATAGAAATTAAGGAAATTAGTGGTAGGGTTTAGAAATGAGTACTATAGTGTGTTCAATTCAGGAATCAGATATTTTGTCCTTATTTAACCTTCTTTAAATCATACCTTTGATCATTATTTTTGATAAAATCTTCCAACATTGAAAATTGGAAGACTACAACTTAATAAGAAAGAGAAATAAAACAAAACTTTCTAGAAAGTTAATATATTTATTGACTAACTATTTTCCTTTTGTCTTACACTTTGTTCTGATGTATCAACACAGAAATAAAGGGCTGTAGATCGCCTAAATTTCTCTCAGTAGAGGAATTTGTGAGGTCAATATCAGATTCAGCATGTTTTGAATTATTTGAAGAAAATTAATTTGGTTGGATCAATGATTCTAGTAATGTTTGCACAACGTTGTGATTCGTACATAAAAATCATTTTGGTATAGAAGGCTAATGGAAAAATATAATACTAATAGCAAATTAAATATAAAAATACTCACTGTGCAAATGAATATAGTAAAAGACAAACACAGAAAGACAAAAAGTCTAAGTAATAATTATAGTATATTAATTTGCAAACCATTCAAAGGGAAATGAGTTTTAAAACTATCTGGTAGGTTAAGAAGTCACACAGAGAAAGACGGAGACAAATTTTATCTCCAAACTCTTTTATCTTAATCAAGAAAAGTTGAGAAGGTTTGAGTGGAATGGACATTTTTATAGACTTTATGAAACACTTAAAATTTATTTTTAAGAGTACAGAACTGAAAAATACCCATGATTATTCCTCTAACATCTGTAGCCCATCAAGATGGAGTAACAGAAACTAAAATTATCCTCATACTTTAAATAACAGCAACAACAAAATAACCTGACAATGTTTTTTGTAAGACATTGGACATTAGACAATGAAAAAGAGTATTCTTTTTTTAATTTTATTTTTATTATAGTATAGTTGATGTATAGCATTTTCTCAATTTCTGCTGTACAGCATAGTGACTCAGTCATATATGATATGACTATATATATATATATATATATATATATATATAGAGAGAGAGAGAGAGAGAGAGAGAGAGAGATAGAGCGCAAGCGAGAGATACATCCTTTTTCTCATACTATCTTCCATCATGGTCTATCCGAAGAGACTGGACATAGTTGCCTGTGCTATACAGTAGGAATTCATTGCTGATGTATTCTAAATGTAATAGTTTACCAGCTCCAAACTCCCTGTTTATCCCACTTCCTCCTCCCTCCCGCTTGGGAACCACAAATCTCTTCTCCTTGTCTGCAAGTCTGTTTCTGTTTTGCATATAGGTTCATTTGTGCCATATTTTAGATTCCACATATAAGTGCTATCATGTAGTAGTTGTCTTTCTCTTTCTGATTTACTTCACTTAGTATGAGAATCTGTAGTTGCATCCATGTTGCTGAAAATGGCATTATTTCATTATTCATTACAGCTGAGTAGTATTCTACTGTATATATGTACACATCTTAATTTATTCATCTGTTGATGGACATTTAGGTTGTTTCCATATCTTGGCTATTGTGAATAATGCTGCAATGAACATAGGGGTGAATATATCTTTTTGAATTATAGTTTTGTTTGCATATATGTCCAGGAGTAGGACTGCTGGATCATATGTTAATGCTATATTTAGTTTTCTGAGGAACGTCCGTACTGTTTTCCATAGTGATCGTATCAATTTACATTCTACCAACAGTATAGGAGGGTTCCCTTTTCTCCACACCCTCTCCAGCATTTGTTTTTTGTAGACTTGTTAATGATAGCCGTTCTGACCAGTGTGAGGCAGCACCTCATTGTGGTTTTGATTTTCATTTCTCTAATAATTAATGATGTTGAGCATTTTTTTTCTTGCACCTACTGGCCATCCGTGTGTCTTCTTTGGAGAAATGTCTATTTAGGCCTTCTGCCATTCTTCAACTGGGTTGTTTACTTTTTGTTGTTGTTGTTGTTGAGTTATGAGTTATTTGCATATTTTTGCGATTAGCCCCTTGTTGGTTGCATCATATGCAAAGATTTTCTTCCATTCTGTGGGTTGTTCTTTCTTTTTTTAATGGTTTCCTTTGCTGTGCATAAACTTTTGCGTTTCATTAGATTCTGTTGTTTTATTTTCATTTTTATCATCATTACTCTAGGAGGTGGATTGAACATGATGTTGCTGTGATTTATATCAAAGAGTGTTCTGCCCGTGTTTTCCTCTAGGAGTTTTATAGAGTATGGCCTTATATTTAGGTCTTTAATCCTTTTTGAGTTTATTTTTCTGTATGGTGTTAGAAAATGTTCTAGTTTCACTATTTTACATGAAGCTGTCCATTTTTCCCAGCACCACTTATTGAAAAAAATGTCTTTCCTCCATTGTATGTTCTTGCCTCTTTTGTCCTAGATTAGTTAACCATGGGTGCTTGGGTTTATTTCTCCACTTTCTATTCTGTTCCACTGATCTATATTTCTATACTTCAGACTGTAGTACAGTCTGAAATCAGGGACAGTATTCTTGAAAGAGATTTTTTAAAAATGCCCAGTGTACTGCCTTGAGAGAGTTTCCAAATGGGGTCCAGAAATGGGAACCCAGGCAGACTCTGACAAACTTTGTGAGTTGAGATGGTATTAAAAGCTAGAGAGGCTAAGCTGGCTGGAGTGTCAGTACAGGGTAGTGGAGAGAACAGATTCTCAGAGGAAGAACTGCAGAGATCTGCAGAGGGTTACCCTCTATCATGCACCAAAGCACTGATCAGTACATGCATGTGAACGAATTACCTGAAGCTAGTTAAAGAACTATAGACAAGTATTAGAATGGCCAGGGCTTGGAGGTCATGCAAAGCTGAGAATAGTAACATTTGACATCAGGTTGTCTGAAAAATCTTCAGGTTAATGGGAGACTGGAGTACATAAAAAGGGGTAGGAACACCTACATGGCAATTGTGATGAATTGTTACTGTAGACTAGTAGGAAAGTGAGACACTTTGGGGGCAACAGTTCTCAGGGATCATGAACTTTAATTGAATATGACTTCAGAAACCCCTCAAGATTCTCAGGATGAGGATCCAAGAAAGGCCCCTCGCAGAACTGGCAGTGGGAGAGGAATAATAATTATTGTGAAATACATTCAGAATCATCTTCTTAACAGGTCTATTATCCAGGTAGAAAGACTTCATTTGAGCACAATTCTGGAATCCGATTTCATGTGAGTTATAGATTTGGTGAATTACAGAGTGAGGAGAGATAATTAAAGTGTTCAAAGACAAAAAAAAAATAGAGTACTATATTCACTAAAATTACTTTTTAAATGTGTAAGAAACTGTTTTGACCCCTACCCTGGGAACTTCCAATGCTGTGGTGCAGCCAAAAAAGAAAAAAGAAAAATGTAAGAGTAATAAAGCATTTGCATGTATAAAAATGTGAATTTCAATAAAAAATAACCTAGTGTAAGAATCCAAACACTGTCCTCACCCCCCCCCAAAAAAAAAGAGGAGAGCTTACTATATGATTCAGTGTGTATTGTATTCTAGAAAAGGTAAACCAATATGTGGTGACAGAAAGCAAGTCATTTGTTGCTCTAGGGATGGAGTAGTGATTAGGAAGGAGCAAGAGAGAAGGATACAAAGTGGTAAAACTGTTGGGGATGCCTGATCCAATCATTAGTTTGTGGTGATGGTTGCATGGGTATATACTTATGTCAAAACTTACCAAATTATAAATTTTCGGTATCACAGTTTATGTTATGTCCATTACACATAAATAAAGCTGTCTTCAAGAATACGGGGAATGTATTCTTACTAAGATAGAGTAAAACAATTCCTAGCATCTGGAAGCTGCCCTGGCACTAAGGTTGTGCTGCTGGAAACTCTGGCATTGATAGCTAGTCCTTGGTGTTCTCCTGTTGAATGTGAACAATTTCTCAGAACATAACATCAAACAAGTCCACTCTGGTGATAATTATCAAGACAAACGCAACAAAAATTCACAAACATCTCCCTCTCCAGCTAATTTAAATGATTGATACTTCTTTAACAATCACAGTTTAAGCTTTGCTCTTGTCCACTCTTTCCAGACATGGTTAACTAAAATAACATACCATAGAAAAATCTCTATTTCCTGACACTATGCAATACACGGCAAAAGTATTCTCCCTAAAAACCTCCTCCAAATCACATAACTAGAGTCCAACTCCAATATGAAATCCTTTAGAACATTCTCTTATTGAAGCCTCGCCCCCTGGTTCCACACTGTGTGCAGTCCTGTTGTTGCAGTGAGCAATAAGCCACCCAATCTGTTAAACTGTAGGTATATTCCTGGTAGTGTTTGGCAGGAGGGCATTAAGGGGCAGTAGTGGGGAGGGGGAAGGGCCTTCCCAGAACAAAGGGAAGGGAACAGGTAACATCAGCGCCTGCATGGGCATGTGCAGTTCAGTAACAATATAGCATAACCTGAATCCATGGGCACAAGCGTATCTATAACTCTCCACTCAGAAATTACAGAATGTATGTTACCTTAGAAGGGGGACAAAGGGACCAAAGTGTAAAAGAAAAAAATAATGGAGGGTATATAAGATAGCGGCCTGCTGCATTCAGGGCGTAGCCTTTGGATATGAATCCGCTGAGCCAGTGCAGGCACAAATAAACACTGCTTCCTGGCAAAAAAGCCCTTGGTGTCCTGTCTCCACATATGGAAGTCCTGCAACATTACCATTAGAGACACAGTGTTAGGTTACATCTTATAGTTAGTTATATATTGCCCTTGTAATTCACCTTTAGAAAAGGAAAAAAAAAAAAGCAGTGTAAAATTCTAGAAATTAGGAACAGGATGGGCAAAAAGTACACATATGCTAGTCAAAGTATTGGTCAGCTGAGTTGGAATCAGAAGGTCCTATGCGGTGTAAGGGTCAAAAAGTCTACCCTTCTTCTAGGTTCTTTCACTGGTCTAATAATTAAATTGATATAAGACAGATTAACAGGAGAAATGTGTTTAATTCCATAAGTATAGGGGCCCCATAGAAAATATAAGACTCTTAAGCAGTCAGATAATAGAGGCTTAAATATTATCCTAAGTGAGGAGAAGTTAGTAGGGGTAGGGTTTCAAAGGGGAGGACAATAATTCATAAGATGAGAAGAGCCAGTCAGTGTTTGGTACACAAATGTTTGTCATGCCATGCAATTAGATCTTTCTGGAATAAAACGCTATCTCTGGTAATACCTCTTTTCCTGGTACAGGTCCTCTAAATTCTTTTAGGTAGTTAAGGGAGAGGTAAAAGACCTTTCCTGAGTCTGCTGGGTCTCATTTGCCTTCAGCTCAAAGCAATCCACATGCCAAAGTGGCACAGTGTATTCTGATAAAAGTTGAACCTTGAAAAAATAGAGATTAAATCACATTAAACCCTCTTTCTTTGAAATATGTAAGTGTAATATGTCAAACATAAGTCAGATATGTTTTGTGTCACCATGCCTAGTTAGGGAAAAATTGATGCTGTAGTAGAACTAGAACACATCTCAAACATTTTAGTATAATCTACATTACCAAATTTCTGGAGTCAGTCTCTGGGAACATCTAAATGCACCTCTATATATAAAGAACACAGTCATAGAAAAAAAATTCAAATAAGGTGTTGGGGGGAGAAAATAATAGACAAAGATTCTTAATCCAGTGTAAAAACACCCTTTTGGATTGGAACAGGATCTTTTTGGAAATGTGTGCTAGAACTCTCTTGCACATACTGTAAAAAGGTAAAGAGCCCTCGAGAAAGACATTTAGGAAAAAACTTGGTATCCCTGTGTCAGGGCATATGTGTGCCCTTGAGTTATTTCCAGGAGAGTGCTCAATGAGCCAAGGC
Source organism: Phacochoerus africanus (assembly GCF_016906955.1). NCBI lineage: Eukaryota > Metazoa > Chordata > Mammalia > Artiodactyla > Suidae > Phacochoerus > Phacochoerus africanus. The sequence goes on along the minus strand of NC_062544.1, from coordinate 267,600,985 downwards.
ATAATAAGAGGAAAAGAAGCTGCACTGGCAGCATTTCTGTGGAATCCAGCAAAGGAGATGCAGTCTGGCACCTGAGGTAAGGCTGCAACAGGTAATTGAATGGGAACACAGTTTTGTAATCCTTCCCAAACGAAAAGCACTTAGAGAGAAAAGGCTCCTTTGGGAATCCTAACCGAAGGAATGCTGTTTCTGCCCACACCCATCAAATCTCACACCCATGACTTTTACACTAGCCTGTAAACAACTCTATTGCACACAATCCATTGTCTTTTTCCTTCTTGGAAAAACACACTCAGAGAGAGTCTTTCAGCAATTATAGAACTTGTTGATCTGCAGCACAGGTAGAGATTGAACTGAATGGACGTAGATGATTGTGTTCTAAAAATTACTTTGCTGCTGCAGAACTTTCGGTTATTTTTCCTTTTCCAATGGACCTTATTTGTATGACTCATGTTGCATTGATTCTAGTGACATTTAGGATATGTGCACTCTATGATTCATTCTCATAGCCCCCATCAAAATATGTTCTTACTGGTTATGTGAACTGTAATTGGACAATGAAGAGAAACGTGATATGTATTGCCTGGGCTTTTCTATTTTCTTCATGTTTACATAGAAGACATATTGTTGGCTCTAGGCAGAGAGACAATAGCCATGAATAGTGCTTTCTCTACCCACATGATTTCTGCACATAAGAACCAATGAGAGAGTGAAGGCAGTTAAAGGGGGACCCTTGAATGTCCATGTGTATATTTATATTCTACAAGCTCATACACATCTGGTTCTGAGACCCTTCCTCATGCTTTTGGTATATGATAAAGTAGGAACTGGGCAGATACCCAGAAAACAGAGAAACAGAAAATATCCAATGCTATTGTCTTGGGTTGTAATACTTTGTTTTCTATTGATAAGGAGCTACATGACCACTTGGACATGTACGGTTGTTATTTCACCCACTGGGTCTGTAGTGATGAATAGGAATCTTGATTCACATATAAACAATACCTTTCTTTTACCATAACATGTCATCATAGCTCTGCAGACTCGAGAGTCTCCCTCTCTCTCTACTATAGCCACTGGAATTTTCACTTCCTGTGTAGAGACACGGCCACTAACTAGAATAGTAGTCTATAGATACATTTTACCTTTCCTTCTACCTTTTTATGTATACCCTAAGGTGAGGGCAGAATATTTAGTAATTGTCTTAGTCCATTTGGGCTGCTACAATAAATTCCCTTAGCGTGTCTTAAACAACAAATTGTTCTGCAGTTTGGAAGTCCAAGATCAGGATGCCAACATGACTGGGCACAATCTCCTATCCTCAGTATTGAAAAGTGGCTGAGATAATGCTCTGGGGTCCCTTTATAAGGGTGCTAATCCAATTCATGAGGAATCCATCCTCCTGGCCCAGTTATACCTCAAAATCCCCACCCCCTAAAATCATTACTTTGGAAGTTAGGACTTCAACGTATGAATCTGGGTGGGGGGGGCACATTCAGTCTACTGCAGCAATATAAACAGTTCAAGTGAACTTATTTTTTGACTATTTCTTTATATAAATCCTTATCAGTACCACAGATAGAAATATGAATAATGTATACTTAAATCCAACATTATCTTTTCATTTCATGATGTGACACATTTAGATACTGGATATACTCGCAAAGAAAAAATGTAGACCACATCGTAAATAACAAAGATTTGGAATTACACAATGCATAATTTGCAGAAGATAATTAATAGTTTCTCTAACCTATTTCACAGGCCACTTCACTATAGCGAATGAGGAAAAGTGCTCCAAAATGTGTAAAAATGTGATACACATGTAACTAGTACCAGTCAGATTTTTTTTTAGCACCCCTGGGCAGATGCATATGGAAAGCAAGCTAAAATGAGCTTTCTATACCTCTGAGCCTTATACCATTATTAGTTTTTGAGGAAATCAGGCATGCAACTCTCCTTTAATGCTCTTCATCTTAGGTCTATAGGATAAGCAGGAAAAGAAGGTCCAGGTCAAAATGGCCTTTTTTGAACTCATACTGTTTAAAATCCATTTAATTGTCAATCTATGTGGCATTAATAAGTGTATTCAGATTATATTAAGGAAGCCTGTCTAAATGTAAGAAAATTCCTGTAGAATATATAGTTATGTACTAAGCATTTATATGTTTTAACTCATTTACTTTTATTACTTAATTCACTATTAAATCCTAATAAATTATTAAGATGTATACATTTTAGATTTTATGAAAATCACTAATTAAAATGGTAATAATTATGCTATTTTACTTTTGATTTTATGCCACTAGGATCTGAGGAAGACCTATATATTAATGGAAATGTATTAATTCCTATATTACTGCACTAATAAAAATAGCATTTGTTTTATTTATACTTTACTTGTGCAAATACATGTATTTATACTTAACTTATGCATTATACATATATGTATACATTATTTGTACTTAATTTATACTTAACTTGTGAATATCATACATTCATCTAAAACAAACAGACTTACACTTATTCTCCAGTAAAAATGGGTTGAGTTGGGAGCAGCAAAGAACTGCAATTCTAGATCAGCAACCATGTCAAGCCATATCCAAGTTCTCAGTGAAAATGGAAGGGATAACTCTCTTATAGAGGGAAGAAGGAAGTTAGGCAGGCTCTAGTAAACAGAATCCATGGCTTGGCATGGGCTGAGTTGTGATGGTTTCTCATTGGCTGAGCTCTAGGCAGTGAGAAAAGGAAGCCTTTCTTCTTCCCTATGGCCTCTGCTGCTGTCATAGGGTGTGAGAAATCCCTGTTCTGGTCTCCCTACTCTATTTAATTTTTGTTTCTGGTTATCACCTTCTACAGTATATATGCATATGTGTATGCACATATACATATATGCATATTTGTTTGTAAAAATATGAGAGATGTTATTATACATCATTTCAGCTATTACAAAGGATCAGGTAATAGAGAGAACTCAGGTAACTCCATATAGTACCCTCATATAAGGCCTTTGTAAAGACACAGAGTATAGCAAGAGAAGTAAGTCAAGCAAAGATCAAAGAAGTTCACATCTGGAAACAGATCTCAGACTCCTTTCTCAGTGATATAGAACATATCCCATATCAAAATAGATATGAAACATCTTAATCTCAGGTAAGATAAAGAACAAGTTCACTAAAGGGTCTGTTTTCCTTTACTGGTCAGCTAGCTAAAACAAGACGCATACCATCATCTATGCACATTTAACAAACAATGTAAACGAGCAAGTACAAAAGGTAAGTTTTAGACTTGACACATCATAAATTGCAAGGTAATACACTTAATCTCCATTCTGCAAGAGTCCGTACTGGGGTGCTCTTTAGATATCCCAGTGAAAAGATGTTGAACAACCACAGATTAACTGCAGGTTAACTCAATTCTTACACGATAGTTTGTTATAACCTTCTATGGACTATCCATGTCATTTTGATTAACCTCCTTATAATATATTTTCTAATTTCTATATTTGATGCTTTGACATCTTAGGGCCTTGCAGACAAGAAGTAGGAAAAAATTGAATCATAGACTACATAAAGATGTATGTTTCCCACACTGGTTCCTCTTCACTGTCATGCAGAAAGACTAGGTTTACAAACTTCCTTTGGTTAAATATTGTCAAAAATAAGAATATGTACCTTATTTCCAGTTTGAGCTAATGAATTGTGGTTCAGTATTCTCCAAACTCTTGACTTTGAGTATCACCAGGGCAAATGTGTTAATATGACAAAACTAATGTTATATGGCTTTGGCTACATAGATGGATAGAAGATGTGGAGGAAACTGATCAAAGCCTGCCAGGTGGAGAACAATGTTACACAGTTGAGATTTTTAACAGGCTATCATATAAGACAACCAGAAAAGCAGTCTATATGCCTAACAAGGCTGGCAGAGGAAGAGGATATAAATTTGAATATTGGTATTTTCTGTTGTATAAATTTAACTTCTTTTGGCAAAATTTAATCAGAAAGATTAATCAGGCTTCATGATACTTATTTGGAAAAAGAAGTGAAAGAGAATTGAGATGGTTCAGGAATTAGGAGCCTCTCTGGTTTGGGAAAACCTACTAATTTTATTCTCCAAGCACCAAGACCTGGGATTTCAAAAGGCTTTGAGAAACACATGGTCTATAATAAATCTAAGTTAATTAACATGGGTTGTCCATAAAAAGCCAGATTGGGCTGTGAACTTTGACCTGTTAGAAATAGTATCAATAAATTGGATGGTTTGATACATTAAATTTTACAGTGTTTTATTATACATCTGTAGATAACTGTAGATAACTGAAAAGAGAGGTCTACTTCCCAGGGTTCATTTCAGAAGTAACAAAATAAATAAATAAATAATAATGAGCTAAAAATAGATTACTGGAAGGCAGAACTAAGGGTTCTAGAGACCATTCAGAGGGTATTCCCATGCAGAAGAATCAGATATTCATCAAGGAATCTTCTCCACTTCCATGGAGTAAGAAACTTCCCAATGTTTACTCAATGGGGTTTCTGAAATACTATAAACTAGAGAATATTTTGTATCTGTTATTTTTTTCTTTTGAATTATAGTATTTATTGTAATTACCTTATCCCTGTGCCATTATTAAGAACTGGGTTTAGAAGGTGTTTATTTAGCACATAGATCTCTGAGATCAAGAAAAGTTACATTAAGTTGGACTTCAAAGATCCTGAACTTGTAACTGATACAATAACTGGATAGGACCTGAGGAGTATTCCTTTGGAAGAATCTGCATAGTTTGTATGTTGAAAAGGTGGCAAAAAGTGACATTTTAGTTACCAGAATATTCTCATTGTCTCCCTCATATTTCCCAGCCCTCTTGAAGAACCATTCATATGACCAGTCCTGGCCAACAGACTCTGAGCAGAAATGTCGCATGACACTTATGAGCTAAATCAGTTACAGGTCAGAGTGATTCCCCCATTTTTTGCTTTCTCATTGGTGGAGATCTTGTGTTGAAATGACAGATTCCAAAGAAGAAAGCAGGTTAGATTATACATCAGAATTTTTATGCAAGATAAAGAAACCATTGCTTACATTTCAGGGTTTGTTAATTACTACATAGTAGCTAACTTATTCTGATGATTAACACAGACCCCAGGTGGGGAGGGGAGCTGAGATCATGATATGCTGTGGAAGACAAGAGAAGAAAGATTTCAAAACAAAATGGGAAAATGTTGACACTGGCAGTTCTGTGGAGAGAATAAATAGAGATGAAGACCAAACGGTCATTGTGTCTTTTAGATCTCAATATAGACCTTGGGGAAAAAAAATCTCACTATTGTTTTGGGGTGAAAGCCAAACTGCAATTGAAAAGAATGACTGTAATGAGAAATTGGAGGTAATGAAGATAGAGTACATATTTTACAAATTTGGTGTATCAGTCAGTTCATGCTGCTGTAATAAAATATCATACTGAGGATCTAAAAATTAACATTTGTTTATAAGGCTAATGGAGGCTGGAAGTCAAAGATCAAGGAGCGCAAAGACTTGGTGTCTACTGAGAGCCCTCTTGTTGTTTCACTGTCAGCTGCCTCTTTGCTGTAACTTCATATTGGGAAGAGGGCTCTAGGCCTCTATCATGGAGGCTCCACCTTCATGGTCTCACCTAAATCTATTCATTTCCCAAAGGACCCACTTTCAGTACTATCACATTGGTAATTATGTCTTCAATATATGAATTTAGACAGAAAAAAAAATTTGCTGCATATTTGTGAATCAAGTTATCTAAAATGTTGACCAAGATATTAGAAAGGTGAAAAAAAAGGATTTTAAATAGCTGAGTAAATTTGCTAACGAAGGGATACATTGTTCGGTAAGAAGACAGTGATAAGTGAGCAAACAATTATCAATGTACTGTAACTCTGATGTGATGATTAATTTTATGTGTACTTGGCTAGACCATGGAAGGCACAGATATTTGGTCAAACGTTTTTGCAGATCTTTCTAAGAAGGTATTTTTTGACTGAGTTAAGAATATAATCCTATGTGAGGGGGCTTCATCCAATCATTTGAAGGTCTTAACAGGGAAAAAATGATCTTCCTCACTAAGAAGGAATTCTGCCATTCAACTGTCCTTGAAATTGAACTGAAATGAAAGGTTTTCCCTGGGCCTCCAGCCTGCCAACATATTCTGCATATTTTCAATTTAACAATTTAACAAGCCTCTGTAACAGTATGAACCAAAAACAAAACCTCATAAACAAACCTCTCTCCCTCTCGCTCTCACTCTCTACCCCTCTCTCACTTTCTCCCCAGTCACCTCCCTCTCTCTCTCTCTCTTTTTCTTTTGACCAACAGAATGGTAACTCTGCTCATCTCAGCTGTCCCTGATTTCTTCAGTTTTGGAATGACATACTTAATAGAATAGAATACACATACTCAATAATGGTCAGATTCCCCACATTGGCTCCCTGGCTTGTGAAGTGAAGATTATGATGTTGGGAAATGTCAAGTGGAAGCCACCAGAATGACCTCTATCTAGAAAATTATAAACCACAAGCATAACTGCTTTCCTAGAGGGACTGCAGAGATTAGTGCTACCATTTAAGGATTCTAAATGTGCAGGGCTGGTGATTCATAGTAAATCCACATCGAACTCTCCAATTTGGACTGTGCAGAAGGCACAAATCTTAGGGAATAACACTGGATTATAATAATCTTAACCAGATAGTAACTTCAATTGCAGCTGCTGTACCAGATGTTGTTTCATTGCTTGAGCAAATTAACATATCCCCTGGTACCTGATTTGCAGCTCTTAAACTGGAAATTTCAAGTTTTTACATCTTTGTTAGTAAAGACTGCCAGAAAAAGCAGTTTGCTCCCAGCTAGTAAAGCCAGAAACCCACCTTCACTATCCTACCCCAGGAATTCATCAATTCCTCTGCTCTATGACAGACATAACTTAGTTCACAGGGATCTTGATTACCTTACCTCCCCCCGCCCCGTAGAATATCCCATTATGACATTTTGCTGACTGAATCCAGTGGGCAAAAAGTAGCAACGATTATAGACTTTTGGTTAGCCCTTTGCATTTCAAAGCATAAGTAATACATCTGACAAAAGATCAGGGACCTTACACCTCAGTGGAATTTCTAGGGATCCAGTGGTATCAAAATACATCAACATGTGCCTCATTTGATTCCTATCTGATTCCATTTACTGAGTGGCCTGAAAAGCTGCTAGTTTTAAGTGTGGTCCAGAACAAAAGAAGGTTTTGCAATAGGTGCAAGATGCCTTGCTAACTGCTCTGTCACTTGGGCCTTATAACCTAATAGGGCCAGTGGTGCTTGAAGTGTCTGTGGCAAATAGGGTTATCTTGTGAAGCCCTGGGCAGGATCTGTTAGGTCAGTTACAATGCAGAACTTTAGAATTTTGAAGCAAAGTTCCACTGTCTTCTGCAGATAACTACTCTCCTTTGAGAAAGAAATTTTGTCTTGACCTTGGCGGATACTGAACTCCAAACCATGGGTCATCAAATTGCATGTGGCTTGAGCTGCTCATTTTGAACTGAATGTAATCTGAGGCACCAGGCCATAAAGTTGGGCATGCACAGAAGCTTTCCATCATTGAGTCAAAGTGATCTATATGAGATGAAGTTCAAGCAGCCCAAGAAGGCCCAAGAAGTTTACATGAGTTCCCATCGTGGCTCAGTGGTCAACAAACCTGATTAGGAACCATGAGGTTGCGGGTTCAATCCCTGGCCTCACTCAGTGGGTTAAGGATCCAGTGTTGCCGTGAGCTGTGGTGTGGGTCGCAGACATGGATCGGATCCCACATTGCTGTGGCCCTGGTGTAGGCTGGAGGCTACAGCTCCAATTCAACCCCTAGCCTGGGAACCTCCATATGTCATGGGTGCGGCCCTAGAGAAGGCAAAAAGACAAAAAAGAAGTCCAAATGTTCATGGTCTCCACTCTTGACACACTACCTACTTTCTCTCATTTTGTGCCTGTCTTCTCATGGGGAGTTAATTACAATCAGCTGACAGAGGAAGAGAAGCGTCAAGCCTGGTTTTCAAATGGTTCTGCACAATATGCAAGCACCACCAGAAAGTGGAAAGCTTCAGCTCTACGGCCCCTTTCTGGGACATGCCTGAAGGACAGTAGTGAAGGAAACCTGCCAGTCAGTCAGAACTTTGAGTGCTGCACCTGCTTACTCACTTTGCTTAAGAGCAGAAATGACAAGACCGGTGATGATATACAGCTTCATGGCCTCTGGTCAGTGGTTACCCTTTGTGACTCATTACCAAAATGTTCTCTTTCTGTTTTCATGACTTTATATTCTTCTGACCTAGGGCTCTTACTTCCAAAGGGAAGAATGCTGTCACTTGGAGACATAACATTAACTCCACTTAACTGGTCATGAAGACTCTCATGTAGACATTCTGGACTCCTTACACTTCTTAAACAACGGGCAAGGAAGGGAGCCACCATACCGGTCTGAGTGATTGACCTTGCCACCCAGAGAGGCTGGACTGCTATGTCACAACAAAGATAAAGAAGAGTATGGCTGGGATTCAGAGATACCTTAGAGGGCCTCTTAATACTACTGAGGCCTGTGATTAAGGTCAATGGAAAACTACAAGAGCTGAACCCAGGCAGGGCCACTGATTTAGAATGATTGCAAATAAATGACCTTCGTTTTGGTGAAAATCCTTATTCTCTAACTTTATAGTTTCCTATTATTTTCAAAGTTTGATGGCACTGGCTTATTCTCCTTATTTGGCGTGTACCTTAAATGGTGATAGAAAGTTACCTGTATAACACCTTGGAAGTTTCTATGAAGTCAAAAATAAACAAGCAGAATAACAAAAATCTTTACTCAAATGTTAAAATAAACCTAATTTTTCCATAGAGAAATTTTAAATGGATTATGATGTTAGATTTGTTACTACATTTACTCTTTCATTCAATGACTATTGAGCATAAAAGTCATCAATTTTGCATATATTATAGCAAATAAAGATTAAATTATTGCTTTCCTGGTGCTTATATTTTAATGGGGGATATGGAGTAGGAAGAGAGACACTCAAGTAAATTATCATGCAAATTTAAATACACATATATACATAAATATATATACGAATAAAATGTTGACTGTTATAATTTTAGTTTTCCTAGTTCCATCACTTCTAATAATCATAAAATACCAAGTCCCAAGCTTAATAATAAAATCTAGAACTCACAAAGGAGACACTGGGAAAACTTCCCTTTTTTTTTGTTTTTGTCTTTTTTTTTAGGGCTTCACCTGAGGCACAAGGAATTTCCGAGTTTAGGGGTCAACTAGGAGCTGCAGCTGATGACCTACGCCACAGCCACAGCAATGCCAGATCCAAGCCATGTCTGCAACCCACACCACAACTCGAGGCAACGCCAGATCCTTAACCCACTGAGCGAGGCCAGGGATTGAACCCATGTCCTCATGCATACTAGTTGGGTTTGCTACTGCTGTGCCACCACGGGAATTCCTGGAGGAGACTTCTTATGCTTGCAATTCTGGTGTCTTCTATGACTTTCATTAATAATACTATTAAGTATTAACATCCTAACTACTTACTCAATGCTTCCCTATTGCTGTAGTAACACTTTAAATAAAAATGCTCTCTTATTACATATATCAAGATTTTAATACTAAATTTCACAACTTATTCACAAAGGCAAACCTTTTTTGTAATCCTAGTCCCACAAAGCATTTCTCAAAAAAGGTAAGATTTATAAATTTGTAAAATGTGACTATGTAACTCTTGGTGGATTTTCCATGATTCTATCAAGCTTCCCCATTCATAAGATCATAAATATTTTAAAAGAAAAGCAAGTAAGTGTTAGGACCAATATACCACATCGATATAAGTCAGCAAAACTTTTTAAGTTAATCTTTTTAAAAAATCCTATAAAAGCCAGCGGCATTTAGAAAAACAGCTCTAGGTTTAACTTTCTTTCACATGTAAAATGGAAGTAAATTGATATTATGTTTAATAACTGATAAATAATTATATCAACTGTGGGAAATGCCGTCACTGAGGAAAAAATTCCTGCCTCTTTGAGTGTATGAGCTCACTCTTAGTAAAGTGGGATCAGCATGGAGTAAGAGTTTTACTGAGGAATAGCATATGGAAAAGATAAATAGGGGGAGAATTGGGCAGCCTTCATACCCTGTAGCTTACCTGATACCTACTGAGGAAGTGGGATTGGATAGAGAGGGCCTCATACTGGGTTGCCCAAGGGGACAAAGTCTTGGAAGCAAAATTTGCCTGTTAGGAGTTCCCGTGTGGCACAGTATAAACGAAACCAACTAGGAACCATGAGGTTGTGGGTTTGATCCCTGGCCCTTGCTCAGTGGGTTAAGGATCCATCTTTGCTGTAAGCTGTGGGGTAGGTCAAAGATATGGCTCGGGTGACATGTTGCTGTGGCTATGGCGTAAGCCCTCAGCTATAGCTCTGATTTACCCCTAGCTTGGGAACCTCCATATGCCATGAGTGCAGCCCTAAAAAGCAAAAAAAAAAAAAACAAAAACAAAAAAATTGCCTGTTAAATTAATTTTACTTTAGGCAGAAATATCCAGGCAATAGTACCCTGACCATGTCCTGCCATTGGCTAAATGATGCCTAGAAAAAGCATGGGCCTCAGATCAAAAGCTGAGGTGAGTTCTGAAGAGAATGACGCTGGAATCTCTCAGCTAAGTCTGTGCAGATCAGTGGAAGATCCAGTGGTACCTTTGTGCCTATTGCAGTTCTAATAAGGCCAAGCAACATCTAAAAGTGTATCTTAAGAGATGTTTATGTTCTCTGCAGTTAGGAAATTTTGCTCATGTATTCCTACTGCTAGTTTATTGGACTTTTTACTTTGCTGTTTATAGGATGACATTATGGCAGCAGTGTAGGGACTTTATATTTTTGCTTCTGTTGTCAAAGCAAAAATTAATTGGCTTCTGGAGGAAACCAAAATGGCACTCCCCTGCAACTTTACAGTAAGAGAGACAGGAAGAAAGCATTGTATCTTGTTTATGATATTTGAAAGAAAGCAAGAGGCATGAAGCAGTAAGAGCAGCTATGCAGAAATAACCCCTCACCCAAGGAGACCAGGGGCAGGGGTGTGATTACAAAAGGGAAATTTGCAGAATGATGCTGTATTTTCAAAAATCCATGGGTAGAGATGGTGAAGATGCTCATGATTATAAAAATCTCAGCTGTCACATCTCCTCACAGATTAAAGATACGCTACTCCATTAACATTTATTCTAAATCTAGATGTACTGACAGGACAAAAAAGGCTAGCAAATTGAAGATGGAAATAATAAGTATTTTCCCTTTTGAGGCTTTATGTAATTTAATGATTGAGAAATTGATCTTCAGTTGGAGCAATAACAACTCAAGTTGTGCTCTAATTAGAGAGCAATAATGTTAGAGATGATGACAGTGGTATTTTGAGATTGACTTCCATTATACAACCGTAAATTATACAGTATCTGTTCTACTGCAAAGATAATTGCATTAGAGGAATAGGTCTCTAAATTTTGAGTTAATTTGATCAATATATATCATCATAGGCATTAATACCTTTACAAAAGAAGTAAGTAATAAATATTGGCTTTTTTAGTAATAAGAATATGCCAAGGAGAGTTGGAGAGATTTATGGTATCAGATTGATTAAACATTTCCAGTGACCATTAGTTTAGAGGTGCAAAAGCACAGGTGAATAACTCCCAACTACTGCTTCTACAGTGCTTTAAAAGAAGATCACTTATTGGAGAAGAAGCAGAGAGCCCAGAGATTCTCACCCGTCATGTACTTGTAGTAATAAACTGAATATTGGGCAATAATTTATCTAATGTAAATAACAGAGGAATTGTGTTTATTAATTACTTGACAGTTCTCAACTTTAGACCTGATGTGATGTGTTGAAATTTAAATGTCTTGACTCAACAACTATTTATAATTCACACTGCCCTTTAGGACATTTCAAACATCATATTCACGGCAATGTAGCCTCTCCCAATCCAACTGTTTCTCAGCTCCCACTATTTTTCAAAATTTCTTTGCCATTATAGTCTTTTTGTGTACTGTCATTCAATATATAGTGTTATTTTTTCATATTTAAAAACACCACAAATATATATTTTATGTATCAGACATTAGCATGCCATCTTATTGATTTATATTTTCAAATTCTTGTATTTTAAATTTCTTCATTTAGAGGAAAACTTATCTTCGCTATAAAACTGTTAATTTAATATAAAATTTTTGCATTTCTACTAATTCTAGGAAGGCCAAAGCTTTTAATTTTTGTATCCCGTATGCAGTACTAATAAAATTTTAATGTAAGACACATACCATAAGTTTCTAAGTAGCCATAATTAAAATTTTAAAATACATGATAAAATCTATTAGTTATATATTTAATCAAATATGTAATATTAAATGTTATGATATGAATTATTAATAGAACATTTTACATTATTTTTTCATACACAGTTTTGCAAGCTGCTATGTATGTTACAATTATAGCACGTGGCATTTAGGCTAGTCACATTTCACATGCTCAGTATCAAATATGGCTACCACATTGGAAAGCACAACTTCATAATAAAATACAGTCATATACACTAAAACTCAATGGCTTTATACAGAAAACACTACCTCATAAAAATCTGTTTCTGTTGTTCATTTGATACTTTTATTTGTGTATATATATGTATGTTATTTTCTCTTTCCTTGAATATATTGAATATATGTATGTTAATCATTGCTTAGTTGGAAACATTTCTATGAAACGTCCGAATCCTTTTTTCTCTCTTTCTATGTATATTTACACATAATATATATTATATTTTACATATACATAGATCTATGCACACATTTGTCTAGATACATCTAAATAGATAGCTAGATAACTAAATCTAGATAGATAGATAGATAGATAGATAGATAGATAGATAGATAGATAAAGATAGATACATGGGTAGGTAGGTAGATAGAGCAATCTTCATTTTTAGCAATTTTATTTGATCTTTTTTTTTTTTGCCAGATTTAAAAGAGTGAAACTCCAGTGTATTTGAAAACATGAGGTTCTTAATTAGCGTATTTTGCTCTACAGTGAATATTCTTGGGAGGCAGAGGGTAGAGACATTTAATCTTAATCCAATCTGGATCTCTTGCTCTCCATGTGCAAATGCATAATACATGTTTTAGTGGGTGTGTTTCTCTGGAGTTCTATGACTAATATAATATTAAATAATTATTTTTTTCTTTTTTTTTCCCCTTTTTCTTTTTAGGGCCACACCTGTGGCATATGTAAGTTCCTGGGCTAGGGGTTGAATTGGTGCTCCAGCTGCTGTCCTATGCCACAGCCACAACAGCAACACTGAATCTGAGCCACATCTGTGACCTCTGGTGTGCCAGAGCTTGTGGCAACACCACATCCTTAACCCACTAGGTGAGGCCAGGGATCAAACTCACATCTTCATGAACACTGTCAGGTTCTTAAACTGCTGAGCCATAATGGGAACTCCCCTGTTAAATAATTCAACTTAATAATTCTGTAGATGTGCTAAAAGTGAAAAAAAAAAAAAAAACCTCGTTTTGGCTTGATGGTTGATAACATTCCCTGAGTAAGGAAAAGCTAGGAGGATAGGGTTTATTTTAAGATTTTTTAAAATTTTAATTAATTTATTGATTAATTGTCTTTTTAAGGCCACACCCAGGGCATATGGAGGGTCCCAGGCTAGAGGTTGAATCAGAGCTAGAGTTGCCAGCATACACCACAGCCACAGCAATGCCAGATCCTGAACCCACTGAGTGAGGTCAAAGATTGAACCTGTGTCTTCATGGATACTAGTCAGATTTGTTTCCCTGAGCCACTACAGGAACTTCTAAAATTTTTTTTTTTTTTTTTTTTAGTATTTGATTTACAGTGTTGTCCCAATTTCTGCTGTACAGCAAAAGTGACCCATACATAATAATGTTCCATTATGTTCTATCCAAAGAGAATGGATGTAGTTCCCTGTGCTATACAGTAGGAGCTCATTGCTTAAAATTCTAAATGTAATAGTCTGCATCTACCATCCCCAAACTCCCAGTCCATTCCACTCCCTTTCCACTCCCGCTTGGCAACCACAAGTCTGTTCTCTGCCTATGAGCCTGTTTCTGTTTTGTTTTGCTTTAATTAAAGTATAGTTGATTTACAGTGTTTCTTCAATTTCTGTTGTACTGCAAAATGAAGACAAGGTTTAATGTGAAATAAGTGATTCAGTTCTGGAAATATTTAACTCCTGTTCTGTTCTCAAGATAGCACCAATAAAGGTGTAATATTTGTCATCATTTTAATAATCCATTAATTCAACAAATATTTATTAAATACCTCATATGTTACAAGTAAGAAAAATAAAAATAAAATAAAAGTTGTTGCTCTCATACCCAAGGGCCTAATAGCAGGGAAATAAATTAAAAGAAGAATCACATAATTATGTATGTTATTAGGCCAGTGATAAGGGCAATGACAGAAAGCTACATGGAATATGAGAACATTAATAAGAGACTCAAGATCAACAAGGAGGTTTGGGAAAAGCTTTCATTAATAAAAGTAGGTTAAAATGGCACATATGTATGCAGAGACAGAAGGCTCAAACATTAATAAGTTCACCTTTTAAGAGTAAGAAGACAAAAGGTCCTAAGATGGAGCCTTGTGAAACTCAAATATTTAATCATCAAATTAAGATTGATGAGCCAGAAAAAAGAATAGTAAAAAAAAAGGTGGAAAGTAGTTATGCCATGTAATCTGATAAAGAATAGTCTTTTCCTTCCTTCCTTCCATTCCTCCCTTTTTTCTTATTACCTTTTCTTTTTTTCTTTATACTGTGACATCTGTGGCATATGGAATTTCCTGGGTCAGGAGTCAAATCGGAGATGCAGCTGAGGCCTATGTTATATCCACACTGGTTCCAAGCCACATCTGAAACCTAAGCGGCAATTTATGGAGCAGGTACAAAAGAAGAGAGTTACTGTATCTGATATAAGGACAGATAAAATGAGAAAGGACATTTCCATTTATTTAGAAACATGACAATAACTAGTGAATGGTTTTCTTGAAATATGGCAAATGAAAGCCAGTTTAAAATTTATTAAGAAATTAGAGGAAGCAGACAGATGGCTATAGAACGGAAACCGAGGGCTTTAAATGGTATTTAAAAGTGAAAATGACTAGATTTTATGATTAATTTTATTTGAGGGGGTGAGAAAAAGAAGATCCTCATAGATAACTTCTAACTTTTTGGCATAATGACATTAACAATCGCTGAGAGAGGGCTAGATTTTTGGGGAAAATTATGAATCTGATTTTGAGCCTGTTTGAGTCATCCAACCATTGATTACTTCAATAAACTGTTGGATAAGTTATCTGATGCCCAGAAAGGAAGTCTGGCTAAGGATATTTTCAGAAATACTTAGTACAGATATATTAACTGAAACCAAAGAATAGAGGGAAAAAAAAACAAAACTGCAGGGGTCAGAATCCAAAGAGAAACTGGATTTTAAACCAATGAGAAGTACTTAATTGTGGAAAACATTAATATTCAAGAAGAAATGGGATAATTCACAGCTAAGATGAGTGGATGGGAATCATAGCATATGTTATTGACCTTAAGTAAAAGAAAGGACAGCTCAGAGTTCCTGGTGTGGCACAGCAGAAAGGACTCCAACTAGGAACCATTAGGGTGAGGGTTTTTCAGTGGGTTAAAGATTCAGTGTTGCTGTGAGTTATGGCTGTGAGCTGTGGTGTAAGTCCCAGATGCAGCTCAGATCCTGCGTTGCTGTGGCTGTGGTGTAGGCCAGCAGATGTAACTGTGATTTTGACCCCTACCCTGGGAACCTCCCAGGTGCTGCAGGTGCGGCCCTAAAAAAAAAAAAGAAAAGAAAAGAAACAGCTCTTTTTAGGTAGATTTGTATATTTTGCAGCAGGCAAGTGAGAGAAATGCTCCCTGGCATCTTTCATTTTCCTGTAATATATAAACTTATCTGCCGTGACTGAGTAGAACAGTGGGAGGATGGGAGACTGGCAGAGGGTAAACTACCTTCTGTAAGCTAAGTAAACACTAGGATAGTCAGTCACTATGAAGAATTAAAAAGGAATAATGGCCTATTATTTTTAAGGAATTGAAGAAAAGTAAACTTTAAAAAACAACAAATTCTAAAGATACATTTATGCTTAAGATAAATTAAGCAAAGAAGTAGACCTGTTTAGTTTAAGAGAAGACTATAGAATGTGGACATGGAAGGAGATGTAATTTCATAGAGAAGGATAAGGATAAGAATAATTCTTTGCTAGCACAAATTATAAGCAATGGATGTAATAGATAAATATATGGTGTTGCTTCTTACTCTAGGATACTATAACAAATTACAATAGATTGGATTGCTTAATAAAATATAAAAATATTAGGGGTTCCTGCTGTGGCACTTGGGTTGGCGGTCCAACTAAAGCAGCTCTGATCACTGAAGGGGTTCAGGGTTTCAATCCCCAGCCCATCGCATTGGGTTGAAGAGTCTGGTGTTATGCAGCTGCAGCTTGCGTTTCTGCTATGGCTCCATTTTGGTCTCTGGCCCAGGAACTTCCATGTGCCCCGCAGGTGTGCCCATTAAACAAACAAACAAACAAACAATTTGCTACAGTTCTGGAGACTGTGAAGTCTAAGATCAAGGAATGGGCCAATCTGACATCTCATGAGGAGCTATTTTTTGGTTGGCTGATGGCAGTCTTCTCATTATATCTTCACATTGCTGAGATCAGAGAGCTAGAGCAAGTGCTCACATCTCTTCTTAGAAGGGCATTAACCCTACTCATGAGGGACCCAATTTCATGATCCCCTTCATACCTCCAAAGCCCCACCTTTAAACACCATCACATTGGGGTTAAGACTTACAACAGATGAGTTTGTGGAGGCATAGAATCATTCCCTCCATAGCATAGTGTTAGCGAATACTGTATGTGCTGGGTGGAACATGGGTTTATGGATCATTCCTAACATATACTCCTAAATATCAGCCATCTCAGAGTTACTAAATTGAAAAAATAATAAACTTTTCACAATTATAAAAATTTTTCTAAATAATATGATTTATTGGAACCAAGTAATGCCAAAGTATATTTCTAAACATCTGTGCATGATAGGATCGGTCATGACCTGTGGCTGCTGTCAGTCTCCTAGCCCACCTTCCTCCTGCTCATTTTCAGATCACTCTGGCTTAACTGACAAGAGCCTTTGCAATGTGCCATAGGTCCCATGTCTTTTACAGGTGTTTTTTTTTCAGGAGCACAGCTTCTCTTTTTTTTCCTAGATATGTTCATACTCATTGTTAAAAACTGGGAGAGGATATAGATGTAGAAGGTTGGGGATATATGATAAATCTCTAGACTCCCCCTCAGCTATGCTGTGAACCTTAAGTTACTCTAAAAAATTGTCTTAATAAAAAAAAATTACAGCATAAATGTCATGATGCCCTCTCCAAATAAATTGACCTCAAGATTTTTGTATCCATTGTATAAAATTGTTCACTACAACATGTATAACACTCTATGGCCATTACTTGTTTTCTTAAGTGAGAGAAATTTTTATTGAATAATTAGAATTTATCACAGTATTCTTCTCTCTTCAGCTTACACTGAATCAAACTGTCCTTCATTCCCTTTTTCTAATGCCTTGACTCAGGAATTTAGAAGCCTTCACTAATTGAAGACATGTCTTCAACAAGAGCTGGGACAGAAAGCTGTTGAGGTTAGCAGGTAAGACAATCTACTTTTTATATAAGAGATTGCTTTGTGGGTCATGGGATACTTGGAGCTGTGTAGCCTTCCAAAGAAGTGGTGAGAACCCAGGACAAGGTGTGCATGCCATGTCTAAGAATTTGTCCCCTATGCACTGAGCTCCTACCTTCCGCTGAGATTCCTATGCCTCATGCTCAGCAAAGAAACAAAAAGCTTTAGAATCTCCTAGGATTTTGCCAATGAGAATCTCAGACACGACCATAACGAAGTGAAGATTAACAGTCTTTCTCTTTTACTCACACCATATATACCACCTGACTTCTGCCCTTTCCCATTCATTACTTAAGTGTATATAGAACTCAGACATTTGCATTTGGCACAACTTGCTTGAATTTCAATTCTATCACTATTTGATGCATGAAATTCTTCCTCAGTGGTAACTATAAAAAGAAAATGCTAAACAGGAACATAAACTGAACTTTAGAATGTTTATGATTACTATTCTAATTTTCCTTAAGATTACTATTTGATAACCCTGAGTTGGTTGATCACTGTCCCAACACACTTTTTCTTTAATCAGTAATTTCTTTGATCCACAGTTTCCGATTTAATTTTTTCTCATTGAGGTATAGGTGATTTATGACATTGTGTTAGTTTAAAATTTTTTAATTAATTATATAAAACACAATTTGTTGTGATTTAAAATCATGTCAAGGGAAATATTAGAGAAAAAAATGAAAGATGATATACATTTTTTTAAATTTTTTTATTTTTTATTTTCCCACTGTACAGCAAGGGGATCAAGTTATCCTTACATGTATACATTACATTTTTTCCCCCACCCTTTGTTCTGTTGCAACATGAGTATCTAGACAAAGTTCTCAATGCTATTCAGCAGGATCTCCTTGTAAATCTATTCTAAATTGTGTCTGATAACTCCAAGCTCCCGATCCCTCCCACTCCCTCCCCCTCCCATCAGGCAGCCACAAGTCTCTTCTCCAAGCCAGAAAGACAAAGACAAATACCATATGATATCACTTATAACTGATATACTTTTTTTTTTGTCTTTTTAGGGCCACACCCACGGCCTACGGAAGTTTCCAGGCTGGGGGTACAATCAGAGGGGCAGCTGCTAGTCTATGCCACGGCCAGAGAAATGTGGGATCCGAGTGATATCTGTGACCTACACCACAGCTCACTGCAACACCAGATCCTTAATCCACTGAATGAGGCCTGGGATCAAACCTGCATCCTCATGGATGCTAGTCAGATTCATTTCCGCTGAGCCATGACGGGAAATACAGATGATATAAATTTTAAAAACAGCGAGATGTAGTTTATATTTAAGTGTCTCTGAAGCTATTGACTTTTAAAAGAGATTGGAAAAGGGAAGGAGTAAGAATGTTTTTATTGAAAGGTGTTTGAATAGATAGCACATGTATTTTCTCAGTTTTGCTATCTAGAAAATGGAACAATCAAAATTCGCTCTCACTGTGTCAGACTTCATAAGTTAAATGATTAATTCAGCCACATTTTCTCTCACATCATTTAGAGAAAAAAAGTCAATTAAGTGGAACATTAAAAGCTGATAAATCAAACAGTGGCATAAAAAAGCAATTAGAAAATAATCAGTTAATGAGTAAAATGACAATGGAGAAGTATCAAATGACAGTAACAGAAGCAATACATTAATGAGAAGTGACATTGAAGAATAGAAATGCCAAATACAACAGCTACAATGACTGAAAATATATTATATAGATTCACACAGATAATTGAGTTAAAGTGATTTCAATGCTTAGGGTATTTTTCTGGTGTTTATTTGGTATTGTTATCAAAAAAAAAAATCTTAAAGTTAATCTGCCCTAGAGATGATCTCCAAATACTCTCACATTTATAAAGCTATCCTCCAAATACTGTGGGAACTAGACATCTGCAATTTAAAAAATAGCCATACTTAAATTTTATGCATATGAATATATAGGGTGCATGTACACAGGCATAAGGAAATGTCTCTTACTTCCTTTTGTATAGGGTCTATATGAGTCGAAAAAGTCCTGACTGCCACCAAATAGCTCAGAATGGGAGGTGGGAATGAGGAATGTCTAGATGAACTGAAGAGATTTAGTTCCTGATAGTCTCCCTTTCCACAAGACTCTTTTTTAATATGTACAGGTTCTTACAGGACAAAACTCTAGATAAATCATGACCTAGGCATCAGGAATTAGCCCCAAATAATTGACAGGCAGCTAAATGATCAGAATGTGTCTGTATATTGCCTTTTGCTACCAGCTCACTCTACAAGTACACAATTCTCACTGCAGCATGCCTCACCTAAAACTAGACTTTAGAACATCATTATTTTATAGTATATTACATTAAATTTTCAGATGGAGAAACCCATAAAATGATGCTGTAAGTCTAGACTCACCACAAGTGCACACTTGATATATTCTTAAAACATGTTTAGCAGTTGTTAATATGTTTCTTTGTGTGTTTTATTTTTTTATTTTATTTTTTTGCTATTTCTTTGGGCAGCTCCTGCAGCATATGGAGGTTCCCAGGCTAGGGGTCAAATCGGAGCTGTAGCCACTGGCCTACGCCAGAGCCACAGCAACGCGGGATCCAAGCCGCGTCTGCAACCTACACCACAGCTCAAGGCAACGCCGGATCGTTAACCCACTGAGCAAGGGCAGGGACTGAACCCGCAACCTCATGGTTCCTAGTCGGATTTGTTAACCACTGCGCCACGACGGGAACTCCTCTTTGTGTGTTTTAAAATCAGGGGTTGCTACATAAGCATTTAAAATAATTTTAAGTTGCATAAAAAGTTACCATGATAAGTACCATAGGCAAAATTGTGAAATAAAGTATTATCTGGCAACATTTGCACATCTTTTGCTGCATTATGATTCACAAAATTGCAATTTCTTATTACTTTTATATGTTTTCTGACCCAAATAAGTTTCTCTGTAAGAGCTTTTTTCTCTGGAATTGGTTTTAAACCATTCTCACACACACATATGCACAAACACAAAGCCTATCTTTGAAATAAAATCTTGCTTATATGTGAGTTTATAAGCCATATAAAAGCAGAATTACTGTGGCTGAAGTACTGAAAAGGGCCCTGAACCATCTTAATATGAATTATGCATTAAGGGCTACCTTTTAACTGAAAATGACTATATATTTTAAAAAAAGAAAGGTCTCAAATCAGTAAGCTACACTTCCACCTTAAGACACTAAAAGAGCAAAATGAACCCATATCAAAGAAGAATAAGAAAAAGTAGCACTGAAATTATAAAATAGATATCAAAATTAAAATAGAGAAATTCAACAAAAATAAAAATGTTTCTTTGTAAAGATCAACAGCATGGACATATTTATACTAGACTGACCAAGACAAAAAAAAGGAAAAGATTCAAATTACTGAGATGAAAAATTAAAGCGTGAACATGCTACCAAACTTAGGAAAATAATAAGAATTTTACGGGAATGCTATGTACAATTGTACGCCAGTAAATTAGATAATTAGATGAGATGAAATAGACAAGATCCTAGAAATTCACAACCAACCAAACCTGACTCAGTAATAAATTAAAAATCTGAATAGACCTATACCAAGAAAAGAGACTGAATTGGTAGTAGAAAATGCTATTCACAAAGGAAAGCCCAGGACCAAGTTAGTATGGCACTGGCATGAGGACAGACAAATAGATCAACAGAATAGAACTGAGAATAGAAAAGTAAACCATTGCATTTGTGGCTGTTTACAAGAATGCCAAGTTTAAATTATTTTCTATAAATATGACACTGAGACAACTGCATACCCACATGCAAAAGAATAATCCCCCTACCTCACACCTTACACAGAAATTAACTGAAAATGTATCATAAACCTAAATTTAAGATCTAAATCTACAAAACTTTAGAATACACAGACAATAGTTTCTTAGATATCACAGCAAATGCACAAGTGGCCAATAAAGAGATAAATTTGACTTCACAACTGAAAATTTTCATGTTGCACATAATAGCTTCAGTAAAGTGAAAAGACAACGCACCAAATGGAAAAAAATATCTGCAAATCACAAACGCATCCAGATCATAACCAGAATAGATAGTGAATCATTAAAAATCAGCAAAAAAGGCAAAAACACATAACTCAAACGGGGAGAAAAGTTACAAATAGATTACTTGTATAAAGGAGGTATAAGAATGTTCAATAAAAGTTCCTATTATAGCTCCGCAGAAACAAACCTAACTATTATGCATGAGGATGGATGCAGGTTTAATACCTGGCCTTACTCAGTGGGTTAAGGATCTGGCATTGCCGTGAACTGTGGTGTAGGTTGCAGATGTGGCTTGGTTCTAGCATTGCTGTGGTGGTGGTGTAGGCTGCCAGCTGTAGCTCTGATTCGACCCCTAGCCTGGAAACCTCCATATGCCATGGGTGCAGCCCTAAGAAGATAGAAATAAAAATAAAAAAATAAAAATAAATACTCAATAAACACATAAGATTCTCAACATCCTCATCCACCCAGGGGAATCGAAACCACAAAAACTACATCCTACCCACAGAGATGACATAATCAAAAATCCATATAAAAACACTGAATAAATTGTAATTTTTACACATTGCTGGTGGAAATGTAAAATGGTGTCGTTTTTTATTGTTGTTGTTTTGGGAAATTTGTGTTATTTCCACAGTCGGTAAAACAGATTTACCATATGACCCATCAATTTCACTCCTTTGTATACATACAATGAAATATTATTCAGCAATAAAATTAATCAAGTATTTAACCATGTTACAGCCTGAGTGGTTTTGCAATGCCATGCTAAGTGAAAGAAGCCAGTCGTGAAAGTCATGATTTCATCTGAATGAAATACCAAGAACTGGCAAATCTGTAGAAACAGAGTGTACATTAATTGTCACCTAGTTCCTTGGGCCTGGGGCCTGTAGACTGACTATGATTAATGAATACAAGGTTTATTTTTAGAGTCATGAAAATGTTCTAACATTTTCTACCACTTAGACTGTGGTAATGGTTACAAAATCCTGTACATGTACTAAAAATAATATTGAATCATATACTTAAATGGATGAATTTTATGATGCTTGGGTTATATATCATAAAACTTAAAAATAAAAGATCAATTGAAAAGCATATTTTAGAAATAAAAACAGAGTAATAAAGATGAAAAGGCAAAATTACCACGAGAAATATAAATATTAACATAAAACATATGTTATTGTATCCCATAATGATTATTGGTTTCATACACTTTCTTATGTTCAAACCAGTTTTAACTATAAATACTACCATATATATGTATTTTGGAATCGATATAATGTTTGCCACATAAAATAAATAAGAAATTGTTACATTTTCTAAATCACACAGGATTAATGAAAGTTTTCCTATTTCTATGACCATGATATCATAAAATGTGTTAAAAAGTAACTGCAGTGATATTCTAGTAAGATCCTGTTAAGAGATAAGCATAATAAAAACCACATGATTAGTGACATCTACTTCTTTTCCCTATATTAACACATGTCTTATGTTCATTTCTGGACTCCAAATTACTCAAATCAATGATGCGGCCTTTTTATCTATGTGTTTTCTAGAGCCTAGAATACCATGCACTTGCAGAACCATTAACAATACATGTACTGAATAGAATTAAAAGGAATTTGAGTGGAAAGCATATTGCTTCCACCTCCATACATACACGTATCAAATTTTTCTTAGAGTTATACCATTTCTATAATTTTTAAAGACTATTTATTATAGAAGATAATTTGGGAATATATATCCATATTTATGAGGTAGCTTCCATATATCTAATCATAGACCACTCAATCTCTGCTACACACCATCTGTAGGTTTATCATGTTTTATCCAGTAATTTTGATTTGGACTTTGGTAGCCATCACGGGAAGATAATAGCAAGCCATCCACTCCACCTATACATTACTGAGAAGAAAGAATTATGAAGGAAGCTCTGTGCACAGCCTCTTTGAAAATACTGTTCTGAAAAATGTTTCCTTGAAAAGTATATTGATCAAAATCGCAAGTGACATAATCAACCATTCAGCGGAAATCAAATATTAGAAAATTAATGATGCCTAATGACCTTGCCATTGTTCTATAGCCAATGATGTTAATAATTTTAAGAAAATATTTCATTATAGATAGTTAAATTTCAATAATTTTAAATATTCATAAAATTCATTAAAATTTACTAGAGGTCCCAGAAATTACTAAATTAAAATACTAAATATAGTGATGAAAATGTATGTGTCCTATTATTTAAGGAATATATACATCTTATAAATTAGTACTGTGCTCATATATCTTGTTTCAATGTTCTATCAAAATTTTAATTTGGCTTAAATCTAAATTATTATAATAATTATAAGAAAAAAATATTGTATTCTCCTTATTCGAAATTGGAACTGATGGTTGCAAGTTGCATGAAGCGTAGAATAATTGCTTTTGCAGTAAAATGCTTGAGCACTTAGCTATATCCCCAGAATAACTGCTTTTGGTTAAAGTACTGGTGGATTTGTTTTTAATTATATTTTAATAAAAGAGACCCAGCTAGCATTAATTAAAATAATAGCTAAAATATATCTTTGTATTATAGGAAAATATTTAGCATATAGAAATATATATCTCCATGTAATTTATGTGATTATATATTATATATGTATATTAATATATAATGTTCTATGGTTCTACATGTCATAATGATCTAAAGACATTTAGGAAATGGGAATTAATTAGTGCCATTTAATTTTGTTTTCAAATTAGTTAATTTAAACTTTAAGGGATACTAATAAAAAGGAAGCTTTCAAAAGTAGTCAATTTGGTGGATAAATGGTAAAGATAATTCAGTTGAGCTCATAACTTCTAATTAAGGTAATTCTGTAATGAGAGGCTATAGTATCAATGAATATATACAATCGTGAACACTATATAATTGGCAAATGAACAACCAGCATTTCAGAACTGACATTTGAAAGTTTTTTTAAGTTGTTTAGGTGATCTTACAAGTACTCTTACAAATTACCTGAATTAATTTGCTTTAAAGAAGTACAACAGAACTTTTAATAATAAACATTTGTGAAATCACTTAAGCTTTCTCAGAAAATATTTTATCTTGATATATTGTTGTCTAATTTCTTATAAATCTTATATGAGCATTACATCAATGTTTATGCTGCTAATAAATCCCTTAATCCATTGCAGGGTGGATTTCGGTGCTAATATTTTTTTTTGTTTTATGTAAATTGAGCATTATTATAATACTCTATTTATTTAGTTGCTATAATAATCATCAGTGATTATTATTAGTCTGCACCTAAATATTTAGTTTTAAATATCTCCTGATTTTGAGAAAACACTATTTTTGGATATTACCAAATTTTAACAATGTTGCCATAGCATATTTTTTTATTCTTTATATAATCCGTCAAAGAATGTCTTACTGTTTGATTTAATGTTTGTTTTAGTGTTTAATTTTCTAAGTTCAAAAAGCAAGAGTTTATTTTCAGTGTAAAATCAAAGAAATTACTTATCTCTAACTCAAACTTTGCTTCAAATCTTTGTCTTCAATAGTCACTTCAACTGTGATGATTTTGAATTAGGAAAAACAGTGAAAGAAGGTCAAAAAATTTGCAAAACACATGCATGCTCTCTAGAATTTATAACAGTAAAAAAAAACCTAAGATATGATATAAGTATATACATTTGTTATGTCTCCTGAAAATTAGTGTTGTACAAATAAAATGAAAACACACTCTAAATATGGCCAAATTTACATAGGTACAATAAAATTTAAAACTGACAAATGAAAACTTATTCTTATGCAATTGGCAAGAAATATAATTGCAGAGATGAATGACTGCATTCTCCTCTTCAGCTTTCTTCAAATTTAATCATATTTGGGTTTTGTTAAGATAATTTTTTATCAAATAGAGGGAAAAATGTATAATTTGACAATCTTCATGTAGGATTGCAAAGACATTTTCTTTCCAACAATTTTTAGTTCTCTAAATACAGTATATTAAAAACTAGTTTTAATGATAATTTAGTTTGAGTGGAATATATTAAATCAATTTATATTCTGCAACCATTTTCATGTAAACCAGTACACTGATTGTAAGATTGGTTATTGTTTAATTTGAGATTGAATCATTAATACCTATAGTCATATCAGCAGAACTCCATGAGGTAACTAAAAACAAAAAGGCACTAACCAATTCAACTGCTATTAGCAGATGGGATAATCAAAAAAATAATCAACAGTACAAGGCTTCACTTTCCTTTCTTTCTTTCTTTTTCTTTCTTTCTTTCATTCTTTCTTTCTCTCTCTTTCTTCCTTCCTCCTTCCCTCCCTACTGCTCTTTCTTTCTTTCTTCCTTTGTTTAGTTTTGTTTATTTTTATTTGTTAGGTGATAACATTGGGAGAAATATATAAGACTGATTAAGGAGCTTTTAATTTTTGTAAGTTCAGAAATAAAGAATTATTAATAAGAAAGAAAAAGGTTTTAAAATTAATTTTAAGAGTTCCAGAGCCTAATATGATGAAAAAATAGTGAATTTCTTTCTTCCTTAAAATCAACTGTGTAGAAGTAAAGAGAAAGGGACAAATGACAACCATTCAAAACAAATGATGACAAAAGTCCAGGCAGATTGAAATCTGATTCAAATTGTAGGAAGGCTGCAGAAGCCTGAACCTGAGGCAGCAGGTGCAGTGGCAGCAAACATAGGGGGAAGAGGAGCTTCCTTGCTGTGTCCTTCTTCATACTTTTCATGAGGAGAATCAATACCATCCCATCGATCCTGCTTTCATGTTAGCACCACCCACCTCACAAGAAAATATCTGGACAACACCAAAGTCCTATAAAAGTGAGGAATTTATGGAAACCAACAGCCTGTCTGCTGGGGGATTCTCTCCAGGACTGTCTCTATCCAGCGATCCAAAGGAAACTCATATCATGGGGCTTCTGTGTAGGTTAAGGGTGGTCAGCTGTGGTTCTCTGGCCTAAGCTTTATTCCCTCTTGTCCACTTAAACTCATGAGAAAGGAGAAAACTTAGGTTCTGCACTTTAGCTCCTTCAATGTCACATTTTTAGAAACATTTTATTGGAGTAAAGTTCACTTGCAATGTAATAGTTTCAAGTGTACAGCAAAGGGAACCAGTTATACATTTTACCTTTAGGATGAAGGACATCTCCAGAGGAATGCAAAACTAAAACTGGATGTCTTAAGAGTGTAATGGCTGTAGACGGAGAAAATTGCAAGTCATACACCACATGAAGCAGACTAACTGGAACACATAGGCCATTTTCATTTAATTCAAATAAAATATAGCATTAAAGAGATAAGAATGAATTTTGGTATCTAACTCAAGATTTTAAATACTAGTATATGATATTCCTAAAGAATTTGGCTAAAGAAAGAGTAGGCTAGAAATAGACATACAATTAAGTGAATAACTGAAGTCCCAGAAATGCCAAAGTGAAAAAAGATAAGCTGTTTAAAACAATAATAGAAATACATTTGTCAGAGTTAAGAAATTAAAAAGCTCAGAGTGAAAGGTTCACTTAATGCTAAAGAAGAGTTAAGGAAAAACTCATATCCAAACACATACTAGCAAAATTTTAAGTATGAAATATCAAAATATAACGTTTAATTTTCAAAGAAAATTAGACTATACCAAAGAAAAAATTCAGATTTTACAACATATATTTCAATAGTAACCTGATAAGATTATAATTTATTGGCATTATCAAATAATTAAATGAATATAATTTGAAAATATGAGACCTTATAAAATTTGTTATAAAACTGACATTTTAAGCAGGAGAGAAAGATTCATAAGATACTCCGAGAAAGGTTTGAAGGAAAAACTGATTAAAAAATTATGTTAAAGTTAATAATTTTTATTATTAAAATAGAGAAATACTACTGATAGAGGTTTGAGTTTAAGAGAATACTTTTAAAACTATATGCCAAAAATTTTAAAAATTTAAAGGCAAAAATTTTCAGAAAATTATACCTACTGAAAAATTTAAATGCTTCAGTTGTTCAAAGCTATTTTAAAAACATCATAAATATGCTTAACTCTTCTAGAAAATGAAAAAAAATGCATATGTGGCTATTCATCACCCATTGTCTGGGGACAGAAACACCTTGACACCATAACCACACAAGATGATCACTTTCCTAGTTTTTTCACTCTATAGAAGCAAAAATTCTGAAAAGAATATTATCAAGTAAAATTGAATAATACATAATAAATAAAATACACCATGACCATAAACTTGCACTAACTTAGATGGCTTGCATTAACCATCTAATTCATTTAAATTATCCATAAATAAAATTCACAGCATTGTCTCATTGAATAAGAAATAAATATGATGATGCCACAGATACAAAAACACAAAGCAGAAGATAAAACCTATCACCCCTACTTGGTCGAAGACTGTTAATAAATTAAGAATGGGAAGAAAAGAAAAAAAATAGAAAAAATAAAAATACTTTTAAAAGAATGAAAAAACTCTTAAGATTTTAAAAACAATGCAAGAATCCTCTATAAAATTAGATATGAAATGGATATTTGCACAGAACTATTTGTATTTATTAATACATTGTCTTCACAATTTTTATTTTTAAAAAATAGAGGAATAAAATCAAAGAGCTAAGTAAATGGAGAAATATGTCTTCCTCATTGATATAAAGACAATATTGTCAAGATATCACTTCTTCCCTGTTCAATCTATAAGTTGAAGCAATTCCAATAAAAAATTACATCAAGTAACTTTATGGATATTGACAAACTGTATTTCAAGTTTATATAGAGAGGCAAAAGACCCAGCAGTGCTAAGAGTATTGAATGAGAAGAAAACTATTGGCAGACTGACACTACCAGATCTCAAGGCATACTATAAAGCTACAGATATCAACTGAGTGTGATTTTGATGAAATGATAGACAAGCAGAACAATGGAATGGAAAAGAGAACCCTGAAATGAGCTCACAGAAGTATCTCAGTTTATTCAGAAATGATCTCATAACACATATATTCAACAAAGAAACAAAAGCAAAGCAATGAAGCAAAGATATTCTCTTCAACAACTAGTGCTGAAAGAACTGAACATCCATATGCAAACAATGAATCTAACAAAAACCTTACACACTTCACAAATTTAACTCAGAATAGATCATAGACCTAAATATAACATAGGAGAAAATCTAGATAACTTTGGATATGATTATGTCTTTTTAGATAGAGCAATAAAGGCATAATTTATTAAGAAAATAATGAATAATCCAAACTACATTAAAATTCAAATCATCTGCTATGTAAAATACTGGGAGAAGATATTTGCAAAAGATACATCTGATAATGAATTATTATCCAAAATATACAAAAAGCTCTTAAAACTCAATAGTAAGAAAACAAACCATCAATTAAAAAATAGGTCAAAGACCTTAATAGCCACCACAAAAAAGAAGATATACTAATAGCAAATAAACACATAAAAAGATGCTCCACATCCTATGTTATCAAGGAAATGAAAATTACAACAACAGTGAGTTAGCACTACAAATTTCTTAGAATGTCCAAAATTGGAACACTGGTAACACCAAATACCGATGAGGACATACAACAGAAAATCTCATTCATTGATGGTGGTGACACAAAATGATGCAGCCAATTTGGAAGACAGTGGTGCTCTCTTCCAAAACTAAGTATACTTCTCTAACACATGATCTGATGATCTCATTCCTTGGTATTTACCAAAGGACTGAAAACTTATGTTTATGCAAAAACCTGTAAAAAGATGTTTACATCAACTTTATTCATAATTGCCCAAACTTGGAAGATGTCTTTCAGTATCAAAAGGATAAAAAAGATCAATAAACTGCAGTAGACTTTGACAATGGGATATTATACAGTACTGAAAGA
Organism: Phacochoerus africanus; assembly: GCF_016906955.1. NCBI lineage: Eukaryota > Metazoa > Chordata > Mammalia > Artiodactyla > Suidae > Phacochoerus > Phacochoerus africanus. The sequence continues at coordinate 267,571,193 of NC_062544.1, read as the reverse complement.
AAATAGACTATTAAGCCATAAAAAAAAACATGGAGAGGCACATACAAAGATGCTCAACATCACTAATTATTACAGAAATTCAAGCCAAAACTATAATGAGGTACCACCTCACACTGGTCAGAATGACCATCATTAAGAAGTCTGCAAATAACAAATGCAGGAGAAAGTGTGGAGAAAAGGAAATCCTCTTCCCATTGGTGGGAAAGTAAATTGGTACCACCACTACAGAAAACAGTATGAAGGTTCCTCACAAAATTAAATATAGAACTACTATATAATTCAACAACCCTACTCCTGAGCATATATTTGAACAAAACTCTAAGTCATAAAGGTACACACACCCCTACATTCACTGAAGCGCTATTCTCAATAGCCAAAACATGTAAACAACCTAAATGTCTGACAAGTGAATGGATTTAATAAGATGTGGTACATATATACATGACTACTACTCGGCCATAAAGAAGAACAAAATAATGCCATTTGTAGAAACATAGGTGCAACTAGAGATTCTCATATTAAGTGAAGTAAGTCAGAAAGATAAATACCATATGATAGCCCTTCATATGGAATCTAAAATATGGCCCAGATGAACCTATCTACAAAGCAGAAACAGAGTCGCAGACATAGAGAACAGATTTTTGGTTGCCAAGAGGCTGGAGGAAGGGAGTGGGATGGACAGGGAGTTTGGGGTTGGTAGATGCAAAGTATTACATTTAAAATAGATAAGCAATGAGTCCCTACTGTACAGCACAGGGAACTACATCAGATCTTTTGGCATAGAACATAATTGAAGATAGTATGATAAAAAGAATGTGTATATATGTGTAAATGTGTCACTACACTATACAGTAGAAATTGGCACAGCACAGTAAATCAACTATACTTTAAAAAAATTTTTTTTGGCTTTTTAGGGCCACACCTGCAGCATATGCAAGTCCCCAGGCTAAGGGTCATATTGGAGCTGTAGCTTCTGACCTATGCTAGCCACAACAATGCAGGGTCTGAGCCATAACTGTGACCTACATCACAGCTCATGGCAACGCCAGATCCTTAACCTAGCATCCAACACTCATCTTCATGGTTACTAGTTGGGTTTGTTCCACTGAGCCAAATGGAACTCCTAAATGAGCTATAATTTAATTTAAAATAAAAAGAAAGAGGGAGTTCCCATTGTGGTCAGCAGGTTATTAACCTGATTAGTATCCATGAGGATGCGGGTTCTATCCCTGACCTCATTCAGTGGGTTAAAGATCCAGCGTTGCTGTGAGCTGTGGTGTAGATCACAGACTTAGCTTGGATCCCACATTGCTCTGAATGTGTATATATGTGTAAATGTGTCACTATGTAGGATGCCAGCTGCAGCTCCAATTCGACCCCTAGCCTAGGAACTTCCATATGCCACAGGTGCAGCCCTAAAAAGCCAAAAAAAAATTAAAAATTAAAATAAATAAATAAATTAATAAAAATAAAAAAAGAGACTAACTCAGGGGAAAAAAAAAGACATGGAAGAAACAAATGCATATTACAGAGTGAAAAAAGCCTACCCTAGAAAGCCTCATACTACATAATTCCAACTATATAACATTCTGAAAAGATAAAACTACTGCAACAGTAGAATAGATGGAGCACAGAAGATTCTTAGGGCAGTGAAAAATACTCTCAGTGTTATCGTAATGCTGGATATATATCTTTATACATTAGTTCATACCCATGAATATACAACACCAAGAGCAAACCCTAATGTAAATTATGTATTCGGGTGATTATGATGACTCAATGTACATTCATCCTTGATAACAAATGGGCTATTTTGGTAGGGGTTGTTGATAATGAGAGAGGCAATGCATAAGTGAGGGCAGCAGATACCTTGAAATCCTCTGTACTTTCAATTTTGTTGTGAACCTAAAACTGCTTCAAAAATATTCTTAAAAACGCCATAGATATATATTAATTTGCTTTCATAATTAAAACTATATAAAATCCCTTCAATTTATGGGGTAGGGAACTTATGTTTTTATAATAATATAATTTTATGAAACAAAAAATCTTTATATCTCTATAAATAAAGTTTTATTTCATTAGAAAACACAGTTTCTAGAATCAACTGAAAAAGTAAATAAAAATTAACATTACAATAGGAGGAAATATGAAAGAAATTCTAGTCCAGTAAAATATATCGCAAAAAATAGCACCCCCTCAACTTGCAACTCCTGGTTCACTAGTTACAGATACTTTTATAGCCAAAAGAAAGGTTCAGTAGCTATATCAATTACAGGCCATACAAAGCAGACATCAGTAAAGGAAAATTATCAGTGATAAAAAAGAGTGCAGAGTTCCCGTCGTGGCACAGTGGTTAACGAATTTGACTAGGAACCATGAGGTTGTGGGTTCGATCCCTGGCCTTGCTCAGTGGGTTAAGGATCTGGCATTGCTATGAGCTGTGGTGTGGGTCACAGACACAGCTTGGATCCCGCATTGCTGTGGCTCTGGCATAGGCTGGTAGCTACAGCTCCGATGAGATCCCTAGCCTGGGAACCTCCATATGCCATGGGAGCAGCCCTATAAAAGGCAGAAAGACAAAAAAAAGTGTTATATAACAATAATGTAGCCAAGTACATTTAAAAATTTCAAGTGTATAAACCTCACAGAGCATCAATCAAAAATGCATGAGGCACAAGCTGACAGAACTATGGAGAAATAGGTAAATTCGACATCAAATTTAGTAAATTGAGAATGACTTAAATTTTTTTTTTTTTGCTTTTTTAGGGTGTGACATATGCAGGTTCCCAAGCTAGGGGTCGAAACGGGGCTACAGTTGCCAGCCTATGCCACAGCGATAGCAATGCCAGAGCCAAGCCATTTCTGCAACCTACACTACAGCTCATGGCAATTCTGGATCCTTAACCCACCGACCAAGGCCAGGGATTGAACCCATATCCTAATGGATACTAGTCAGATTTGTTTCCATTGTGCCACAATGGGAACGCCTTAAAAATTATTTTTATTCCTTGGCCCCTGGCCCCTTCCTCTATCTTCAAAATCTGCAACAAAGAATTTTATTTCATTTTTCTTGTTGCCTTCTTGTTCTATGTCATCCAATTTCCTTTACTTATCTCTAATAAGGACACCTTTGAATGCATTTAGGGCCCAACAAGATAACTCAAGATGATATCTCAATCTTAAGATCTTTATTGTTTTTCCATCTGCAAAGGATCTTTTATCACCTGAAGAAACATTCACAGGTGTCAATGTTTAGGACCCAAATGGCTATGATGGCCTTTATTCAGTCCACCACAGCAAAGGTGGAAGATGGTTGAGCAATTTCTTACAAACATAAAAATAGTTTCACTATTTGATCCCACCAGTCATCTCCTAGATATTTATAAAAATAATTGGAAAAAATGATGTCTACACAAAAATATGCACACACATTTATAGCAGCTTTATTCCTGATCATCAAAATCTGGAAGACACCAAGATGCCCTTCAATAGGTAAATGGATTAAAAAAAAAAAAAAAACAACAAACAAAAAACTGGGTGCATCCATAAGATGGAACAGTATTTAATTATTAAATAAATAAGCTATCAAGCCACAAAGATGATAGAATGTTAAATGTGTATTGATTAATGAAAGATAGCAGTGTGAAAAGGTTATATATTGTACAGTTCTAATTTTATGATATTTTGAAAAAGCCAAAATATACAGATATTGAACACATCAGTGGTTTGCAGGGTTCAGTGGAATAGGGTAGAATTGAGTAGATGAAGCACAGGGGAATTTTTTTATTATGGTGAATCTTTTCTGTATTATATTATAATTGTGGATACATGGCAGCATGCATTTGTCAAAACCCATTAAACCTTACAGCACAAAGAATGAACTTTAATGCATGAAAATTTAAAATGCATCATTTAACAAGTCTGGGGAATTCCAGAATAAAACACAGAATTTGACAAAATATCCTAACTGTATTACAAATGTATGAGAGAATCTCTCTGAAGGGGGTTAAGGAAATCATGCTGACCTGAATAATCTTGAAATTAATGGAGTTCTTAAAATTAAACTCAAAACGAACAGTATTATAGACTAAGCAGTAGAGGCTAAAATGAAAATGATCCATGTGATAATGGATTAAAATCAAAGACATCACTATGAATACATGTTTAGCTTAATATAGATACAGATAGTCCATATAAAATATATACATACATATATATATATATACACACACACAAATTAGTGTGTATGCTTTTGTTTTCTTGCTTTATCAGAAACTAAAAACAACTTCACAAAAGCAGGAAACATACCCAGTACCTGGATATTTCAATCTAACACCATTATCCAATGAAAGGAACCAGATTTCTTGGAGAAAGCTGATTTGTAGCACTGGGGCAAGGAATGTACAGGATGAGCTCAAAACATCTTATAATGCCATAAATCAAAGAAGTACTCAGAGGAGGGAAGGAAGAGAGGGAAGGCTAGAGGGAGGGAGGGAGGAAGAAAGGAGGGAAAGATGGGAGAAACTCTCAATGATGAAGGTTAAAAAGACAGATCCATAGGAGCCAACTCAAAGAGGCAAAAGTGTAACAATTCAAACAACAAAAATAAAGAACAGTGCATTATAACATAAAGTAAAAAATAATAATGCTGATATAAATAATTAAATAAATAAATAAATGGAAAAAGACAAATCTTCCATGCAAATTTCAAAATGCAAAAAAAAAAGAATACTTTTTTTTTTTTTATTTTTAGGGCCACACCCATAGAACATAGAAGTTTCCAGGCTAGGGGTCCAATCAGAGCTACAGCTGCTGGCCTACAACACAGCTCACAAGAGTGCCAGATCTTTAACCCACTGATCAAGGCCAAGGATTGAACCTGCATCCTTATGGATGCTAGTCAGATTCATTAACTGCTGAGCTATGACAGGAATTCCCAAAATTCTGAATACTTTATGTAGCTACTATGTCTTCAAGGAGGTTTAGTATGAATTCCCACTTCCTATGTGTGGACTATATGTAGTTACTTATTTCCAAAGGGTACAATCTGGAAATGGGGGTAATAAAAAGAGTAACTTTGCAGTACAGATAACCTGACAAATGTCACCTCGGCAAAGTGATCAATATTAACAATAACAGCATCAACAGTGATGTTATATTGACAATAGGCACCCTTCTTATGATGTGATACAAGATATTGTACTTCTGTGCTCTTAATCTCAAAAACCAATGCTACATTATGATCATGAGAAAAACTTTAAATATCAAGAGAGACATCATACAAAATACCTGACACATACTCACCAAAACTTTCAAATTTACCAAAAACAAGACAACTGTGAGAAATCATCATAACTCCAATAAGAGTAGGAGATATGACTAGTAAATCCAATGCAGTATACTGGATGTGAACCTGGAACAGTAAAATGATGTTAGGTTAAAAATTAAGTATCTGTGAATAAGGACTGGACTATGGCTAATAATAACATATCAATATAGCTCATTAATCATAACAAATGTACCATGATAGTGTATTTGTATCAAGGGAAACTAGTTGTGAGTAGGGAATTTTCTGTGCTTTCTTTGAAATTGCTCTTGAAATCTAAAATCTTTAAAAAGTCAAAAGTATATTAATTAAATGAGTAAAATATGGGTAAAATATGAAAAAATTACAAATATGCCACATTGGATTATAAATAATCTAATTCTGTACACTTGAACTATATGTGTACATATACTGATATACTATATATCTGTATAAGGCTATATAAGTACAGAATTATAACTTAGCTAACACTGTTATAACTCAAAAAGCAGCATTCACTTAGAAGAAAAAAAGATCATCTAGTACAAAACATGAGTAAATTTAGCTTTCATAATGTTACATTATTACACTATAGTAACAAACAACCCCTCTTTCATTCCTTTTCCCAAGTGACCTTAGGAAAAGAACAAGCTCTGTGATCCTGGCCAACATTCAACCAGGGGACCATGGACAGAGAGTATGCCACATAGCTAGCCAAAGGAGCTGAGAGGGGCCTACTGGTGCACATTTTTATAGCTCAACAACTACAGGGAGCACTCTATCACTAGTCTGGTAGGAAGAGGGACCACTGGAATGTTACAGGCCTTTCAGCTACAGAGATGGCCTTTTAGCAACAGTTAAGGAGCAGCCCCTGCCCCTGGGGATACAGCAAACACCCTCTATACTGGAGAAACAAAAAGAGTAACTATAGAGAGAAGCCTGACCTCCCAGCTTCAGAGAGCAATCCCTAGAAATCCCTTGTCAAAGGGAGGGACTGCAGGATCAACTACTGACATTGCCAATCAGAGGAAACTGTCCTGAGAGCTCCCTGGAAGCAAAAGGAATCACAGGAGCCAGTCCTGACCCTTCCCCCTCCCACCAAGAAAGAAATCCTATGAACTGTGAACCACTGCCAACATTCACTTGGACCCCATCCATAACAGCCACACAGCTTCAGGGGAGGTAACATAACACCACCACTCCCATCATGTGCCATAGGTACATATGAGCCACTAACACCTCTGTGAACTTCAAGACAAGGAAATAACCACAGCATCTACATACCTGTCATTAAGGAGACAAAAAATATAGAAAGTTAGAAATTATGAGATGACAGGAAATAAAGTTCAGACAAAGGAACAAGACAAAAACACACAAAAACAACTAAATGAAAAGGAGATAGGTAATCTACCTGAAAAAGAATTCAGAGTGATGATAGTAAAGATGATGCAAGACCTTGGAAAAAAGATGGAGACACAGAGAGGGAAGTTATGAGAAATGTTTAACAAAGAGCTAGAGGACCTAAAGGGCAAGCAAACTAAGATGATAGCACAATATCTGAAATGTTGAATACATTAGAAAGAAACAAAAGCAGGATAATGGAGGCAGAACAACAAATAAGTGATGTAGAAGACAGAGTGGTGGAGATCACTGCCACAGAAAAAAATAAAGATAAAATAATAAAAAGAACTGCGGAGGGCCTAGAGATTTCTGGGACAACATTAAACGTGCCAACATTTGTATCATAGGGATTCTAGAAGGAGAAGAGAGAGAAAAAGGGCCAGAGAAAATATTTGAAGAGATTATAGCTTAAAATTTCCATAATGTGGGGAAGGAGACACTCAAGTGATTAGACACATACTAATAAAACTGATGAAAATTAAATACAAGGAAAAATATTAAAAGCAGCAAGGGAAAAGCAACAAATAACATACAAAGGAAACTCTGTAATGACAACAGTTAATCTTTCAACAGAAACTGCAAGCTAGAGGGAGTGGCAAGATATATTTAAGGTGATGAAGGGGAGGAACCTAGAACCAAAAATACTATACCCATCAAGGCTGTCATTCAAATTTGAAGGGAAGATTAAAAGCTTTTCAGACAAACAAAGCTAAAAGAATTCAGCAACTCCAAACCAGCTCTAAACTTCCAAAGGAATTTCTCTAAGCAGAAAGGTAAAAATTGCAACAACTAGAAACAAGAAAATTTCAAAAAAGAAAAATCAGTGGTAAAGACAAAGATTATATAAAGTTAGAAAATCACCCATTGACAAAAGTGATATCAAAACTAGCAGACATGAGAAAAGGAGAAGACAAAGGCAAAATATTAAAAATGCATTCAAAAACAAGAGAATCACAAACCAAAATAATAAGTACCATAGACACACATATAAAAAAGAAAAAGTAATCCAAACATGACACCAAAGATAGCAAATCACAAGTGAAGACAACAAAAGAAAGGACAAAAAAATCCAAATTAATAATTCAAAGCAATTATTAACAAAATGGTGATAAATACATACTTATCCATAATTACACTGAATGTAAATGGATTAAATGTTCCACCCAAAAGACACAGACTGGCTGAAGGGATAAAAAAATAAGACCCATATATATGCTGTTTACAAGAGACCCACTTCAGACCCAAGGACACATACAGCCTGAAAGTGATAAATGGAAGAAGATATTACATGCAAATGGAAATCAAAGGAAAGCAGAAGTAGAAATACTCATATCAGAGAAAAGAGATTTTAAGATAAAGAAAATCACAAGAGGAGTTCCTGTCGTGGCACAGTGGTTAATGAATCTGACTGGGAACCATGAGGTTTCAGGTTCAATTCCTGGCCTCGCTCAGTGGGTTAAGGATCTGGTGTTGCTGTGAGCTGTGGTGTAGGTTGCAGACATGGCCTGGATCCTGCGTTGCTGTGGCTCTGGCATAGGCTGGCAGCTATAGCTCTGATTAGATCCCTAGCCTGGGAACATCCACATGCTGCGAGAGCAGCCATAGAAAAGGCAAAAAGACAAAAAAGACAAAAAACAAAACACAAAAAAGAAAATCACAAGAGACAAAGAAGGACACGACCTAATAATTAAAGAGTCAATCCAAGAAGGAGAAATAACAATTTTAAATATACATGAACCTAACATAGGAGCACCTCAATATATAAGGCAACTGCTGACAGCCATAAAAGGAGAAATTGACAGCAGCACGATAATAGTAGGGGACTTTAACACCCCACTAACATCAAGATACAGATCATCCAGAGAGAATCTATAGTATCTTAAATGATACTCTAGACCAGAGAGATTTAACTGATATTTATAAAACCTTCCATTCCAAAGCAATAGAATATATATTCTTCTCAAGTGCACATGGAATATTTTCCAGGTGAGATCACATTTTGGGCCACAGACTAAGCCTTGGTAAATTTTTAAAAGTTGAAATTATCCCACACATCTCCTCTGACCACAATGCCGTGAGACTAGACATCAACTACAAGAAAAAAAAAAAAAAGCAAAAAACATGAACACCTGAAAGCTAAACAATATGCTACTGAACCACAATGGATCACTGAAGAAATCAAAGAGGGAGTCAAAAGATACTTAGAGACAAATGACAATGAAGATACAACAACTCAAAACTTATGGTACACAGCAAAAGCATTTCAGAGAGAAAAGTTTATAGCAATACATTCTTACCTCAAAAAAGAAGAAAAAAATCAAATAAATAACCTAAGCTTGCACCTAAAACAATGCCAGATCCTTAACCCACTGAGCGAGAGGAAGAACAGACAAGCCCAAAATTAGCAGAAGGAAAGAAATCATAAATATCACAGCAGAAATAAATGAATTAGGGACAGAGAAAACAATAGATAAGATCAATGAAACCAAAGGTTGGTTCCTTGAAAACATCAACAAAATTGACAAACCTTTAGCCAGACTCACCAAGACAAAAAAGAAGAGGGCTCAAATCAGTAAAATTAGAAATGAAAAAGTAGAAATTACAACTGAATCCACAGAAATACAAAGGATCATAAGAGACTACTGTAAGTAACTATATGCCAATAAAATGGACAATCTAGAAGAAATGAACAGATTCTTACAAAGGTACAACCTACTAAGACTGAACCAAGAAAAAAATGAAAATATGAACAGACCAATCACAAGCAGTGAAATTGAAAATGTGATTAAGGAGTTCCTATCATGGCTCAGTGGAAATGAATCTTACTAGTATCCATTAAGGACATAGTTTCAATCCCTGGCCTTGCTCTTTGGGTTAAGGATCCTGCATTGCCAGGAGCTGTGGTATATGTCACAGATCAGGCTCAGATCTGGAGTTGCTGTGGCTGTGGCATAGGCCAGCAGCTACAGCTCTGATTAGATCTCTAATATGTGAACCTCCACATGTGGCCCTAAAAAAAAAACACACAAAAAAAAGTTATCAAAAACCTTCCAAAAAACAAAAGTCCAGGACTTGATGGCTAAACAGGTGAATTCTATCAAACATTCGGAGAAGAGTTAACACCTATTCTGAAACTCTTTCAAAAAACAGTGGTCACAATCACCCTGATATCAAAACCAAAGATACTACAAAAAAAAATAAAATTACAAACCAATATCACTGATGAACATAGATGAAAAAATCCTCAACAAAATACTAGCAAATCAAATCCAAATATATATTAAAAGGATCATAGACCATGACAAAGTAGGGTATATCCCAGGGATGCAAGGATTCTTCAATATCCACAAATCTATCAGTGTGTTACACCACATCAACAAACTGAAGAATAAAAACCATATGATCATCTCAATAGATGCAGAAAAGGCATCTGATAAAATTCAAAATTTAACATTTCCGATAAAAACTCTCTGGAGAGGGGATAGAGGAAACATACTTCAACATAATAAAAAACGTATATGAAAAAACCCATTGCTAACACCATTCTCAAAGGTGAAAAATTGACAACATTCCCACTAAGATCAGGAATAGGAAAAGGATGTCCACTTTCACCACTACCATTTAACATAGTTTTGGAAGTCCTAGCCACATCAATCAGAAAAGAAAAAGAAATAAAGTAACTCAAAATGGAAAAGAAGTAAAACTATCATGCTTACAGATGACCTGATGATACTATATTTACATGATACATGATACTATACTTACTATATTTATACTATACCAAAAGACAGCAACATAAAATTGTTAGAACTCATCAATGAATTTTGCAAAGTTGCAGGCTACAAAATTAATACAGAGAAATCAATTGCATTTCTATATATTAATAATGAAGGATCAGAAAAAGAAATCAGAGAAACCATCCCATTTTACAATCTCATCAAAAAGAATAAAATACCGAGGAACAAACCTACCTAAAGAGACAAAAGACCTATGCTCTAAAAATTCTAAAACACTGATGAAAGAAATCGAAGACAATACAAACAGATGGAAAGATATACCATGCTCTTGGATTCAAAGAATCAATATTGTCAAAATGACTATACTATCTAAAACAATCTACAGATTAAATGCAATCCCTACCAAATTACCAAAGACATTATTCACAAAACCAGAACAGAATATTTCCAAATTTGTATGGAAACATGAGAGACCCTGATTAGCCAAAGCAATATTGAAAAAGAGAAATGAAATGGAGGAATCAAACTTCCTGACTTTAGGCAATACCTCAAAGCTACAGTCATCAAAACAATATGGCACCAGCACAAAAACAGAAATATAGACCAATGGAACAGGATAGAAAGCCCAGATATAAACCCAATCACCTATGGTCAACTAATCTATGACAAAGTGGAACAAAACATACAGTGGAAGAAAGATAGCCTCTTCAATAAATGGTGCTGGGAAAGGTGGAAAGCTACATGTAAACGAATGAAAGTAGAACATTCTCTAATACCATATACAAAAATAAGCTCAAAATGGATTAAAGACCTAAAGAGAAGGCCAGGCACTATAAAACTCCTAGAGCAAAACATGGGCAGAACATTCTTTGACAAAAATCACAGCAACATCTTGTTTGATCCACCTCCTAGAATAATGACGATAAAAGACACAAATAAAGCAATGGGACCTAATCAAGCTCAAAAGTTTTTGCACAGCAAAGGAAATCATTCAAAAAACAAAAAGACAACCCACAGAATGGGATACAATCTTTGCCAATGATGCCACAGACAAGGGCCTAATCTCTAAAATATACCAAAAAAACTCATGCACCTCAACAACAAAAACACAAACTCAATTGAAAAATGGGCAGAAGACCTAAATAGGCATTTCTCGAAAGATATATGGATAGCCAAGAGGAATATGAAAAAAATGCTCAATATACCTAATTATTAGAGAAATGCAAGTCAAAACTACAAAGAGGTACCACTTCGTACCAGTCAGAATGGCCATCATTAACAAATAACAAGTGCTGGAGAGGGTGTGGAGAAAAAGGCTCCCTCCTCCACAACTGTTGGGAATGTAAATTGGTACAACCACTATGGAAAACAGTATGGAGGTACCTCAGGAAACCAAATATAGAACTACCATATAACAATGCTGGGCATATATTCAGATAAAACTTTCATTGAAAAAGATACATGCACCCCTATGTTCATCATAGCACTATTCACAATAGCCAAGACATGGAAACAACTTAAATATCCATCAACAGATGAATGGATTAATAGAATGAGTACATATATACAATGGAATATTAATCAGCCATAAAAAGACAAATGTCATTTGCAGCAACATGGATGTATCTAGAGACTCTCACACAAGTGAAGTAATCCAGAAATAAAAAGATAAATAATACCATATGATATCACTGATTTGTGGAATCTAAAATATGGAATGGATGATCCTATTTAAAAATAATGAACAAACAAACAAGAAACAGAAACATATCATGGCCAAGAAGAGCAGACTTGAAGTTCCCAAAGAGGAAAGGGGAAGGACTGGGATGGATGGGCATTTAGGGTTTTTTTGGATGCAAATTGTTGTATTTTGCATGGATGGGCAATTATTTAATTCCATCAATAACTTTTTTCTCAAAGAACAGGGAAATGTGTGTGATTGGGTCAGTGTGCTGTACAACAGAACTTGGCAAAACATTGTAAATCAACTATGCTTTAATTTTTTTTTTTAAAAAAGAACTATTTATTGGAGTTCCTGTCATGGCTTAGCAGTAATGAACCCAACTAGGATCCATGAGGATGCAGGTTCAATCCCTGGTTTTGCTCAGTGGGTTAAGGATCTGCTGTTGTCAAGAGCTGCGGTGTAGGTCGCAGATGCAGCTCAGATACTGTGTTGCCCTGGCTGTGGTGAAGGCTGGCAGCTGTAGCTCCAATTTGACCACTGGCATGGGAAATTCCATATGCTGCAGGTGCAGCCATAAAAAGCAAAATGAAACAAAATAACTATTTATTGAGGCATTTCTGGCTTATTTTTGGTCAAAATTTAGAAGCATAAATAAAATAAGTTACAAATTTTTTCATCTATCTTCCCTGATATGAAGTTGTTAATGATACCTACCAATGAGTAAACACTGTTTATGAGAACTAGTTTACGTGGAACAATTAACACATGCCGAGAAAAGCCAAGGAATTTTAAGAGTGAGTAAAGATGTAAGAAACCAGGGATCTCAGAATCCCCAAAACCACCTCTCAAACTTCCCTCGCTCACAGCCTTCCTCCCATTACTCATGGTGAACCTCTTTTGGAGGCAGCAGGCCTGCTCTGAAGACACAGGGAGGGAATCTTTGAACCCAAATGCCTCTCTCTCAAGTTCCTTCCACACATGCAAATGATACCACCTATTTACATGTGTCTGACTATGGCTTCCAATTATTTGTCACGAAGACAATTACAAGTGTTGATTTGGTATTTAGACTTGATGACCAGTCAACCTCATTGATCCACAAACCTTCCATGCAGAGTTTTAAGAATCCCTTTGGTTTTCATTAATTCTCTTTTAATGGGAGACTATTTAATATGACTGATTCCACATCATTAAGAATAGCCATTTTGCAAGCAATTATTTAATTCCATCAATAACTTTTTTCTCAAAGAAAATTGAGGAAATTACAATAGGAAGTGAACTCTGCAGCTTCACTAATAGTAAACAGACAGCTGCACAGCCGGCAGCTGGTAACAATGAAAAAGGATGACTTATATATGAGGACCGTATTCTGAAGATGAGGCATTAAAAATTCCTACTATGGCCCATATGTTGAAACCTGAGCAGTGCTTTAATAGCAGCTCAGGCAAATGGCAAGTATATTCATTTAGATGACTTCTCCCTCCATAAGAAGGAAGGCATTGCTGGATCCTTGAGGCACAGCCATTTGCCCAGTTAGTTGTTTACATTGATTGAATTCACAGAAAATATGTTCTCCTTTTTAAAAAAAATCTGTATTTTTAGACAGATGAAGGAACAGTCATATTATTTTGCCAGTTCATATAATTATGAATAATAAAATCTATTATTACCAGTTTCAACATAGAAAATTCCACCATACTAGGGTAGTATAGGAAATTTATAAAAATACTTTTGATAACTGCCTGGTATTACTGTTTTCAGAATATAAGGCATTTGCTATTCTGGAAAAAAAAATCTCATTTTAAAAATTGAGATATTATTGAAAAAAAATTTATATAACCTCAAGCACAGTATGTTCTAATATGCTTTCCAAAATTTAGTCATAAAAGTCTTGTGTTAAAGAAGGGATCTAGATGGCAGAGGAGTGGGACACAGAGCTCACCTTCTCCCAAAAGCAAATAAAAAAAAATCTACATGCAAAACAGTTCTTACAGAACATCTACTGAATGCATGCAGAAGACCTTGGGCTCCCAAAAAGGGCAAGAAAACCTCCACATAACTGGGGTAGTAGAAAAGGAAAAGATAAAAAAGAGAGGGAGAAGAGAGAAAAAGGAATCAGGACAGAACTAGCACTCCTAAGAGGGAGCCATGAAAGAGGAGAGGAATCTCCACCCTGAGAGCCCCCCTGACCCGTGAGAAGATCAGTCAGGATGGAGGGGGAGCCTCAAAGCCTCGGAGAAAAGCAAGAAGCTGGTCTGAGAAGGGAAAAGCAGACAGAATCACACAGACAGTGGGTACCACTGTCAGGCTCACTACAGCCTGAGACACTTTGGCAGGACCTGTGTGCTGAGACTTGGCTTTGTGGTCAGTTCTTGGGAGAGGACTAGGTTTGGCTGTTTAGAAACAGCCTGAGGGGACGAGGGAGTGGCACAGCACAGCCTAGGAGTGTAGGAGGAGGCCTGGTCCCATCCGAGAAGCAAGGTGCCATTGTTGGGGACTATGAGAGGAAGGAGGGGGAAGGGACCCTAGAATTTTAATTAAAGTAAAAATAATTTTAAAAGAAAGTAACTATTTTATATGGAAAAAATAAAATAGATTCAAAAATTCCATAAATTTCATATTGATATTAAATTTATACTAACACTATGGTAAGCTGATACTAAGAAATACCAGGCAAAATACACATAAAATATATCACTGTATTTAAAGAGGATACACAATAGCACACAATTTATTCACCAACCAAAACTATAAAGTTATCAAAATTACAGGCACTAATAACATAGTTCCAAATTTCATAAGCCAAATGACTGATAGAAGTGAAACAGAAGTTGACAGTTCCAAAATCATTCTAGTAGTTTTAAGAAATATCTCTTCTAGATAAAGGAGACAAACATATAAGGATGGTTAGTGGTGTTTTGAAGGGCAAAATACACATTTTATCTAAAACATATACATATATGGTTCTGATACTATCAGTTTCCATTCTCCTGAAACAAAAATAGATCCTTTACTAACAGTGACTAAATTTTAGGATGGAAAAATAAAATATGTAGATGATTTACAGGGAGAAAAAAAATAAAATAAAAATAAATTAAAAATGGAATAACTAAATATACAAAACAGTGCACCAAATTCATAAATCAAAAGACAAATACAGAATTTCCTCTAGAATAAACCACAAATTAACACAATGTCAATCACAATTATAGTAGGGGTTATATTGGATCTGACAAAATTGACTATTTTTTTCTTTTTTTCTGAAAAGTCAATTGCCAAAAATAGCAAAATTTTGAAATTAAAGAAGAATAAGAGAGAGAAAGAGGAGATGGAGAAGGTAGGAAAGAGGAAAAGGAAAAGGAGGAGGGGTAGAAGAAGGGGAAAGGAAGAAAAGAAAAAAGGGGAAGAAAATATATGAAAAGAAAATTAAAATAGGGAACAGTTATATATAAACATAGGAAATGATGTGAAAAATACCAAATTTTCAGGAAAATTAAAAATAAAATAAAATTAGATATAATTTCAAAAATTTTAGATGAACAAACATTTTAAAATATGGCAATATCAAACAGCATAAAGGTTGGAAATAAGATATCTTATTTACTTCTGGTAATTAATATACAATGGTACTATTTATTTCACAATACTCATTCAATATGAAGTACTAAAATAAGATGCACACACACCCCGGTGAAATTCGTTCATACGTGCTCATAGAGACCTGACCAAGAGTATTAATGATGCAATGCTTATAACAGCCAAGAATTAGAAGCAACTTAAATGTCCAATAGAAAGAGATTAAGCATATAAATGTTGGAAGTAATGCAGTGTACCTAAGGGGTATTATTAAAAACAGTATGATTTATACAAGGTATTAAAATATCAAGCCTGACACTACATATTGTTTATAGATATGCAAATATTCAATCAGAGTTTAAATTAATATATGAAAATGATGAGCAAAAATCCTAGGATAGTGATTTTCTCCAGAAAGGATTCCATCAGGAAAGGAAGCACACTTTTTTAAAATGCTTTGTTTTTTACCTTCATGAAGTTTCATTTGTTACTTGTTATAACTTAGTTAAAAATAATTTAGTAAATTTTAAGTGGGTAACTGTTGGCTTTTATTTCTCTTTGTAGCCCCTTTGATATTTTTATTTAAAATTATTATTCACATATTTTCCAAATCATATTCTGCTAAATTAATTTCACTAAGTCAGACCAAATCAGAACACTGTTGAACAATCACCATGGTTCTTTACTATGCATTTTGAGAGAAATAAATATTTATATGCCTATATTTACATATATATAATAATCAAGAAAAAATCATAGTCCTTTTTGATGGATAACATAGAAATATTTATGTCAGACAAAAATATTCAGGGAAAGACATGACATTTTAAAAACAAATTCTAGGATTTCCCATCAGGGCACAGTGGAAACAAATCCTACTAGGAACCATGAGGTTGTGGGTTTGATTCCTGTCCTCACTCAGTGGGTTAAGGATTTGGCACTGCCATGAGCCATGGTGTATGTGGCTGGGATCTGACGTTGCTGTGGCTACGGTGCAGGCTGGCAAATGTAGCTCCGATTGGAACCCTAGCCTGGGAACCTCCATATGCCATGGGTGCAGCCCTAAAAAGCAAAACAACGAAAAACAAAAAAAAATTTCTAAAATAGATTATTAATCACCAATTAATTTTTCTTAGATGCCATAAAGAGCAAAATTTAAATGTTTACTATGATAAAATGCTTTATATACTTCAGGAAATTTCAGGGCTTTAATAAGCTACACTTCATTGCTAATCTCCAAAGAGAAATATAATGAACAGCACTTCCAAAATTTATCTCAAATGGAATATTTTCAGGAGTAGGACAGCTGTGTTGTTATCTCAAACATATGCTTGGAAACCGCATTGTTGGATTCCAAAAGAGGGAATGGCTTTAAGGAGGCTTCATGGAAAAATATTTTGTATGTGTTTGGAGGGGCAGGGGGGCAAAATGGAGAAAGAAACTAAACATAGCAATGATTTATAAGCATGTGTAGACTAATTTAAAAAAATTACATAAATGATGAAGGAATAAAACCATCAGGTTATCAAATATTTCCACCAATTTTCCTGAATTTAATTAAATTGGAAATATAAGACTCTTTGTAATCCTATTTTTTAATGCCTTAATTTTTATAATATCCTATAAGTTAGTAGGTTATACCATGGCTGAGAAAAAGTACCCTGTGTAATTTTGACTCAAGTGTTAATGTTTGACTAGAATACTGTGTCAAAAATGGGATAACATAAAGACAAAAAAAGAGTTTACTTTTCTTCTTGTAAATATCTATTTTGATTCATGGTTACGTCTGTTATCTGTTCTTTCTGTTCACCTGAACATGTTTTACTAACCCTCTTTCTTCTCTACTATGGACTAGATACTTGGAAAACCATCTCAGAATAAAGTGCCAACCGTTCTTCAGACACCCAGGGTTGTTTCGGATGTCCTTTGGGACATAAGGGCATGTGAGGCTGTTTCCAAGTGTAAACAGCAGAAAAGTTGACAGATGTTGCTATTATTCCTTAGATTACTCCTAAGGATAACACACCTCAAACCATGCCAGTCTATATTTTCTCTAATGGATTGGTTGTAAAGCAACAGAAATGAAATTAGAGCATATTCAATGTTATATAAATTGCCTAGAATGTATGAGAGACAAAACTATGAGGTACAGGCTGTTTTTTTTATGTAAAATATATCAAAACTGCCCTATACAGCGTCTAAAAATATTATTTTGGAATCATCTGTTGAATGAATACTCATTATTCACTGCATTTACTGAAATTTAGTGGCTATACAAATCACTCTCCTATTTACTATTCTAAGGTTCGCTTCACTTGTTTTGCTAGGTAATTAACATCATTTAAACCTTTACATTTTATTTTTATTTAAAATTTTTTTTTCTCATTTCTTTGTCTTTTTAGAGCCACACCCCCAGCATATGGCGGTTCCCATGCTAGGGGTCGAATTTGAGCTGTAGCTGCTGGCCTACACCACAGTCACAGCAACAAAAGATCCAAGCCACTTCTGCTACCTACACCACAGCTCACATTAGTGCAGGATCCTTCACCCATCGAGCAAGGCCAGGGATTGGACCTGTGTCCTCATGGATGCTAGTCAGATTCGTTTCTGCTGAGCCACGACAGGACATCGCTAAATTTTATTTTAATATTTGAAATTTTTAATATTTTAAATAAAGAACATTGTTTCAAACTATAATAATTCATTTTTCTAATATATGATGAATATTTGATAAAACTTAGACTAAATTAAAAAACAGATTCTGCATATATGCAGTCATGACCAAGGATATTATTACTAGTTTTAATCTTTGGGAAATATTACAGACACTTTTTAAAACCATTAATCAAAAGGCCACTAATTAATTCAGTGGTAAGTGACTTAATAGCAACATCTTCTAAAGCAACTGCTTTTCTTTTTTCTTTTTGGCTTCACCAGCAGCATGAAGAAATTTCCAGGCCAGGGACTGAACCCACCCCACATCAGAGACCCAAGCTGCTGCAGTGAAAACTGTGGAGCCTTAACCTACTGTGATACCAGGGAACTCCCAGGACTGCTTTTAAAGAAACATTTTGGTAGACTTAGGTAGAAAATGGAAAATTATTTTATAGAAATATGCCTAAGTGATATTTTCATTATTTCACAGTTTAAGAGATTATCTTTTGTTGAGGGCACGCCATCGGCAATATTATCCCTTTGTAAAATTACAACTTACAAATTGCTCACAATGTCTTGAAATCTTATTTAAATTTCATGACATCCCTGAGAGTTTACATGATAGATGTAAATATATGCTCCTTTCTACTGATGAGAAAATTTAGGCTTAGCAACATGAGGTGGTAATTTAAGGTTGAATGCATGGTTATTAAAAAAAAAAAAGCAAATACTGAGAAACTTGTCTTCTAATCCTGTACCATCTTTATGAGATTATGATTTAATACCTTCCCATATATTAATAATTTAACAGAAGACTCCAGCCTCTTTTTAGTAACTAAACTTTAGGAATATATTATGAGGATTAATGGTAAAGAACAGATTATTGAGAAATTTCCATTAAAACTACTGTGTTTTCTACTAGTTAATTCAACAGGGCTATTCATCATTGTCACTAAAAAAAAGTGTTTTGCAATGTGGGCAATAATACACAAGTAGTTACCCCTGTTTTTGATAACTTTTCTCATTTTGTTTTATTATTGTAATGATTATAATTGTATTAATTACTACAGTTATTTCCAAATGTTGCAGGAGTAAGCTAAACTAAATAGAAAACAGGAATATGATTCTTGTATTGTCAGTGTTATTTCCTATCATTAATTGGAAATGATTGTTCCTTTATTTAAATGAGAAAATTTTCCTTCTTATGTTTTATTGACTATAGATTTAAGTTTCAAGTTCATTTTACAATATTAGAACTCTATACACATTTAACATTTAAAATGTCAATGGCTTTTGTGTAGTGAAGAAGAATTAAACAGAAATTTGAAAATTTTTCAATTTACTTATTTTGTGACTCTATTAAATTCATCATTCTTTCAACACCAAGAAGCCAGTATTTCTATTAAAACACTACTTACATCACTAAAATATAATTTATTAATTTAACATGTTAATATTTATATATCTTATTTGTTAAAAATTCATTTATTCTGATGGAAATTTTTAACAAATTAAAAAGTCTAATGGACCAGATTTTAAGAAATTTAAAAACCTTAAAAAGCAAATAAAACATAAGCCATCATGATTACAGAAATTATTACCTCATCTTAAATCAGATTAAAAGCTCTTATAATAAGATTGAAGTATCTCTATGTTCAACCTGTTTTGCAAATAGAAACAAATATCTTGCCAGCTTTATCAACTAAAGACAGCAAAGATTTTATCAGTGCTCTTTCATGCTCAAAGGAAAGCCCTACCAAAGACTATTTCAAGCCAGCCAAGCAAAGGCTTCAGGATCTGGGTTGTTGACCAAATGATGTTTAATTAGGAGACAAGACTGTGTTTTACCATATTAGTTTATCCAATCCTATACATAGAGTCATTTAAAAACTTCCTTTCTATGACTGTTAAAAGATACTTGAAGTCCCTGTTTTTTACAGAATTTTAGTTTCTTGAAACATCTACTATCAAATTGATACAACATTTAAATTAGTCTGTCTAACATTATCTAATTCATCTTGCTATTATTGTATATTAATCTAATCTATCACATAATTTTAAAAATAGGCATGTGTATTCATCTATAAACATATAATTTAAACTATGTATATTTTTATCATATTTGCATACTTAAATACACATTATAGCACATTATAGATAATACTGATCTCATTATTTATCACTTTCTCAGAAGACATTGGGAAATACCAGATATCTTGAGTCAAGCCATTATACTGCTTTTACTACAGTGCTTCTCTCTTTTTTTTTTTCTTCTTTTTAGGGCTGCACCTGGCATATGGGAGTTCCCAGACTAGGGGTCAAATAAAAGCTGCAGCTGCCAGCCTACACCACAGCCTCAGTAATATAGGATCTGAGCCACAACTGTGACCTACACCACAGCTCATAGCAACACTGTATCTTTAACCCACTGAGAGAGGCCAGTGATGAAACCCACATCCTAATGGATACTAGTTGGGTTCATAACCCACTGAGCCACAATGGGAACTCCTTCTACAGTGCTTCTTAATAGAAAGGATGGGCTGTTTTATTTAGGTAAACAAGTAGAAAACTCTTCCAGCTTTGAAAGTAGAAAAATGAAACAAAGATCATTAAATTATTTCATTCAAAGTACTATTATAAAACCCTTGATTATGCAAAACAATGCATCTAGCATACTTAACTATACCTGAAATCACATAAAATTGTGTTCTCCTGGTTTAAGATAAATTTGTAGATTTGAATTAATAATTTTAAAAATAATAATCACCCCCAAATTAAATTGCTACTATGAGTGAGAAAGAGAAGAATGAATTGAGGAATATACCTGCAATAAATTTGTACCCAATCAAGAAATGTGATATCTTACTTTTTGCTTGTCTGAAAAGCTTTTGATCTCTCAATCAAATATCAATAAGAGCTTTGCTGGGTAGACTATTCTTGGTTCTAGGTTCTTCCTCTTCATCACCTCAAATACATCTTGTCACTGCCTTCTGGCTTATAGAGTTTCTGTTGAAAAGTCAGCTGTTATCCTTATGTGGAGTTCCCCTGTATGTTATTTGCTGCTTTACCCTTGTGGCTTTTAAAAGTTTTTTAATTTTTATTTAATTTTTGTCAGTTTTATTTATATGTGTCTTACTGTGTTTCTCCCTGAGTTTATTCTCTATGGGATTCTCTGTGCTTCCTCAACTTGAGAGACTATTTCCTTTCCCATATTAGAGAAATTTTTAGGTATAATCTCTTCAAATATTTTCTCTGGCCCTTTCTTTTATCTTCTTCTTCTAGAACCCCTATGATGCAAATGTTGGTATGTTTAATGTTATCCCAGAGGTCTCTTTGACTCTCCTCAATTCTTTTCATTCTTACTCCTTTATTCTTTTCTGTGGCAGGGATTTCCACCACTCTATTCATTTCCACCTCACTCATTCTCCTATCTCCATTATCCTGTTATTGATTCCTTCTAGTGTATTTTTCATTCCAAATATTGTGCTATTCATTTTAGTTTGCTTGTTCTTTAAATCCTCTAACTCTTTATTAAACATTTATTTTAAATTAATACACAGAAATTGACAGCATTTCTATACACTAACAATGAAAGATCAGAAAGAGAAATTAGAGAAGCAATCCCATTTACCATCACATCCAAAAGAATAAAATACCTAGGAATAAACCAACCTAAATAGACAAAAGACCTGTACTCTGAAAACTATAAGACACTAATGAAAGAAATCAAAGATGACACAGATAGATGGAAAGACATACCATGCTCTTGGATTGGAAGAGTTAATATTATCAAAATGACTATACTACTTAAGGCAATATACAGATTCAATGCAATCCCTATCAAATTACCAAGGACATTTTTCACAGAACTTGAACAAAATACCTTAAAGTTTGTTTGGAAGCACAAAAGACCTAGAATAGTCAAAGATATCTTGAAGAAAAAAAATGGAGCTGGAGACATCAGGCTACTGGACTTCAGACTATACTATAAGGCAACAATCATCAAAACTGTATGGTACTGGCACAAAGACAGAAATATAGATCAGTGGAACAGGATAGAAAGCCCAGAATTAAACCCACACACCTACAACCAACAAATCTATGACAAAGGAGGCAAGAATAGACAATGGAGAAAAGATAGCTTGTTCAATAAGTGGTGCTGGGAAAACTGGACAGCCACATGGAAAAGAGTGAAATTAGAACATTACCTAACACCATACAAAAAACCAACTCAAAATGGATTAAAGACCTAGGCATAAGACCAGACACTATAAAACTCCTAGAGGAAAGCATAGGCCAAACACTCTCTGACATAAATGACAGCAAAATCTTCTCAGATCCACCTCTTAGAGTATTGACAATAAAAACAAAAATAAACAAATGGGACCTAATCAAACTTAAAAGTTTATGCACAGCAAAGGAAACCCTAAATAAAATGAAAAGACAACCCACAGAATGGGAGAAAATCTTTGCAAATGAATCGACTGACAAGGGATTAATCTCCAAAATTTATAAACACCTTCTGCAGCTCCATACCAAAAAAACAAACAACCCCATCAAAAAATGGGCAGAAGATCTAAACAGGCAGTTCTCCAAAGAAGACATACAGATGGCCGAGAAACACATGAAAAGATGTTTAACATCACTCATTATTAGAGAAATGCAAATAAAAACCACTCTGAGGTACCACCTTACACCAGCCAGAATGGCCATCTTCAAAATGTCTACAAACAATAAGTGCTGGAGACGGTATGGAGAAAAGGGAATCCTATTACACTGCTGGTGGGATTGTAAATTGGTACAACCAATGTGGAAAACAGTATGGAGATTCCTCAGAAAACTAAAAATAGAACTACCATTTGATCCAGCAATCCCACTCCTGGGCATCTATCCAGAGAAATCCATGACTCGCAAAGACTCATGTACTCCAATGTTCATTGCAGCACTATTTGCGATAGCCAAGACATGGAAACCACCTAAATATCCATCGACAGAGGAGTAGATCAAGAAGATGTGGTACATATACACAATGGAATATTACTCAGCCATTCAAATGAACGAAATACCAGCATTTTTAGAAATCATCATGCTAAGTGAAGTCAGCCATACAATGAGACACCAACATCAAATGCTTTCACTGGCATGTGGAATCTGAAAAAAGGACAGACTGAACTTCTTTGCAGAACAAATGCTGACTCACAGACACTGAAAAGCTTTTGGCCTCTGGAGGAGAGTTTGGGGGTGGGGAGTTGTGCTTGCATTGTGTGATGGAAATCCTGTGAAAATGGATTGTGATAATTATTATACAACCTCAGATGTGTTTTTAAAAAGATAATAAAAAAAGTCAAAAAAAAACTTTCAAGTTCTCAATCTGTGTCTCCATTTTTTTCTCAATATCTTGGATAATCTAAACTATCATCACGCTGAATTATTTTTTGGGTAGATCACCTATCTCCTATCATTTAGTTGTTTCTATGTGTTTTTGTCTTGTTCCTTTGTCTGCAAGCTACTTCTTTGTCATATCATGATGTCTGCCTTTCCATTTATCACCCCCTTGATAGCAGGTATGTCAATTCAGCAGCAGATGCACAGTCCTGGATTTCTCTGGGGTGGCAGCAGTTCATATGTACCCAGAGCATGTGATGGGAGCATCAGTATCACACTACCTCTCCTGGAGCTGAGTGGCTGCTATGGATGTAGTCTGTACGGAGCTCCTAAGAAATGGTACAAATGACTAGCATTTCAACTTTTAAAATTATCACAATAAATTTAGTATATGTTTGTGTATATATGGGTAGTGAGTTTTATTGACTCTTAGATTGTGTATACACATAAAAGAAGGATTCAGAGTTCAGAATGGGCTTCCTTATTTTGATTTAATTAGCTTCCTCAATGTCTTTCTTCTGTCTTTGCTAACTGGTTGGCTTTGGAGACATTCTAAGAAACTTAGCTTGCCTGAAACAAATGTTGAGAGTGGCTCTGTAATCTTGTTGCTAACCATGAGTCTAAACATAACCTAATAAGCCTTTGCTGGGATGCATATTTTATCCCAAATCTGATAGTTTGTGCAACTATAACACTATAGTTTGTGATCTTTCACTGAGATCCACTGCCAAATCAGCCTGGGCAAGGCTCTTCTGGATAGATCAGGGATTGTGCAACATTGTCAACTAGCAATTAGCAAGAGGTCACAGTAACATCAGTGTGAGTTATAACAAATTTTTTTTTGAAAGTTGCAACGTTTATTTCAGGTTCTCTCTTGTTGTTTTTTTTTTCTTTTTTTTTGTATTTTTTTTTCTTTTTTGCCACACAGACAGTATGTGGGAATTCCTGGGCCAGGGATTGAACCTACGCTGCACAGCAGCAACCAGAGCCGCAGCGGTGAGAACGCAGGAGCCTCAACCTGCTAGGCCATCAGAGAACTCCCTATAACAAATTTTGATGTTTCTTGATAGAGGAAAAGAACATAGAGTAATTCAATGATCTCCACATTAAAATAAATTAGCCTTACAAAAGCACTTATTATTAATCACCAAGAATGCTGGTAAAGACTAAAGTCCTTAATGATTCACCAGGAAACTAAGATTTATTTCTCACAAAGTATGTAGTTCTAAAAGCTTTGAACTTAGTTTATTGAGTGTTACCTTAAAATATTTTACAGAGTAGATGTTTCCATGTAAATAAGGATTTTAATTTTTTGGCCTTTTTTTAAGTCATAAAGAATATGATTTAAATTGCAAAGGTCCATTCAGATAGCTTAAAGATGTAAATACAAGTCTTATATGTAGTTTTCTGACGACTTATGAAAGCATAAAGACAATTAAATTTTTTTTTGAGAGAGTCTTGGATTTCCCTGCAGAAGCACTTTATGGTTATGGGTGAATGGATGATATATAAAAAAATAAAGACTATTGCAAACAACTATTATTCTAACAGAATTAGTCACAGTTGTGCTGATGGTTAGAGGAGATTTTAAAAGCAAGATTCTTTTCTTCATTTTATTCTAGCCAGAGCCTACTTTCCTCCTAAACCCTAACAGTCCTTTTTTTCTTCTTTTGTTCTCATCAAAATTTCCTAGGTTGCTTTGTTCCCTACTTAGATCCCAATAAGAAGCACAGACTCTTGAGTATACTATCTTTCCTCATATCTAGTAAATAAGTTTTATTGAATATAGGTAATTGAAGGTATATCTTGATTTTTCCTTAACTCATATATAAGCATTTATGTGGTTTAACATGGCTGGTGGCCATTGTGAAAGGAATATAGTCAAATGTTCTCTGGATAAATTGGTGGTCAGATGATGGAAGTACTTATGATTTTAATAGTCTAGTTAGGTTTCATGTTATTTAGGAAATGTAAAAAATTTCTGAAAAATGAGGCAGAGACATAAATTATCTTTCTTGTGGACCTTGGTAAGATTTTTCATCATTTGTAATATGAGCTAAGTTGCCAGTATAGATCTGGCTCAAAAGCTTTTGTCAAAGATGGAATTAATATTGGGTAGGAGAAAGTATATTAGTTATGGGAAAATCTTCTATGTCTACTTGGTTTCATATTTCAGATGTGGGTAGTCATGTAAACCACAAAATATAGGACATAATCAACATCTAAGTAGAGGTCACTTAATGCATTATGGAGCCATGGAGTAATTAATTCTGATTGGCATGTGAATTTCTTCACAATGATTTGTATTTTCATGTTTAATTCTATACTGAAGGTACAGCCAAATTCAAGATTAAATTATAAAACTACATTTTCTGCTTAAGGAATCCATTCATTAAGCTCATTGTTATTAAGAGATGATGAAGAATGGAATAATATCAATAATATTACCAATAATAATAAAATGTATAAGCATATATATAGATAATTGCACATGTATATATGTGTGTGTGTGTGTATGTGTGTGTGTATATATATATATATATATATATATATATATATATATATATATATATATTCTATATGGAATAGACCAACTAGAGAGCTTCTACCAAATCCTAGAAATTTTTCTCTGTATATTCATATGGCATATCTTCTAATTATCATAAATACCTTACAGGTTAGTTATTATTAACTGTTTTTCAAAAGAAGATTATCTAGTCTATAGAGACTTAACTAAATTGTTTAAAACTTAAATGCATGATGGTGAGAAACCTAAGATTTAAATCCAGGGCTTCTGAAGCTAAAGCCTATGACAGTTCTACTGTGTAAATCAAATGATTAAATATGCCAGAATCACTTCTGTGTCCTGGGAAATGTAGACATGTTAAAGGCCCTTTTCCGTAGATATACCCATGAAAGTAAAAGCATACTCAAGAAAAGAAATCTTGCCACCTAAATTTTAAGGGCTAAATAGAAATTTCACCAGCAAACAAGATAATTGAGGCAAATATAGTGGTCTACAAAAATGGGATATGTCTCAAGCAAATCAAGAAAATCTGGTAAAAGATGAAGATTTCTGAAAGGTCAAAGATCACAGAATAGGAATGGTGTTGGCAGGGACTGAATTTGGAAGTTGTAGCAAAAACAAAAACAAAAAAACAAAAAACAAAAAAAAACTGATCAGAAATGAAAGTTTAACTAGGAAGAATATACGAAAAAAAACAACAAAGTATAACTAGGAAGGGTATATCAAAAAAAAAAAAAAACAAAGCAAAGGAAAGATGACGGTGAATCGTCTCAAGTACTGCAAACAGACTGAGCTAAATGAGATCACAAGACACTGTTATATTCTGTAAATAGAAGGTGGCGCATTTTCTTTGAAGTAGTGATACTGTAGTCAGAGTGACGTATTGGTAGTTAATGAATAACTATATGATAAAGAAAGGGGGAAACAAAGATTGAATCATCAAAATGGAAGCAAATTTTAAACAACCCTTTTTTCCAGACTTTCAGATAAGATGCTTGATGATCTTTATATAACTTCACACAAACTAGATGCGAAGAGATTGAATTTTTAAGTGATATTCTTAATGTATGAGTTTTGAATGTCACCTTACATTATTTGACCTTTAGAATTATTTTATCATATTCTTTATGCTACCCACTCTTTCTACAAGATTGATGATTTTCTTTTAATCCTAACATAATATTACTTTTATAACATTGTTTAGTTAAAGTATCATTGTGTTAGCAATATTTCCCCTTCCCAAATCTATTCCTCCCTGTAGGTGAAAATATTGGAAGCACTAGATGCTAAAAAATGGAAGTGTGAGAGAGAAGACTGGAAATTAGGATTTTCTGTCTTTGAGTGGAGCAGAGGGTAAAAGATGAACTCAATGGCTGAGCTCTCAAAAATCCAGACTTGAAAGGAAAATTAGAGTCCATTTATCCAATTTGTTTATTTCCTTTCATATAATACTACCAAAGTATTCTCTGACCTATGTTTGCACATCTTATAACACATACATCAGGATACAAGTGGGTAAAGTTGAATTACTGTATTTCTTAACCTCAAGCCAACTTTAATAGGAACAACCACTCTATTTCTTTTCTTTTTTTTCCCCAAGGTTTGGACATCTGGTATTTAATACAGCCCCCAGCTGATGAAGGAGGCCACAAACATAATCTTTGATGACAAAGATCTGACAAGCAAGAAGGTGAGAAAGAAAGTAGTTTAGGAATTTCTAAAGGCAATGAATTTTAACCCATATACTTCTAAACACCAAAGTTGGTAAGTGTTCTTTTTCTGAGTTTTGTCTGAATAGCTGTGTGCCCTTATTCTGTTTAATCTACTAAGCAGCTTAGCCAAGGAATCCAGGGACAGCTGCAGCTTCCCCAAGCTAGCTCCAGCCTGGTTATTCTAGCTGTGAGTAGGAAGGCAGGGCCAGTGCTCACCAGTGATCAAGAACTCTGTATCATAAACACCTCTATGGGTGACTCTTTTTACAAAGTATATATTTTACTCAAATCTATCCCTCTGCAGCTTCTGACAACTGGACCTAGACTACATAATATAGCAAATAAAGTAAGGCTAGTCTATGCTCCATACAGGAAGATGTTATGCTGGATCAGAACATTCATGATACCTTAAATCATTTCTCTCACTATCAAATATAAGATTAGTTTCTTCTTTCTTTCTCATATCAAATGATTGAGAAAGAAATGTTCTTTCCTTTTTCTCATTTCCCACCTCTAAATGTGTGAACTGGGGGTGAGCAGTTTTAGGGGGAGGGTGTATGCGCATTTTTTTAAAGTTTGCCACCAAGGGAAGCATAGTGGATTACCCATGTCCTGCTCATCTTTTTGAGAATCCATAGTGCTCGTAGAAAGAGTTCCACAGGATTTACAAAAGGAAGTTGTTAATCTAAAACAATTAAACAGCCAGTTATTTTTACAAGCACAACAGCTTTATTTGGGAGCAACAAAAGATTTTAGTTCAGAACATGCAACTATGACAAGCCATGTGCAATTCCATAAAGCAAGGGAGAAACTCATATAGAGGAAGTTGGGAGAGGCTGTTATAAACTAAAATTCCATTGGAGAAAACTGGAAGTTAAAAGTATAGTGGCTTTTCATTGGTTGATTTTTGCCAGTCTCTCATTGGCTGAGCTGTTGCCAAGCAAAGAGAATATTTTCCTTCCTGCAATAGTGGCTTTTCATTGGTTGATTTTTGCCAGTCTCTCATTGGCTGAGCTGTTGCCAAGCAAAGAGAATATTTTCCTTCCTGCAAATGATGGTAGTAAAGCAGCAGCACTTCCTGCCTGAGTTGCGAAGTAGGTCTCTTTCTGTTTGGATCATTATTGATCTCAAGTAATACCAGTAGGAGAGCTCCTCCTGGTCTCCTGACTACATTTTAGTGAGATTTCCCCAAAATTATTTCCCTAAATTAATCATGATTTTTATACTCTTAGTGTGTCTAAGCTTATGATGTTTCTCTTGTAAAAGTAGTAGAAACAAACTTGCTACACACTACAGATGTTAATTGCAGTCATACACATGAAAATTTTAAAACATTTCTTCATTTAATATATTTCTGGGAGGTTATCATCTCAGTTATGATATATCTTTCTTTGAGTGCCTGGCTAATGCTAGTTGGTGCAGGGGCAGATAAATTGAATACCAGTATGCCTCATTGTTTATTAAGTATAATTGTTCAGAGATCCTAAGAAACACTGTAAGTTTCATATATGGAACATCAAACCTGAGGTCTTCCCATTCCAACATCTGTACCTTCCTTTTGATGGCTTGATGTTAATTTCTATCTTGGTAATGATATACCAATAATCTCTATGTGATTATCTTATATCTATCCACAATAATGTGATAGACCAAATAATATTCAGCAATTTTATGATGTAGAATTGAGCATATTTTGTAACTCCAAGTTATTTGTTTTTATTTTTTTAAATATTCTTCTCCTAAACTATTGCTTAAATCCGAACGCACATAATGTTGAATATTTGAGAAAAATACTTTTGATTTTATAAGATTAAAGAAAGAGAAAAAACTGGTAAGTGACTCGGCACTATTTTTAACAATTTTATTTTTTAGAACAGTTTTAAGTTCAGAGAAAAATGGAGGAGCTATATTTCCCATATGCCACATCCCTATACACACATAGCCTCCCCCTTTATTAACATCCTGATTAAGATAGTACATTGGATACAATTGATAAACCTATATCTAACTATGATAATCATCCAGAGTCCATAGTTTTCACTACAGTTCATTTGTGGTATTGTAAATTCTATCCATTTGGGCAAAAGTATATTGACATGTATTCATCATTATATTATCATACAGAGTAATTTCACTGCCCTAAAAAACTTTTGTAATTTACTTAGTCACTCTTCCCCTACGCTTCCAACCCCTGGAAACCATAGATTTTTTAATGTCTCCTTTTCCCTAATGTTATACAGTTGGAATTTTACAGTATATAGCCATTTCAGATTGGCCTCTTTCACTTAATAGTATGTATTTAAGGTTTTACCAGTCTTTTCGTGACTTGAAAACTCCTTTATTTCTATTGCTGAATAATATTCCATCCTCTAGATGTACTACAGTTTATTTATCAATTTGACTACTAAAGGACATCTTGATTGCTTCCAAGTTTCAGCAATTATGAATAAAGCTACTATAAACATCCATATGCAGGTTTTTGGGTGAGCGTACATTTTCAACTCCTTTGGGTAGATATTAAGTAGGATGATAGCTGGATCACATTGTAAAGTCTGTGTGTTTTTCAAAGCAACCTCCAGAGTTCCAAAATGGCTGCACCATTTTGCATTGCCATGAGAGATAAACAAAAGTTCTTGATGCTCCACATCCTCACCACCATTTGGTGTTGTCAGTTTTATAAATTATGGTCATTCTAACAGATGTGTAGTGGTACTTTTTTATTGTTTAATTTGCTTTTCCTGATGATGTGATGTGGAGCATATGTTCATGTGCTAATTCACCATCCTTATATCTTATTTAGAGAGGTGTCTGTTAAAGTCCTTGACCCATTTCTACTTTTTTTTTTTTTGGTTTTCTCATTCAGTTTAAAAATTATTTATATGTTTATATAACAGTCCTTTATCAGATGTGTCTTTTGTACATATTTTCTCCCAGTGTGTGGCTTATCTTTCATTCACATATATTATCTTTCATGAAGCAGAGGTTTGTAATTTTAATGAAGTTCAGGTTCATTACTTTCATGGACGTGCATTTGGCATTGTATCTAAAAAGTTAATGCTATACCCCAAATCTTTATATATCTTATATGTCATCTTCTATTTTATAGTTTTTCATTTTACATTTATGTCTCTAATCAATTTTATGTGAGTTTTTTGTAAGGGGTGTAAGGTCTATGCCTATATTTATATTTCTGCAGGTAGATGTTCAGTCCTTCCAGCACCATTTGTTGAAGAGATTATCTTTGCTCCATTGAAATTGCCTTTGCTCTGCCAAAGACCAGCTGACTACACTCTAATGGGTCTATTTTTGTGCTTTATATTTTGTTCCATTGATCTGTTTTTCTATTTTGCAAATATTATACAATCTTTATTTTTTTTGGTGGTAGAGTAAGTCTTGATATCTGGCAGTATTCTTCAATTTTGTGATGGCTATTCTGTGTCTTTTCCCTCTACATACACATTTTGGAATCAGTTGGTCTAAAGAATCAAAAATCACTTGCTGGTGTCTGAGGATTGCTTTGACAATAGATCAAACTGGCAAAAACTGATGTCTTGACAATAGTGAGTCCTCCCATGTATGAACATGGAATAGTTCTCCATTTTCTTGGTCTTTGATTTATTTCATAAGAGTTTTGTAGTTTTCTCCACATTTTGATATATTTACACATAAGTATTTCTTTTGAGGGATGCTAATGTAAATGCATTTGTATTTTTTTTTATTTCAAATTCCACTCGTCATTGCTGGTACATAAGAAGGAAATTGTCTTCTGCATATTACTCTTATATTCTGCCACCTTGTTATAGTCATTCACTAATTCCAGGAGTTTTTGAAAATCAATTATTTAAGACAATGTACATAGATGATTAAGTCATCTGTGGACAAAATCATCTGTGTTGTGGCCCCCCCCAAAAAAATACCAGTTTTATTTATTCTTAACTGGTATATCTCTTGTTTTCTTGTCTTCTTGCATTAGGAGAACTTCCAGCATAATGTTGAAAAGAAGTAGTGAGAAGGGACTTCCTAGCCTAGCATCTGATCTTCGTGGGAAAGCTTTGATTTTCTCACCATTAGCTATGATATTACCGGTAGAGCTTTTTTTTGTAGATGTTTCTTTTTAAGTTTAGGAAGATCTCCTCACTCTTGGTTTACTAGGAGCTTTTATCATGAGAAGTTATTAGATTTTGTCTAGCACCCTTTCTATATCTATTGATATGATTAAGTGAATTTTCTTTTTTAGCTTCTTGATAAGGATAGATTATATTAATTGTTTTTCAAATGTTAAACAGCCTTGCCTATAGTATAAGTCCCATTTGGTAATACTGTGTAATTCTTTTTATACATTGTAGCTTTCAACTTGCTAACATTTTGTTGACAATGTTTGCATCTTGTTCATGAGAGATATCAGTCTATTATTTTCTCTTCTTACAATGTCTTTGGTTTTGCTATTTGGGTAATGCCAACTTCATAGAATAAGTCTAGAATTAATCATTCCATTTCTAGCCTCTGTAACAGAATATAGAGAATTGATATATTTTCTTCCTTAAATGTTTGGTGTATTTCACCAGTGAATCCATATAAGCCTGGTAGTTTTTGTTTTGTAAATTTATTAATTATTGATTTAATTTCCTTTTTTATTATTCTTATTTTTTATTACTCAAATGAATTTATCACATCTGTAGTTGTATAATGATCATAAAAATCTGATTTCACAGAGAGAGAAGGGGACAGAAAAAATATTCCAAGAGATAATAGCCTAAAACTTCCCTAACATGGGAAAGGAATCACTCACTCAAATCCAGCAAGCACAACGAGTACCATATAAAACAAATCCAAGGAGGAACACCCCGAGACACATATTAATCAAACTGACCAAAATTAAAGACAAAGAGAAAATCTTGAAAGCAGCTAGGGAAAAGAAACAAATAACATACAAGGGAACCCCAATAAGGTTATTGGCAGATACTTCAGCAGAAACTCTGCAGGCCAGAAGGGAGTGGCATGATATACTTAGCATGATGAAAGGAAAAAACCTCCAACCAAGATTACTCTATCAGGCAAGGCTCTCATTCAGATTTGAAGGAGAAATCAAAACCTTTGCAGATAAGCAAAAGCTGAGAGAATTCAGCAGCATTAAACCAGCCTTACAACAAATACTAAAGGAACTTCTATAGGCAGAAAAGAACAAGAGAAGAAGGAAAGAAAAAAGAGCAGCAAAAACAAATCCAAAGTAATTAATAAAATGGCAATAAGAACATACATATCAATGATTTAATTTCTTTAATAGATACTTTTACTTTTCCCCTTCCAATCTGGATATATTTTATTTCTTTTTATTCTTTAGGTCTCCCAAAACTACATCAAAAAGAAGTGGTGAGAGTATTTTTGTCTTGTCTCTGATTTCAAAGGAAATGCTTTCAGCTTTTCACCTTTAAGTATGGTGTTGGCTGTGGGTTTATCATAAATTTCCTTTATTATGTTGAGATATCTTCCTTCTACACCAATTTTGATGTGGGTTTATATAATGAATGGATATTTAATTTTGTCAAATGCTTTTTCAGCATTCATTGATATGATCATGTAATATTTATCCTTCCTTTTGTTAATGTGGTGTGATATTAGCCATTGTTTTTTTTTTTCCTTTTACTGTTGATCTAATTTATTAAAGGAAAAATGAAGGCAGTTTATAACTAACATAGTAGATATTCAGGAAATATTTAAAACAGGAGTTGGCAGGAGTTCCCATCATGGCTCAGTAGCTAACAAATCTGACTAGGAGCCATGAGGTTGCAGGTTCGATCCCTGGCCTTGCTCAGTGGGTCAAGGATCCGGTGTTGCTGTGAGCTGTGGTGTAGGTCACAGAAAAGGCTCAGATCTGGCATTGCTGTGGCTGTGTCGTAGGCAGGCAGCTACAGCTCTGATTGGACCCCTAGCCTGGGAACCTCCATATGCCACGGGTGTGGCCCTAGAAAAAGACAAAACAAACAAACAAAAAACTAGCCATTGTTTATGGTGTAAACAAGATTACTTGTTTATTTATGTATATGTATGTTTCAGTATAGATATTGAATTGACTGAGCTATTTATTAAAAATAAATCTATCACCCACTGAATTGTAGTAGGTTCTCTCCTTTTCTCCTTGGTTTATCAATCAGGTGATTGCTTATGATTAGGTATGTTGCTCCTTATTTAGCAGCAGGCTTTCAGACTGAGCACCTCATTTTTTAGCAGAAGCAGTATGAATGTGAGTCCAACTGTGCTTGCAGCTTTCAAATTATACTACTTCACTATCACAGCAGACATATTTGTTCTGCTGGTGATGCAGTGTGGCTACAGATTTCCATTACTCCTGGAATTGACTAGGGGCTCCAATTGATTTCACACATCTTAGTAAATTAATTTTTAAATTCAACACCCATTCCTAATAAAAAAAAAAAAACTCTCCAGAGAGTAGGCATAGAGGGAACTACCTCAATATAATAAAAGCTGTTTATGACAAACCCGCAGCTAACATTATTCTCAGTGGTGAAAAAATGAAAGGATTTACACCAAGATCAGGAACAAGAAAAGGATGTCTACTTTCACCAATGTTATCAACATAGTTTTGGAAGTCCTAACCATGGCAATCAGAGAATAAGAAGAAGTAAAAGGAATCCAAATTGGAAAAGATGTAAAATTGTCACTGTTTGCAGATGACATGATGCTATACTTAGAAAATCCTAAAGACACTTCCAGAAAACCGTTAGAGCTCATCAATTAATTTGGTAGAGTTTCAGGATAAAAAAATAAATACACATAAATTGATTGCATTTATATATACCAACAATGAAAGATCAGAAAGAGAAATTAGAGAAAGCATACCATTTACCATCACATTGAAAGAATAAAATACCTAGGAATAAACCTATATAAAGAGACAAAAGACCTGTAATCTGAAAACTATAAGATACTGATGAAAGAAATTAAAGGTGGCACAAATAGATGGAAATATCTACCATGCTCTTGGATTAGAAGAATCGATACAGCAAAGATGACAATACTACCTAAGGCAAACTACAGATTCAATGCAATCCCTATCAAATTACCAAGGATATTCTTTACAGAAATAGAAAAAAAAATTAAAAATTTGTATGGAAACACAAAAGACCTCAAATAGCCAAAGCAATACTGAAAAAAAGAAAACAGAACTGGAAGAATCAGGTTCCCTGACTTCACACTATACTACAAAGCTACAATCATCAAAACAATATGGTACTGGCACAAATACAGAAAAATTGATCAAAGGAACAGGATAGAAAGCCCAGAAAAATACCCAAGCACCTATGGTCAACTAATGTATAAGAAAGGATTTAAGAACATACAGTGGAGGAAAGACAGTCTCTTCAATAAATGGTGCTGGGAAAACTGGATAGCCACATGTAAGAGAATGAAATTAGAACATTTTCTAATGCCATACACAAAAATATACTCAAAATGGATTAAATACCTAAAGGTAAGGCCAGATACTATAACACTCCTAGAGGAAAACATAGGCAGAATGCTCTTTGACATAAAGCACAGCAATATCTTTTTGATCCACCTCCTAGAATAATGATAATAAAGACACAAATAAACCAATGGGACCTAATTAAACTCAAAAGCTTCTACACAGCAAAGGAAACTATTAAAAAAAAAAAGAAAGAAAACCCACAGAATGGGAGAAAATCTTTGCAAATCATTCAACCTACAAAGGTTTAATCTCCAAAATATACAAACAATTCATACAACTCAACAACAACAACAAAAAAGCAAACAACCCAATTGAAAAATGGGCAGAAAATCTAAATAGACATTTCTCCAAAGAAGACATACAGGTGGCCAGCAGGCACATGAAAAAAAAATGCTGAACATCACTAATTATTAGAGAATGAAAATCAAAACTACAATGAAGTACCACCTCATACCAGTTAAGGTGGTCATCATTAACAAGTCAACAAATAACAAATGCTGGAGAGGATGTGAGAAAAAGGAAACTTTCTTCGCTGTTGGTGGGAATGTAAATTGGTACAGCCACTATGGAAAACAGTATGGAAGTACCTCAGAAAACTAAATATAGAACTACCATATGATACAGCAATCTCACTCCTGGGCATAAATTTTCATTGTAAAAGATACATGCACCGTATGTTCATCACAGCACTATTCACAATAACCAAGACATGGAAACAACCTAAGCGTCCAAGACAGATGAATGGATTAAGAAGATGTGGTACATATATACAATTGAATGTTATTCAGCAATAAAAAAAGAACAAAATAATGCCATTTGCAGCAACATGGATGGAACTAGAAACTCTCATACTAAGTGCAGTAGGTTGGAAAGAAAAAGACAAACACTGTATGATATCACTTATATGTGAAGTCCAAAAATATGGCACAAATGATTGATCTACAAAACAGAAACGGATCATGGACATGGAGGGAAGACTTGTGTTTTCCAGGGCAGAGTGGAGAGAGATGAGGACTGATGGGGAGTTTGGGGTTGCTAGATGCAGATTGTTACATTTAGAACAAGTGGTTGATGGTGTCCTACTATATAGCACAGGGAACTATATCTTGGGTAAGATCCTGCTGGAAGATGAAAAAAAAAAAAACATTGGGTATGTATGGGTGACAGTGTCACTTTGCTATATAGAAAGAATTGAAGGAACATTGTAAATCAACTATAACTTAATTTTTTAAAAAATGACTAGAGTGGAGCATGATATCCATAATTAAAAATACTTTCCAATCCATAACTTTACACAATTCTTTGATAATTTTAGATTTAATCCTCTAGTTTAAAATAAAGAATTATAAATTTCTCTTCTAATAAATTATTTAATTTTCTGATTTTTCATAATCTTCCTAATCTAAAGAATGTAGTAATTGGATTTTTTCAATTAAAGCATAGTTGGCTTATAATATTACATTAGCTTCAGGTGTACAAGTAGAGATTTGTTATTTTTATAAATCACACACCATAAAAAGTTATTATAAAATATTGTCAATATTCCCTGTGTTGTTCATTACATCCTTGTGATTTATTTATTTTTCTTTTTGGCTACACTTGTAGCTTGTTAAATTTCCAAGGCCAGGGATCAAACCTACTCCCAAACCACAGCAGTGACCATGCCAGATCCTTAACCCGCTGAGCCACAAGCAACTCCCATTAATTTATCATGACTGGTAGCTTGTACCTCTATTCCCCTTCACTTATTTTATCCCCCTACTCCACCCTTTTCCCCTCTGGTAACCACTAGTATGTTTTCTTTATCAGTGAGTCATTTTCTGTTTCATCATATTTATTTGTTTTTTTTTTGTAGATTCCACATATTACAGAAACATACAGTACTTGTCTTTCTCTGTCTGACTTATTTCACCAAACAT
Organism: Phacochoerus africanus; assembly: GCF_016906955.1. Classification (NCBI taxonomy): domain Eukaryota; kingdom Metazoa; phylum Chordata; class Mammalia; order Artiodactyla; family Suidae; genus Phacochoerus; species Phacochoerus africanus. The sequence goes on along the minus strand of NC_062544.1, from coordinate 267,533,803 downwards.
TATATCCTCCAGGTCCTTCTGTATTGTGTCAATGATCAGATTTCATTCTTTTTATGGTTGAGTAATATTTCATTAGGTAGATAGGTAGATCAGTAGATGTATAAAGAGAGAGAGACAGAGAGATGGAGATGATAGATAGATAGATAGATCGATAGATAGATAGATAGATAGATAGATCTCACATTTTCTTAATCCATTCACCTGATCATGGTATACTTAAGTTGCTTCTATATCTTGGCTATTGTAAATAATGATGCTAAAACACTGGTATGCATATATCTTTTCAAAACAGTGTTTTTTGTTTTCTTTGGATAAATACCCAGGAGTAGAATTGTTGGTACCTGTGGTAGTTATTTTTTGAAGACTCTCCATACTATTTTCCATATTAGCAGCACCAAGTTACATTCCCACCAATAGTGCACACGGGTTTCCTCTTCTCGGCATCCTCACCAACCCTTGTGATTTCTTTTATTTTTAGTGATATACATTCTGACAATGTGAGTTGATGAGGTCTAACTTGTTTTTGCCGATATTTTACACATTTTTTCTGATCTGTAGCTACATTATTGAGGTTATGACAATGATAATAGGAGATATAATGGCAAGGATGTTTTGCTCACATTGCAAATAATCTGTCAATGAAGTCTAATTTATAAAGTAAAGCACTTTAAAATTCTTAAGTTAAAAGTATACTTGATTCATACTGTTCTTTCAAAATATTATTTGTACAGGCATTTGATGAACATTGTAGCACTGCTAAGATGTATTATTATATTTACTTAAATTTCATTCTGAATATGTTTTCACCTCTTTAACACTAGATTTTTAAAAAATTGCCTGACATTTAAACTGACTTTCAGAATATCTTCTCAAAGTGTCTTAATGATATCTCTTGTTATTATAAACATAAGTAATGGGCGCAAGAAATAAGCCTCTGTGTTCACCTTTATCTCTGAGACATTTCATTACTACTCGACATGTTTGGAAGCTATAATTTCACTCAACATACCATCATGACCTTTTCCTGAAGAATATTTTAAATGTATGAAAAGTTAACTTTTAAGAATATAAAAATGTGAAAGCCCTCAACATTAAGTTTCTCACTAAGACCACCTGTTAGAGAATTTTCAGTACCTACTGTGTGGTCTGCATTAATTAGATGGTCCAGATAAAAGAAAATTTATATTTCTTGTCCCAACCTCTATTTCATCTTATTTCTGCTATTTATACAAATAATCATAAAAATAAATAACATTGCAGTATAACAAATGACTCTGTGAAACACGATCTACCTATAATAAAAACATGCTCAAAGGCAGAATTCAGATAAGGGACGGTTGTCCTATCCTATGACTAACAGGTTGGCTACAGAACAATGGAATTGCAGTGATGGCATCACCTGCAAATTCTCAGGCCCAATGCCAGATAAACTCAGGCTTTTGGCGACTGTGTGTGGGTTTAACAATCTGCATAGGAATAAACTTTAAGTATTCTAATGCAGACTCAAGTTTGAGAACCAGTGCATTGAATATAATCTTACTAAAAATAGTGTCTGTGCTAAGATATTAAACAGAGTCTGGAGTCAACCTATAAATCAAAATTGGCTAAGGAACTACATATAATACAGGATTTTAGGACAGTACAAGGGGGCACAGTTAAAAGAAATGAAGTTGAGCATTTGCTCACAGACCTCACCATGAAAGTCTTTGTCATGGTAGGAAGCTTTGCTATTATGGTAGAAGTCCATGGCATTCACAGTTTTGAATGGGAACCACACTGAAAAATATTTTTATATGCTTAAATAGCAGAAATGAATGTGTAAGTGTGTATTCACATAATTATTATCACTGTTTTGTTTGTTTGTTTGTTTGTTTGTTTGTTTGTTTGTTTGTTTGTCACATCTCTTCAGCATGTTCCAGAGCCAGGGATTGATCCCAAGCCACAACAGTGACAATGCCAGATACTTAGTTGAGCCACCAGGGAATTCTGATTCTTACTCTATTTTTTCTTCTGTTACATTTTATTATTTTCAATTTCATGAAAAATGGTCATTTCAGACATACAAAACTGATTGCATAATCCTTTTTTGGACTAAAACCAACAATTTAGACAATACTAGTGCATAGGATTGAGAACAAAGGAAGAGTGAAGCAAGTTGTAAATATCCCTTTTAGAAAGACCAACATAGCAACAATTTGGAATAGATAAAGAAGTAGAACAGAACCATGTAAAATAATGATCAAAACATTAATAAGAACAGTAAGAGATGATGAGGGATGAAACTAAATGAGTACTAGCAGAAGTGGATAAAATAGAGAGATATTAAAGTTAGGGAAATGCTAAGATGTGACAGTCAATTGAATCCAGGCGATTAGAGAGAAGAGGAAGGCAAGCTTGACTCTCATTTCCTAACATATGGGACAGAGTGTAGGGTAAAAATGCTACTTTCTCAAACTAAAGAAAAAGGGACTTCCCATTGTGGCTCAGCAGGTTAGGGACCAGATGTTGTCTCTGTGAGGATGCAGGTTCAATCATTGACCTTGCTTAGCGGGTTAAGGATCAGCATTCCTGCAAGCTGCAGTGTAGTTTGCACTTGCAGCTTGGATCACATGTTGTGTGGCTGTGGTGTAGGCCAACAGCTGCAGCCCTGATTCAACCCCAAGCCCAGGAATTTCCACATGCCACAGGTGCAGCCATAAAAAGTAAAAAAAAAAAAGTAAAAATTAAATTAAATTAAATGGAAAGGAAATAGTTATTCGTGAGATGGCAGAAGGAATGAGGAAAATGATTTCAGGATGAAAAATCATGTTTTCATAAAAACACTCAGAATTCTGGTTAAAAATATGTAAAAACAACATCAAATTCAACTAAATGAAGAGAACCTGACAGTCAGTCAAATTATATATATTTGTTGTTTTAGTTGGTAGTTAATTTTCTCATAATATGAGTATGAATGCCAATTTTTATATTCCATGTTATATTCCAAAAATATTTAAGGTAGTGGCAACAATATGAGGCAATTATGGCTCTCAAAATAACGATGTGGGAGAGGTGAAGTTTAGTCCAGTTATATTTATAACCATTTAACTTTACTATTTTAGAATGGTTTTGGTAGCCTTGTTATTAGTTTTTAGATATTAGGAAATAGGTTATGGGTCTGTTTTGGAGGAAAGGGCTAATGAAAGAGTACTGCAAAAATGGTTAAGATTTCTAGTTTCAGGGAAAACTTCTTAGATTCCCTAAAATATTAAAAAAAAAAATCTCTACACACCATTTCAGGTACTACCTGATACTCAGTTGAAGCCAACACTCCTTACAACAGGAAATATCCCTTTTTCATGAGTAACAATTAACTCTGTCATAAAGCTGTCTTACAAATGTTTTCCTAAAATGGAACATCTAAAGGATAAGTTCTAAAAGAGATGCATGCTCTGAAAGGGAGGAACAAAGGACAGTAAAAGAAAAAATGTACTCAATAACTGATTACTTTGTTACTAAACCAAATTTTTCTAACCAACTTTCCACTACTATTGATACATTAATAATGAACTAAAAGCTGCACTTACATTTTTAGTCTAATTGTATGCTAGCAATTCTACATTAAAAAGATATAATTTTTAAAGTCAATTAGAATAGGCACCTCCTCCTTTTTAATTCAATTGGCAATATTTTGAATAATCAGTACTTCATAAGCACTCAAGGATACATTGAGACATCATTCTATTACTGAAATTGAAACAAAGACAGAAATCAATCTGTATTCATTGCTATAGAAAAATAACTCCACTCATTAATTGAGAATGAATGATCTCGGCCAGGAGCCATTGATGTGAAGATCTAGAATCTTTTTTTTTTTTTTTTTTTTTTTAAGGGCCACAAGGGCAGCAAGCTGCATCTATGACCTACACAGGAGCTAGCTGCAATCCTTAATCCACTGAGCCGGGCCAGGGATTGAACCTACATCTTCATGGATATTAACTGGGTTCGTTTCTGCTGAGGTACAACAGGAATTGAAAGATCTAGAATCTTTATCAAGATAAAACCTTTACCTTATCAATCAGTTCTATCTCCTTCTCCTTACTTTCCCTCCTACCACATTTTTTCAAAGGGGAAATTTTCTAATAAGAACCTAAACTATATTTCAGAATCTAAACTGCTAAATTTAATATCAAGAAGTGTGAGAATCTCTTAGACTGCAGTATTGGGAGCCAGAGAAAGTAATGCTAGGATTCAATTAATAATTATTTCTATAAACTCGTTTCTCAAGCTTTAAGGACCTCAGTTTAGTCAGTTTAAGACATCAGTCTAATAGGTTCACTGTGTTACTTTCATTAAGGAGAACCTGTGGATCTGCTTTCAAATAATATTGAAATGTATTAAAATTAGGATGTAATTATAGCATCATTTAGATCATTTCTCCATATTATAAATCCTCATTTTTTAATTTTTTGATGTAAAGTAGACATACTTTGGGGATTTTGGTGGGTTATCACTGATGATATGAAAATAATATCACATTTATGCTTCTTCAGATGATACATGACTATTACCTTTAAATTATTTTCTTTTTAGTCATGGTCTATTTAACTTTTTTTTTTCTTCTTTTTATACCTGCACCTACAGCATATGAAAATTCCCTGGCTAGGGGCTGAATCAGAGCTGCATGCCTATGCCACAACCACAGCAACACCCGATCCAAGTCACATCTGTGACTTATACCTCATCTTGCAATAACAACGGATCCTTAGTCCACTAAGCAAGTCCAGGGATTGAACCTGCATCCTCACAGACATTATGTCAGGTTCTTAACCCATTGAGCCACAAGAGGAACTCCCAATTTAACGTTTTAAAATATTATTAGTAGAGCTGCTATTCATGTCATGGAGTCAAATTATAATTATGAGCTATATAACTATCATGTGGTAGGGAAAATAGCCCCCAAATATGGCCATGCCCTATTCCATAAAATCTGTGAATGTTACTAATGTGCAAAAATGATCATTGCAGAAAAGATAAGTTAAGAATATTAAGATAGGAAAAATAATCCAGATTGGTCCATGTATCACAATGATCCTTATAAGAGCAGTGCACACAGAATCAGAGTCAAGGGAAAGGGGAATGGATGGCTAAAGCACAGGTGGAGTGATGCTCTCTGAAGATGGATAACCTATCACCCACCAAATAACATAGGCATCACTAGAGGCTGAAAAAGACTGAAGACAGATTCTCCCCTCAAAGCCTCCAGAAAGAAAGAGTCCTGCTGACACCCTGACTTTGAATTAGGTCCAGTAACTTTTGGACTTCAATTATTTATTTGTTTTTAGGGCCACACCCACGGCATATGGAAATTCCCAGGATAGGGGTCAAATCGAAGCTACAACTGCTGGCCTACACAGTTCAATCCCACAGCCATAGAAATGTGGAATCTGGTACCTTGCAGCAACCATGTCTTCGACTTACACCACAGCTCATGGCAATGCTGGATCCCTGACCCACTGAGCGAAGCAGGGATCGAACCTGCAGCCTCATGGATACTAGGTGGATTCGTTTCTACTGTGCTACAACAGGAACTCCCTTTTATTTTGTTTTTAGGGCCCAGCCTTGGCATATGGAAGTTCCTGGGTTAGGGGTTGAATCCAAGCTGCAGCTGCCAGCCTACTCCACAGCCACAGCAGCCTACACCACAGCCAGCAGCAACGCCAGATCCTTAACCCACCAAGCAAGTCTAGGAATCAAACCTGCATCCTCATGGATATTAATCGGGTTCTTAAACCACTGAGAAACAACAGGAACAAGATATTGGACTGCTGACCTCCAGAATTGTAAGGGGATAAACTTTTGCTGTCATAAGTTACTAAATTTGTTAAAGTGTGTTATAGCAGCAAAAGGGAACAGTGCATAAAAGTATGTTCTACTTGTGTTATTGATGAGCAGCAAATCTGGAAAAAGTATTTTTCTTTTTTCTTTTTTTTTTTGGCTTTTTAAGGCTGCACCTGAGGCATATGGAGGTTCCCAGACATGGGGTTCAATGAGAGATACAGCTGATGGCCTACACCACAGCCACAGCCACAGCCACAGCAATGTGGGATCTGAGCCGTGTCTTTGACCTACACACACCAGAGCTTACGGGAAATACCGGATCCTTAACCCACTGAGCAAGACCAGGGATCGAATCTGCATCCTCATGATTACTAGTCAGATTCACTTCCGCTGAGCCACGATGGACACTCCAAAGAAAAAATATTTTTCAAATAAAAGATTAAATGTTAAGTAGCTCTCTTATGGCTCAGCAGGTTAAGGATCTGGCATTGTCACTGCTGTGTCTCAGGTTTGATCCCTGCACTGGGAAATTCCACGGGCAGCAGGTGCAGCCAAAAGAGGAAAAAAACAAAACCAGGTTGAATGTTAAGTCATTTTATTTTTAGTTCTGAATTTACACAAATTGTATATTAAGGCTTATTTTCTCCAATAAATAATTTCCATATTCATAAAAGAACTCTCTTAGGGCTGAAGAAATCACTTTTCTTTTTGTGTCTTTTTTGTCTTTTTAGTGCCACACCTGAAGCCTATGGAGGTTCCCAGGCTACAGATCAAATTGGAGCTGTAGCCACTGGCGTACAGCACAGCCACACCAGATCCGAGCTGCATCTGCGACCAACACCACAGCTCACAGCAACACTGGATCCTTAACCCACTGAACACGCCAAGGGATCAAGCCTGCAATCTCCTGGTTCCTAGTTGGACTCATTTCTGCTGAGTGAGCCACAATGGAACTCCTGAAGAGATGGCTTTTCGTTTGCATTTGCACATATGCATGTTTCTAAGTTATCCCCTTTGTAGGAATGCAACTGGGAATAACAAACGGCTGAAGTCTGTTAGTGAGATGGTAGGCCTGGGAAACCATCCGAAGGCTTCTTCATTACACAAAGGATAGAGAAAATACACAAAGGATGTCCTCTACTTGCTGGGCTGACAGGCTTGACACACATAGTCTATGACCAGCTGGGAAGTGCTTACCTCCTAAGACTGGTAAATGGAGTTTCTGGAAGGACTTCTATGATCTTTTTTTTTATTATTATTATTAATTAATTTATTTATTTATTTTATTACTCAAATGAATTTATCACATCTGTAGTTGTATAATGATCATAACAATCTGATTTCACAGGATTTCCATCCCACAGCCCAAGCACATCTCCCCACCCCCCAAATTGTCTCCTCCAGAGACCATAAGTTTTTCAATGTCTGTGAGTCAGCATCTGTTCTGCAAAGAAGTTCCGTCTGTCCTTTTTTCAGATTCCACATGTCAGTGAAAGCATTCGATGTTGGTGTCTCATTGTATGGCTGACTTCAATTAGCATGATAATTTCTAGGTCCATCCATGTTGCTAAAAATTCTGGTTATTTCATTCTTTTTAATGGCTGAGTAATATTCCATTGTGTATATGTACCACATCTTCTTGATCACATGGAAAAGAGTGAAATTAGAACACTCCCTAACACCAGACACAAAAATAAACTCAAAATGGATTAAAGACCTAGATATAAGACCAGACACTGCAAAGCTCTTAGAGGAAAACATAGGCCAAACACTCTCTGACATAAAGGACTTCCATGATCTTTACACTGAAAAGAATGCTATCTGCAGCACTGGTGTCTTTGGAGGAACTATAAGATAAGGGAGGCTGGCCCCTCCCCCTTGGGCTCTACCTTTGTGCAGAAAATTGAATTATGTCTTTGTGCTAATAAAATGTATATCCTCCACTAGTGCCTGTTCATTATCCCATTTATACAACAGAATATAATAAAATTCTCCCCCCAAGTTTATATAGTTGACATTTTTTAAATAAGCAATATATGAATGCATAAAAGTTTATATTTTCCCTAGACATTAGAACTTTTTTTAGATCACTTTATTGTGTCCACTCCTCATAAGCATTGAGTATTACCTAGAATAAGTCTTCCTTTATCTAATATGTTAGAAATAATTTTAAATTTTACAGAGACTTATTGAAAGTTTTCTATATGGGTGTATGTATATACATGCATACTTACACATGTATAAATACTTTCATTACTTCTGAGTATGAACATATAAGCTTGTGTGTGTATAGTATTTGTGAGTGAAGTTGAATAAAGGTTTTGAAATCTAAGCTAAGATTTTACAAGGAAAAAAAGCTTTGCTTCTTTTAAATAAGTATAATCACATCTTTATATCTTAAGTATATGAGAACAGTAGTATATAAAATACATTTATGGTATTTTACATCTTTAATAAAATACACTTTATGGCAGCTCTATTACATTCAGTTCTTTATTCCTGTATTTATTCATTGATCTCTAGATACTTGTAAAATCAAGTGATCATTAGTATCTATAAAACAGTCCATAATCTTATTTAATTTTTTTAAGTATCAGGATCAGAAAATCAGATACTTCAGGTTACCTAATCTAAAATAACTACTAAAATGTGACAGGAAAAATGAGGAGAGCTTTACCAACTAAGGAAGTCAGTTGACTGAATCTAGCTAGAAGTCAAAGAAAAACTATTAATAAGTCCAAGGGCTGCCTCATTTTTCATATCACAGTGCAAGCAATCTCTAAGGGCTGAGATGATTCTGCAGCAGATACCAACTTGAAGGAAAAAAACAAGATTCAGGGATGAACATGTACCAGCCTATACTTTGATGTCCAGGCGGAGGGCCTTGAGGTTTTTAGTTGATGAACAGAAAGTCAAGCTCAAACTGGCATGGAAGGTCAACCTTATAGCAACCCGGAAATAAGTATAACACAAAATCCAAAGATAGGAAGAAATTAGGTATGTGGAATATTCAAGGAAGGAGCAGGCACTTTGCACTCTGTTGTTTAAATTAAGGCCCACAAAAGTTCTTGAACTCAGATACTCAGTGCAGGAAAGCCATGATTACAGCAGGAAGGTAGCAGTATAGTCAGATGAAGCCCAGGGGTCACAGACCTCGAAACTAAGCATCTGGTTTGGAAGCTTTGTTTATTTTTTCACTTTTATTGAGGTGTAATTAGCATATAACACTGAGTAAGTTTCAGATATACCTGCAATGATTTAATATACATATATTGCAATACACACACACACACATATATGTATATTGCAAAATGACTACTACATTAGAGTTAACAGATCCATCTCCTCGCAAAATTAATTTGTGTGTGTGCATGTGTGTGTATTACGATTTATTCTCTTAACAACTTTCAAGTGGACAGTACAGTTCTGTTAACTGAAGCCACCATGTACATTACCTCCCTAGAATGTAGTCGCCCTATTACAGGATGCTTGTATCCTTTGACTACCTTCAGTCATTTTTCCCACTCTCCCACTGATCCCATATCTGATGCTGATGGTGATTTAGAAGCTCTGTGATGAGGACTCAGGCATCACTTCCTACATCATTTTCAGAGGGAAGGTTAAAAATAATTTTGTATGGTTTTGTTAGTGGTAGAAAGAAGTAATGGAGAAGGAAACTGAATCAAAGGACAAGGTTTAGGAGTAGATGCAAAGAAAAAGTATTGGCTGAACTTGCTAAAATATTTTTCAATAAGCTATGTCATTTTTCTTCTATTGCCTGTGAGAATTACTGATAAAATCTAAGTTGTCAATCAACAGAGATCACTTTAATTTTTTTTTAATATTTTTTTTATTTTCCCACTGTACAGCAAGGGGGTCAGGTTATCCTTACATGTATACATTACAATTACATTTTTACCCCCACCCTTTCTTCTGCTGCAACATGAGTATCTAGACATAGTCTCAATTCACTTTAATTTTTTAAGTGTTTATGTATCTTCCATTCCTTGTAGACCATTTAACTCAACATTTTTTATGATTTTGCCCTCGCTTTTAGAAAATTAGGAGCTATTTTGACTATACTACCACATTTTTATGTAGTTAATTACATACAGCTTTTATGCTTATACAATAATTTTAAAGCTGTTTGTTTTTTTAGGCTACAATTATTTCCTGGATTTGGATGTAGATGGATTAACATAATGGATTTAAAATGTTATTTAAATATCTGAAGTAAATTTGGGATTAATTATTTTTCATTAGAAAGGTGATACAAATGGTTCAATAGTTTTGCTAGATATTTTGAATATCCTCTGATAAACTAAAATAAAGACATTCATGGTCTTCCAAACATCTATAGCTATGCCAATACTTGAATTACCTTTTTTTTTTTTTTTTTTAGTTTTTCAGACAGAAATATTTCCTTAGATCAGTATTAATTCACTCCTCTCATTAGGATATAAATAACTTTAGAAAGCAGGAAGAGGAAACAACTTGAAAAATTCAAATCGCTCCTTCTATAAATTTAAGAGGCTATCCTATCCTTCTTCACCAAATCCTGAATAATTACACTTTGATGACCCCCTTAGGCTGGCTGAAGTCCTTCCTGGCCTGAGATTTTTTTAAAAATCTTCATCTTCAGGGCTGTAGGTTCAGCTTATTAGTTTTTATTAGACATTTCTGGGATTAACATATATATATATTTTTTTTTGGTTGGTTTTAGGGCACACCTGCGGCATATGGAGGTTCCCAGGCTAGGGGTCAAATCGGAGCTACAGCTGCCGGCCTAAGCCACGGCCACAGCAATGCAGAATCCGAGCCACATCTTCAACCTACACCACAGCTCACAGCAATGCCAGATCCTTAACCCACTTAATGAGGCCAGGGATCAAACCCATGACCACATGGTTCCCAGTTGGATTAATTTCCGCTGCACTAGGACAGGATCTCCTAGGTGTTACTTTTAGCTCTGTGATTAAGTCACAGATGGCAGGGAGCTGATATTCATTTCTTATTAAATCACAATTTCTGTTGATGCCTCTTTTCTGCTCTTCTGATCATATGCTTTTCATCTCCTTAAGATGAAGGGAAACAAGTGATACTGTGTAGCTACTATGTTACTACTCCTTTCTTCCTCTTACCCTCTAACTGCTAAAACCTTTTTTTTAAAGGACATGGTGGCTAAGATACTGATTGTATCTTCATCCACGCTGATAGTCTTTGACTCTTATGTTACAGCATGTCCTTTCCGCTAAATGCCATGTATACAAGTCCTATTTGCTTTGGATATTTTTTAAACCATATATACTTGGAGAGAATTGATAAAACTGAAATGTTTTAAATAGTTTAAATAAATATTGGATAAATATAAAAATTAAAATTTTAGGGTGTGTCTGAAAGATCCCATAGAAGGAGTATGTTTAAACCCACTCCATATATCAAAATTAGCCATCAAACTGACTCTTCTCCTCCTGTCTCTATTCTCATTAGTCTATATGGCTCTTTTCCATGCTTCTTTGTCCAAGTATCACAAACATCACTATCATGTGCACATTCTTGATGCCCATTATTAATAATATACTTGTTTTCATAGATGTATAATATAAATGATTGGTGGGAGTTCCCATTGTGGGAACCCAACTAGTATCCATGAGGTTGTAGGTTAATCCCTGGTCCCTCTCAGTGTACATACACTCAGCGTTGCTGATGTATGTAAAGTGTAGGTCACAGTAAACAGCTCAGATCTGGTGTTGGTGTTGCTGTAGCTGTGGCACCGGTTGGCACCTGCAACTCCAATTTGACCCCTAGCCTGAGAATTTCTGTATGCCGTAGGTGCAGCCCTAAAAAAAAAAAAAAAAAAAAAGAAAAGAAAAGAAAAAAAAGAGAGAGAGAGATTGATGAGATGGAAAGAAGATTATCTGAATATCTGAATACGGAAAATCCTATATTACATGATTAGAGAGATGAAATTCTCCCTAAGCTTTGAAGCTTGGTGAGAGTGCTGATGATATCATTTTAGCATTATTAATTTAGAGGCAGGTAAGTATAAAATATTGAATTCAACAATGACTAAAGAGTATTTAGACTGACGACTTGTAGGCAATCCTTTGGCATTTTGAAGACACTCATTTCATTAAATGGATTTTGTAAATTGGTTATACTGAAACTTAGCATTTTCATTAATTTTCCTCCTGAATCTCATTATAAACTACAAATTGTCTACTGAAAACTACAGAAGTAAATATTTGGTCCAAGTGGTCATTTCTCCCAAAACACCTGATGATTAAATCTTGAAAATCATTATAGTTAATAAAAAGATGCTTTCCTATAATAATAAACTCTAAGCTTCACCAAGAAATATAAATGTTCTATCTTCTAAATTAATATAAGATTATTTCAGGAGTTCCTGTCATGGCTCGGGGGTTATGAACCCGACTAATATCCATGAGGATGCAGGTTCAATCCCTAGCCTTGATCAGTAGGTTAAGGATCTGGCATTGCAGTGAGCTGTGGTATAGGTTACAGGTGTGGCTTGGATCCTGTGTTGCTGCGGCTGTGGAGTAGGCCAGCAGTGGCAGCTCCCATTCAACCCCTAGCCTGGGAACCTCCATATGCTGTGGGTATGGCCCTAAAAAGACAAAAGACAAAAACAAAAAACAAAATTATTTTTAAAAAGATTGGGATAAGAGGTGCACTGATTCAACAAAAGTCATGAATACATACCAAATTTAATTGTTTCATGAATCATCTGGGAATTATTTTAAAAATTCACTTTTCTAGAACTCAAGTATTCTGAGTTTCTAATTAAATAGATTTGAGGCAGGACACAAAAATTAATAACCTAAGAAGCATTCCTCTATTCTGATTCCACTGACTTACTGAATACATTTGGGCAATTCTTTCCTGGAGTTCAGAGTCAAGCCAATTTCCTAATGGGATATTAGTCCATTAGAAGTAGCTTAAGGAGTTCCCTTTGTAGCTCAGTGGTTAATGAACTTGATTAGGATCCATGATGACATAGGTTCAATCCCTGGCCTCGCTAAGTGGGTTAAGGATCTGGCATTGGCGTGAGCTGTGGTGTAGGTTGCAGACGCAGCTCAGATCCCACATTGCTGTGGCTGTGGTGTAGGCTGGTGCCTGCAGCTCCAATTCAACCCCTAGCCTGGCAACTTCCATATGCTGCAGGTGTGACCCTAAAATAATGTTTATAAAAGTTACTTTCCAATCATTTGAGTGACCCTAAAGAGCAAGCCAAATCAAACAAAGCAAAACAAAAAAACTAATTTTTTATGCTCATAAATAATATAAAAATACCTCTGGAAACAACAACACTTTATAGTTCAGTATGCTTTTTTAATTATATGAATTTTGGATAAATACAATATAATTTATTCTATGAGACTTAAATGAAATAATGTTTATAAAAGTTACTTTCCAATCATTTGAGTCTTTCATCAATATTACACATAATGAAAGCCAAGTTTTAGGTTCAAAGGAAAAGTGGTACATTTAAAATTTTTTAAATTTAAATTTTTATGAAGGCATTAAACTATTTTTACAGGCAATATATGCCAATATAAATGAAACAAAAACTATCAGCAAAAATGCATTACCTAGAGGCAACCATGTTTACTACTGGGAAATATCCTTCCAAAGAACTCTCGTTGGGCTCTGAAAGGAAATGCTAGAATGTACAATTTTAACTAATATTTTTAAAAAATTAAGCACCATTTCATTATGAGTTGACATGGCTATCCTCACCTATGTCTATGTTAAGTGATTAAGGAAAAGTGGGGGTACCACAATGAGGATAGCTTAAGACCATCTCCTTCACATGCTTATTATTTTCAAATATGCAATTCATTGCAGTTTTTATGCTACAGATTGACATAGATGTTGTCACTTTATTTTTTAAAAAGACATTTTAATAGTAGACTATTTTAAATGCAATGTAAAAACGTGAGAAAGGAGATTAATGTTAATTTGTAGCACACAAAAATTTACTAATTGTACCACGGAAAAGAAATTATAAAAAAATATTTTTAGAGAAAAGGAAACTTGGAAAGTTAGTGAGTTACAAACAATCTCAGGTCTCAACATTTACAGGACAGGAAATAGTAGTTTCTAATAATTCCTAATATGATAAATACAATTTATTAAATAAGAGATTTCTAAACGACACTGGGAAAGATGGACATTTATTAGCTTAGGAAATTCTTTTGTAAAGAAACTTTACACAGAATTCCCATCGTTGCTCAGTGGTTAACGCACCTGACTAGTATTCCTGAGGATGCGGGTTCCTCATTCAGTGGTTAAGGATCTGAGTTATCATGAGCCGTGGTGTAGATTGCAGAGGTGGCTCAGATCCCGCATTGCTGTGGCTGTGTAGTAGGCTGGCAGCTACAGCTCTGATTCGACCCCTGGCCTGGAAACCTGCATGTGCCATGGGCATGGCCCTAACAAAAAAGGCAAAAAATTAAAAAAAAAGAAAAAAACTTTACAAACTTTTAGTAAAGCAGATAACTGGAATTGAAAAATAAATGAGATCATTTTTAGCAAGCACAGCCAAAGAGGCTTTTGTTCCATTTACGTATAGTTTTACTTGGGAGCTATTTTTAAATTGTAATTTTGTTTTTAGAAAGCCAATTTTGAAATAATCTTAAATGAGAACCTCCTCTTGAAAGCAGTATTTCATCAAGTCTTACTAAGAATTTTAAAGATGAATATGAGTATCTAATCATAACTCATTAAATTTCATTTATGTATATAACAATATTCAAATAATTTATCTTTATTATTATTTTTAAACTTTGATAATTGCATCTTTTTATATTGCTGGAATACTAGAAAACTATATGTATCAGTAAATAAGTATGTACTCACTTGTGGTACAATTCTATATTTTTTCATTAGCAGTGATGTTTAAATCATTTGGGGACCAAAACAATGTACACTTGTCAATCCTTTCTTCAAATATTAATAAATTCCTAATATATATTTTTTTCTTTTTATGGCCACATCTGGAAGTTCCTGGGCTGGGGGTAGAATCAGAGCTGCAGCTGAGGCCTATGCCCCAGCCACTGAAACACTGGAACAGAGCTGTATCTAAGGTAGCTTACAGCAATGCGGGATTCTTAACCTACTGACTGAGGCCAGGGATTGAACCTGCATCCTCATAGAGACTATGTAGGGTCCTTAACCTACTGAACCACAACAGGTATTCCAAATTCCTCATACAGTTTTGAATATCTGCAAAAAGTCACAATGAAATACATCATAGGCTTGTAATAGAGGGGAGTGTTTTCTCGGGAAAAAATAGTTGTATGTATATGTATTACAGAAATGTGTTCTGACAAGAAATCTGATTGTATTTGTAATAAATTTGAAAACATAGTTCCTTCTATCTTTCTAGAAAATAACAATGTATACAGGTTTTATTGTGTATTTAGTGTATTCTCATGACTAAAACATAAGTACTTTACAATATAACAAATATAGACAATAAAATTGTACTATAATTGTGTAATGTGATAAATATTGCAATCATATGCAATATATAAATGTATCAAAGTGACACACCATACACTTTAAACTTACACAATTTACATGTCAAATTTATTAATGAAAATTAATTTAAAGTAAGTACTTTAAAGTCTAAGTTAAGTTCTATGTTCAAGTTTTGCTGTTATCAGCATAAAAGGTGGAAAATAATGATTTATTTCTTTATCTCTTCCAAGCTAATATTACTCAAAAGACAAGATAGTGACCTCAGCATAACAGACTTATGTGAATGGTGATTGTTGTTTTTGTAAGATTTTCCAGTCTGTTATAATTATACTAAAGGTTCCAAGCAGAAATAGCATATAAATGATGTATCCAAAGCTTTTCTAAATTGCTAGGGATTTTTACCCCAGCTAGGTTATTATGTAAGTAATTACTTTGCTATTTTATTTGAACTTAGAATTTAATAGTTGGATTTGATTTCTTCCAGGATGGCTATTTATGAGTTTCTTCAAGTGGTTCTAATTTTTTTTAAAATGTTTAGTTCCTTTGCTGCGATATCAAAGAATTATAAAGCAATGAAGTAATCTGTGCTTGTATAGATCAGTCTATGAAATTTCTATGTGGACTACAAGGCATTTTTCATTATAAAAAGATATATACAAACATTAACTAACTCTACTTCTCCTATTTCCCCCTCAAAATACTAGTTTCTGCCTTTCTTTATGCAGTTTATAAAGACACAGAGTCCACTTTCTTATTTCCATGAAATCACAAATATATGAAAAATAATTCCAGCAAAAAATCTACTCACTAGCAAGTGGTGTCTGAATTTTGTCGACTGTGCTAACCGTTGAGTTCTATACCCGTGTGAAAAGGAAGGTTTCACTACTCTAAAATGCACTCAGCCTCACTAAATTCATTAAGGAATTATTTTGCTTTCATATTTTATTGTAGTAAATCATCTTTCCATTCCTGAAGTAAATTCCACTTGTTAAGTAGATTATTATTTAAGCATATATTTACCTTAGTGTATTAGTATGTTTTGCACATATTTTAATTAAAAGGGCTAGTTTCTACATTGTATTACATTATTTTTGTAAATTTTGGGTATCGGCATTAGATTTCAAATGTAAGTTTGTGTGAGTTGTATTTTCTATGATTAATATCTCTCTAGATAATGTAATGATTTTCCTTTCATACATATTTAAAAGAACCTGGCTATAAAGTAAGAAAGTAATGATATACAATACAAAGTAATGGTAGAAATAGGAATTGTGAGTTAAAGGGTGAGCTGTTGTTTCTTTTTATTTCATTTCGACTAGGAATTCTACCCTATTTTCTCCTGGTTTAAAGTTAATTTTGAAAAAAAAAAAGGGCAAAAAAAGTTAATTTTGTTTTCTCCTTTTTCAGTTGATGCTGAAAACTATGTATTTTCTTTAAAAATAATCTGCCATTGATTTTGTCAAAACTATCTTTATAGAGGTAGAAATAATTTTCTTATAACATTAAATTACATGATTGTAAGAAAATGAATGCTTTACTTAATACATTTGAGAGAGATTTTAATTTTAATTCTGAATTATGGAAACTATTTAATTATGAAAACAATATAATATATTTTGTTCTCTTTAACAGTTTTTTAAGTGCAGTTTTAGGTTCATGGCATTTTTTTATGGCCACATTCACAGCATATGAAATTTTCTGGGACAGAGACTGGATTTGAGTCACAGCTGCCATCTTCATGCCCCAACACCAGATTCTTTAAACCACTGTGCCAAAGTGGGAACTCCAGGTTTATTACAAATTTAAGAGGACTGTACAGATATTTCCAATATACCTTCCACCCTTAATCATGCCATCTATATGTATTTGTAATTATACTCACATGACAAAAGATGTATTATCACTGCTATTATTATACAGCCCTATATAACAGAGAAGCATCATTTTTATATTTCACTCGGTGAGCATGTACCCCCTATTGTCCTGGGCTTTGTGAGAACAAGACCTGCTCCAGTATGAGAAAATAAACAAACATATCTGTACAAGATGAGTAAACACCCGTCCAGTGCTATGTTCAGAAGGGTTCTCTGCATCTTTAGAAGGGTTTCTAAAGACTTAAGAAACGTGATAAGGGCTTTGGTTTAGAATAGCTGTCAGTAACCTGCTTTCCAAGTCCTGCCCATCACCTCTGCCTCTCTTTGTAAATAAGGCTTTAGTGAAACACAGCATGATCAGTCATTTACCCCGTGTCTATGGCTGTCTTCTCCTTCAATAACCAACTTTGGTAGTTATAAGAGAAACCACATTGCTCAAAAGCCTAATGTATTTACTATCTGGCTCTATACAGAAAATGTTTGCTGACCCTTTAGTTTAGGGTGGTAATTTCAGGAAAGTGAGAAGGGAACTAAAGGGGCCAGAAAGAATGAACCAATCAGGATCTGAGGTAATAAAAGAGTCCTGACTAACTAAATAAAACAATAACTTTATCAATCAGAACAAGATGTTATATGCCAATACTTGCATGCTATTGCTCTCCAATGAACCTCCTTACTGACCTTAAATTTCTGTATCTACATACTTTCTGACATACAAGGATCCAAAACATTGTTACTGTGAAAATTTGACTGGTTCATTATGTAATCCAAAGGTAAGTATACCATGCATTCCTCCTCAGTTCCTACAGTGTAGTCACTTGACATGTGAAAAAATATTTTTAACTGCTGAATTATTATATGATGTCTGACAATTCTGGCTTCTTAATGTAGCTACCCAGAGGGCATGACTTTAAAATTTGATATTAAAGTATAAAGAGAATTATAGACAGGAGTTAAATTGAATATATAGCCAACTTATAATTTCTCATGATCATTAACTTTATGCTGCATTATAGGAGAAAATAGATACTGATCTTTAAATAATTAAATCACTTTTACATGTTAGGTGTTTTATTTTTAAAAGCAAATAGCACATCACGTGAGGGTACATGTCTCTTGAATATATATTTTTTTAAGTAAAGTAGACCAATATGAAGTGTAAATTTTGACTACTGATACAGAAGATAAATTAATGGTTCGACCTATTGTTTTAAGAAATGTCATAAATGACTGCAAGGGCTAATTCAACCATTTAAGAAATATTTATTGAACATTTACCAAGCTATTCTTTGTGGTTATAAGTGCACAGTTTTAGGGGTAAATAAGGCAGAGGAAATCTTTGCTCAGATACTAAGGAAACCACATTATAGTGAAGTTTAATAAAGTTTAGCAATTTGTAAAGCCCAAACCCCTACAGTTTCAAGGTAATATACTGAGAAAATGCATCAAATTGATATTCTGCTCAGAATGAATTGAGCCCACTTGTTCACAGCAGAATTTCTTAAAGAGGTGATGATGAATAAAAATGGACTCATTATTATTGTCTCTCACATGTAAGTAGAGTTTCCCACAAATCTATTAAACTTTATCTACTTTTAAATATCATTAGACTATTTATTTTTCTCTGTTGCCTGGATAGTTGTAATAAATGTATTTGAAAAAGAAACATGTTCCTTCAAGTTACAAAAATCACTCATGTATATTGGTAGAGAAAAGTAATTCAGAATGAATAATATCCATGAAAATGAAGTGTCCTGTTTATTAAATGAAAGATAACACATTTAGGAAATAACATTTTGTATTATCTATCAAACAGGCCCTCAAGGAAAATACTGCTCTCAATCTGGCTGAGGTGGGACCATTAAGGCTTTTTTTTTGCTTTTTAGGGCCACACCTGAGGAATGTGGAGGTTCTTAGACTAGGGGTCCAATTGGAGCTACAGCTGCCAGCCTAAGCCACAGTCACAGCAACACCAGATCTGAACGCATCTGTAACCTACACCATGGCTCATGGCAACTCCTGATCCTTAACCCACTCAGCGAGGCCAAGGATGGAACCCGCAACCTCATGGTTCCTAGTTGGATTCATTTCCGCTGAGCCACAACGGGAATTCCTTTTTTTTTTTTTTTCATTGTGTTAATTGAAAGAAATGTTTATAAAGTATATTTGGTGTACTCTAATATGCACATATATATTCTGAAGATAAGTGTTGCCTAATATCTGTGGTAACAAATGGAAAATCAATAATTTACAAGGAGTATGTGAAATGGAGGTTTTTTTTAAATTTTAAATATCTGGCTAGATTTGTTTAAATAATAAAGGCAAGCCTTTCTTATTTCTCTGTTCTACTGCATTACCCTTCATTCTCTGTTCTCTGTCTCACCCATTGGTTGTAACTTCAGCTAAAGTATATATATATATATATATATATATATATAGATAGATATATAGATATATAGATATATAGATATATAGATATATAGATATATAGATATATATAGATATATATCTACTATACACACATATATATAGTATATATACCAAACCTCAAAGTTAATTATCTTGCTAAAGTTCTTCACCAAAAAAAAAAAAAAAAAATCCTGTATGGAAGAAATGGACTGAGCCAAATGTTTTCTCTTTTTTAACATTCTAACTTTTACCATTACACTTGCTGCTCAGGTCTTTTCCACCCTTATGTAGGGAGTGGTTGGGAATGATTCTCAAGCTTTGGAGTACATCAGATCACCCTGAACCCTTTAAACAGATTACTAGGCCCTACCGAAGGCGTTTCCGATGTACTGTGTTTGGGTGGAGCCTGAATATTGGCATATCCAACAAGTTCTTAATTGACTTGTAATGCTTTCCATTCAGAAATGCATCTGACCCTTGAACAAAGTGGGAGTTAAGGGTGCCTACCCTGAGCAGTCAAAAATCCACATTTAACTTTTGACTCTCCCTTTACTAATAGCCTGCTCTTGACCAGAAGACTTACCAATAACATAAAGAGTTAATTAACACATATTTTGGATGTTATATGTACTATATACTGCACAATAAAGAAAACAAAATGGTATTAAGAAAATCTTAAGGAAGAGGAAATAATTTATAGTACTATACTGTATTTACCAATACCATTAGTTTATGTTATCAATATCATAAGTTTAATTGTCTGCAAGTACCTGCATAAGTATTGTCTTACTTGATACAAAGCATTGTAGATGTTATGCAAATTACTAGCACTAGATTCCAAATATGGAAATATAATGTTAAAAACAAATGCATATTTTTATAGGTATAATAATTGATACTTTGGGAATGAAGAAGTAATAATATGATTGATTTATGGTAACCTAGTATAATCAATATAATTGTTTCATGGTAGCCTAGCCTATACATCAATAAATGAATCCTTATGAAATCATTATGGCTTACAGTATTATAGCCATGTTCACAACACAGTATTGGAAACATTGTTACCTGTGATGATAGGCTAAGAGAGAGGTATGCTAAAGGTAAATTTACACACTATTAATTTTAGATTAAGTAGCACTTATGTCTACATAATCATCTACATATATTTTTGCATTCACAACATTTTGTCTTCATCTTCTCTATATATCTAGGCTATACAGTACATATGCACATTTTTTCAAGTGGTCACAAATCTCCAAAAATTGTTCCAATGTAGTCACTGAAAACATCCCATATATAAGTGGACCTGCACAGTTCACATCTGTTTTTTTCTAGGATCAACTGCACTTTAGATACAATATCTTATACCCGAAGTAACCTTTTCAAGTTCACTACCTGTATCTTAACAGTTGTTTTTTTCAAAATAATATAGATTGTATAATTTAAGGTAAAATGACTAACTCTGGAAACATTATATTTATATATGATGCTGGAAACTGACATTGGCAAAAGCCAAGGGTCTACTTAGTATTCTCCTAAACAGGCATTTAACCTAATGCCTGTATTTTTCTGTGTTTTTGTTTTTTCAGTAATATAAGCTGTTTTCTATTTCTAAAATAATTTATTTTTAGTTATTTTTGTGACAGCTGAAAGACTATTTTACAACATGGAAATTTTAATTATATGTTATACAAATATCAAGTATAAATGTTGATAATTCTCTCAATGTCAATAAATTCAACCTGTTATTTTCATGAAAAAGAAATAATTTTAGCTACTTTTCAAATATTGAGTATTTGGAGTTCATTTAAAAAAAAAGCATTTTGAAGATTGTGTTTAATGCCCTTTGATATAATGCATTCCTGGTTATTCTTTTTTTATTATTTATTTTTTATTCTATAGCCACACCTGTGGAATATGGAAGTTCCTGGGCCAGGGACTGAATCTGAGTCACAGCTGCGACCTATACCACAGCGGTAGCAACCCCAGGTCTTTTAATCCATTGATTAGCAGCCCAAGCCATTGCAGTCAGATTTTTAACCCACTGTACCACATGGATCTCCTCCTTGTTTTTCTTTTACAGAATTCTTTTAGAGAATTAAGTAAGATGTTAATATTTTCATGAACACTCTGGGAACGTCTGGAAAAAGGCATTCAAAACATATTTCAAAAGTTACAGAAAGTGTAAGAAAATATGCATATTTTATTTTAAATAGTAGTTTTAAAGTTAAAAGCACTATGAGGAATCTGATAACTGAAGTTCCACCCCACAAACACACAAAATATAAATGTTCATATACTAATTTGGGGAACTTATGAATATATTCTATTATGAGACAAAAAGAATTAAGTTTGTAAATGGGATTAAGGCGGTGATTTGCTTGCATTGGGCAAAGTTACAGTGTTACCACTTGCTTATGCTTTACTGAAAAACTGGGCATCTTCTAAGAAATTAAACATACACATCCTTGCCTATTTTGAGTAGAAAGCCAGCTGCTTAACTTAGTTGGAACAAAGCTAAAAACCCTTCAGATTCTTATAAAAGTCTTAGATGACACTGGTGTAGTGATGGGATAATATACATTTTATCAGGACTTTTGTATTTTGAAAACAAGGTCACAAGTTTACATTTTTAATTATGTCCCATCATTAGTTTATTAATTTCACAAATATTTTTAGTTTTTCTGCTATTCCAACACTATTATGTATTAAGAATGTAAAGATAAATAACTATGACCCCAGCATTTAAGGTTATGCTAGACTAATTGGAGAGAGACAAACATAGACAAACAATTGGCATTCAGGGCAATTAACAGTTTAACTATATGCCCGCTTATTATCTTTGTATATCTATTCTTTAAAATCACTAAAAATAAATAAATAAAAGTGAGGAAGGGTTATGTATGTTACTTCCCCAAAGGGATTCATTAGCATTGGAAAGCTAAAGTAGATCGTAAATAACTAGAATAAATAAATATTCTCAAGTAATTTAATGAGAATTTTCTGCTACTTTATTAGTTGAAATCAATTGAAAATATATTTTAGTTGAATTTATTTAATAGACCTTCGTATCATTCCATGTATGCCTGCACATATTACTTTCTTTATAATTTAAGTTAATGTAACATTTTATTATAATTACAGAGCCATCTTATTTTTCAAAAGGAAAATATAGCTAATAATAGGGACTGTTTATAAAAATGTTAATAACCAATTTTATGTATTCTCTAAAAGAATAATCAAGACAACTTTTAGATTCAGAGCATTCTTTGCTGTGTGTTGCAGTTATTTGGTATTGAAAGAAAGGGTAATCTCTACATTGTGATTATTTGTAATGTGCTGTTTATTGTAGTTCTATTGCATCACAGAGAATTAACTCTTACTGCATTCTATGGGAGAAACACTGTATGATGATGGTAAGTGTCCATTCACTAAGTGGCACTCTACTAAACCCATCCTGAGAATTTTGGCCCCATTCTCAAGAACAGAAAAAGAAAGGTCAGTATATTGTTCAACTAACATTCACTAACTCTCTTAGTCACTTTTGTATGCTATTTAACAGTGTAAAACATAATAGTTTTGTAATCTGTAGATAGAATTTTGTCTGTAATATCCATCTTTATGTGCCTGGCCATAAATGTGTTTTACTTAGATAATTTTATATTTGCACATAAATCACTAATTCTGTGAGATTTTTTAAAATTATCTTGCCTACAAAATTGCCTATTTAGCCACTTCAGTTGGAAGAGTAGATTGCAGAGATTTGAAATAATCTAATTACACACAATGGTGAATTTACATAAACTATAGTAGGTATAAGCAACTTCACTTGATATTTTGATGTAAATCATTGTATAGATGTATATACATACATATACATGCACACAGATATATATATAGATAATGTTATATATGTAATGAAAACTTTTTTCAGGAGATTTTCCCTTTCCTTCCCATATACCGAAAAATGTAAGAAAATATATGTAAGATTGTAATTGTTATTTCTGTGTTTCGATTAAATACTGATGGATTACACACACACACACACACATTCACTCACATATTAAGACATAAAAACTAGAAAAAAAACTTAGAACAATATTACTTTTTGCCTATCCCCTTAGGTCCTAAACTCTATTCCTCAAAGATTAATATATATTTGATGTCATCGAGGGAGATGATAGACAATTTTCCGGGTTTTTTTTTTCCTTAAATTTTATTTTTTATAGCTTTATTTTTTATGATTTTTATTTTTTCCATTATAGTTGACATATAGTGCTCTGTCAATTTCTACTGTACAGCAAAGTGACCCAGTCATACATATATACATGATATATAGGGAGTTCCCATCGCGGTGCAGCAGAAACAAATCTGACTAGGAACCATGAGGTTGTGGGTTCGATCCCTGGCCTCACTCAGTGGGTTAAGGATCCAGCGTTGCCATGAGCTTTAGATGACAGATGCGGCTCAGATCTGATTTTGCTTTGGCTGTGGCATAGGCCAGCAGCTGTAGCTCCAATGAGACCGCTAGCCTGGGAATTACCATATTCCGCAGGTGTGGCTCTAAAGAGCAAAAAAAAAAAAAAAAATTTTAATGAAAAAAGTTTTTATATATACACACATAGATATTATATATGTACAATCTGTCTTGCCTGTATGGTTTAGATTGTATTGCCTTGTAAAATGTGGGCTGAGTACACTGAGTTATTCTTTATACCCATTGAGGTCTGTCATTCCCTTTACCTAAGTCAACCCTTCCTCTTCTCTCAAAGCTTCCCTGTATACTCTATGGCAATCCCATTCAGTGATCAGCAAATTATTCTTTATCCTTAGTACTTTTTAAATTTCTTTTTCCACATTTCCTTGCCATAATTAAACACTTGTTCATCAAGCAGGGTTATTTCCTATATTCCTCATATTATTATCCATTCCTGTGATTCAAATTTCTGGTGTTGAAGTCACTCTCTTCCTTTTTCCCTGAAGTCACTTCTAGATTATCACTTACCTTTTATTTTTTTGTTTGTTTTTGCTTTTTAGGGCCATACCTGTGGCCTGTGGAAGTTCCCAGGCTTGGGGTGGAATTGGAGCCACAGCTGCCAGCCTATACCACAGCAATGCCAGATCCAAGCCCTGTCTGTGACCTACACCACAGCTAGCAGCAATGCCAGATCTTTAATATACTGAGCAAGGCCAGGGATCGAATCTGCATCCTCATGGATACTAGTCAGGTTCATTACCGCTGAGTCACAAGGGAAACTCCCACTCACCTATCTTTTAAAGCTAAATGGAAACACAATACTAGTAATAACACTAACGATCTCACCACCATCTGTCCTTATGGTCATTTTCCTCCCTGGCAGAAACTTCCAAACTCATTGAAGGCTTCAGGAAAGTGCCTCACTGTATACATACTCCATTACCATCTTTTTTTTTTTTTTTTTCTTTTTAGGGCCAAATCCATAGCATACAGAATTTCCCAAACTAGGGGTCCAATCAGAGCTGCAGCTGCCACCTATGCCACAGTCACAGCAATGGCGGGATCCGAGCTGTATCTGAGACCTACACCATAGCTCACAGCAACATGGGATCCCCGACCCACTGAGCAAGGCTAGGGATTGAACCCGCATCCTCATGGATTCTAGTCAGATTCGTTTCTGCTGTGCCACAAAGGAAACTCCCCTCCACTAACTTCTAAGCTACAGGATGATTTGCTAAAGTTTTCAGAAAGAGGTAAGACATTCTGAGTAAAACAAGATGAAAAGGAGATTCTGAGACTATTACAACTTCAGAGAGAGGATGGTTTGTAGCATTGTGGTGAAAGAGGAATGAACCTTGCGAAAATTGGTGGATAAGTGTTTGTTTGTATATATCAGTACATAATTTTAAAAAATGAATAAGAGGTATTGGGACATTACATAAATTAAACAAAAATATGATGCTGAAATTAAAATTTGATGGTTTAGCAAAGGATTAATACAGAGATTTAGAAAAATAAAAGATTAGGCAATAGCTGTTATACACTTACATTTTTGCCTTGATTGCATAAGATAGTCAATCTCTTATATTTTGAAATACACTTTAAAATTTTATTTAATGAGAAAAGGAAATTAATTTTTTTTTTGTCTTTTTGCCTTTTTTTCTAGGGCTGCTCCTGCGGCATACGGAGGTTCCCAGGCTAGGGGTCTAATCAGAGCTGTTGCCACCAGCCTACACCAGAGCCACAGCAACGTGGGATCTGAGCCGCATCTGTGACCTACATCACAGCTCATGGCAATGCCGGATCCTTAACCCAATGAGCAAGGCCAGGGATCGAACCCGCAACCTCATGGTTCCTAGTCGGATTCGTTAACCACTGCACCACGACAGGAACTCCGAGATAAGGAAATTAATTTAATTCAATAATTATTGGGCAATTACAAGATTTTGATGAAATAAAAATAACTTTAAAAACTAAATCTGTTATTACTTTAAAACTAGGTTTTAAGATGACTTAGAAAGGATTCTAGTAGAAGTTAGAGAAAGGGAGACCACGCATTTTAAATTATGTTCACAATCTATATACAAGATAAAACTTCCCATGTACAGCATTATTCAGTAATACATTTCATCTAGAGAGCTCTGATTTCTGAATATTAATCGTATATCCTGAAAAACTATAATTGTAAAAGATACATGCACCCTTATGTTCACTGCAGCACTATTCACTATAGTCAAGACATGGAAACAACCTAAGTGTCCACTGACAGATGAATGGCTCAAGGAGATGTGGTACATATATATGATGGAGTACTACTTGGCCATAAAAAAGCAAAATAATGCCATTCATAGCAATATGGATGGAATGAGAAATTCTCATACTAAATGAAATAAAAAAGAGAAAGACAAATACTATATGATATCACTTATAGGTGCAATCTAAAATATGACACACAGATGATTTTATCTGTGAAACAGAAATATACTCTTGGACATTGTGAATAGACTTGTGGTTGCCAACAGGGAGGGTTGGAAGAGGCTGGAGGGGGAGATTGGGGTTAGCAGAATATGAATGTTATTACATATAGAATGGATAAACAAGGTCTTACTGTATAGTATGGGAAACTCTATTCAATATTCTATTATAAAACATAATTGAAAATAATATTTTAAAATAATTTATATATGTGTATACCAAATACAACATTGTAAATGACTATGCTTCAATAAAAATAAATGATTTCACCATTAAGGAAGAGTACTAAATATAGCAGATCATCTAAGCATAAAATTATCTAAAGAATTTATGGGAAGAAATAATTGGCTACTTTTACTTTGAAATAACTGGGAAGATATTAAGATCACTGAAAGGCATTAGAAAGGATTTCATATAGAAAAGAAATTGTATAGTTTGTATTTGTATGAAGGCTCATGTTTCAGATGACATCGTACAAATATAAATTACACAAGTTCTTTTCCATGTGAAGTTCTCTAATCCAGAATGTAGAAACAAAATAAAATATTTTATTTGCTTCATGGCAGAAAATTTGAAATTTATATAAATACTTTCATAATTTTATGAACATATTAAACTTAGCCCAACTACATGGACAGCTGATGATTTATGATGGAATTGGATTTGCAAGTGGTCTGATTATTTGAGACATGTCAAGTTAATCTCTCGGTGATATAATATGCAAGTGGTAACAGGAGTCCATGAATCTAAGTAATCTAAACAATAAATGCCGAGAATCAAATTCCTCAGTGAATGTAATTATTTTTTAACATTTTGAAAGGAAAAGACATTATCTATATAAGTATAGCAAGCAAAACTCACTCTTAACCAAGTATGTCTAATGTCATTTATTCAATAGCCTTACATTTTGAAAGGAAAAGACATTATCTATGTAAGTATTGTAAGCAAAACTCACTCCTATCAAGTATGCCTAATGTCATTTTTTCAAAAGCCTTTCCTAAGGTTAAACTATATACATGTATACCTCTGTTATTTATAAGTAATAGATATTTAAATTTTTCTTTTCTTTTCTTTTCTTTTCTTTTCAAGGCGTCACACATGGCATATGGAGGTTCCCAGGCTAGGGGTCTAATCAGAGCTGTTGCTGCGGCCTACACCAGAGCCACAGCAACACCAGATCTGAGCCGTGTCTGCAACCTACACCACAGCTCACAGCAATGCCGGATCCTTAACCCGCTGAGCGAGGTCAGGGATCAAACCTGCAACCTCATGGTTCCTAGTCGGATTCATTTCCACTGCACCACAATGGGAACTCCACCTACTTAAATTTTGTATATTCTATTTAAAAACCTTTTTTTATAAAATTGCAATGATGTATAGAGTTTTTTGTTGAAGCATACATTATTTATAAGATATGTGTTTTATCTGATGAGTTTATTTGGAAATAGAATACTACCATTAGAAATACCTATTTTAAAAAATGTTTCCCCTGGTACCTGGGGTTAAAATATACTAACATTGACTTCTGAGAAACATTACTGAATTTATCTACTGAATGAACTAATTACTCACTTGAAGACATCTCAACTAAATCCAACAGATGAATTTTTTAATATATCACTTCGGGAAGACAAAGTGCTTCTTGGGCTTATTGAACTTCATTTCACAAATGA
Organism: Phacochoerus africanus; assembly: GCF_016906955.1. NCBI lineage: Eukaryota > Metazoa > Chordata > Mammalia > Artiodactyla > Suidae > Phacochoerus > Phacochoerus africanus. Next base: position 267,505,565 of record NC_062544.1, on the reverse strand, counting down.
AGTAAGTTAGAAGCAAAGAATATAGTGAGAATGGGTCTCAAAAATAATGTAGTTGAATTCAGATTGCATTCTGTTGTTTATATTCTGACCAGAGTAGATGTTGTATAAAATATTTGTATGGAAATCTTTTAAGACAAGGAAGCAAACGTTACAAAACCTCTAAATTGTACAGACAGAAATAGTCATGACAAAATGGTTAACATTTAAGGTCATTCAATTTATTTTTAAATGGAGTTCCTGTCATGGCATAGTAGTTAACAAACCTGACTAGAATCCATGAGGACAAGGGTTCAATCCCCAGCCTTGAAGTGGGTTAAGGATCCACTGTTGCCATGATCTGTGATGTAGGTCACAGACTCAGCTCAGATCTGGTTTTGCTGTGGCGTAGGCTGGCAGCTATAGCTCGATTTAACCCCTAGCTTGGGAACCTCCATATGCTATAGGTATGCGCCCCCCAAAATATATTTTTATCTTATGCAAATGCAGAAAATTCAGTATCAAAGGGATGGTGCTGTCACTGAAGGGGTGACTACTATCCTTAAAGGTATTTTTTTTCATAGCAACTTGCCTCAGTAGCTTTGCTAATAGTTTCATACAGCAAATGACTAATCATTTTTATAGAGGGAATTATTCAGGGAAATAGAATCTCAAAACATATAAAAGGCCAAAACACTTGATGATGTATTCCAAAACAGATTAAACTAATGAATTTATTTCAGTCTTTCCCCTCTTTTTATTTCGGAGTTGACATCAGGAATTAATTAAATGTACTCAGCGAAAGAATTTTTTGGAAGGAATTAAACTGTGCTTATGGATTGTTAATGTGCCTCGTGAAAGGTTCCCAGGGAAAAAACTGTCATCATTGGGTAATTTCTGCCCCCATTTGTTAGCACTAAGCAAGTAAGAAGATTCTTATATTAGAAGGGCTGATGAACTAAAAAAAAAAAAAAAAGAATCGAATGTAATAAATACAATATTTTAATACTCAACCATTTTTGTACTCAATCAAAATAGTGGAACATGTTTTATACTTGCTTTATAGATTGAGATCATGCAGGACCATTATACATTCTAAGATGGTAACAATCAGTTGCTAAAATCACAGCACTAAAATCTGCAATTCAGTGACTGTCACTTTATAATTAACTACTTGTTTTTTATTAGCAGTTAACAAAGCATTTTAATGGTGAAGAAGCTGTAAAATATGAAGAACATCCTCACATTATTCTTATGATGATTAGCTTATGAAGAACTGCTGATACACATTAAATGCCTTAATAATATCGGCGTTTCTATCCTGCTTTCCCATTTCTGCTATGTATTTTAGCACCATGAGTTAAAAAGTGAAAACAGACTTAAATCTAGATATCTCCTTGAAACACCAACCAGGTCCTTACGACAATACATTACTGACATTCTTAAGATAGGTGGGCTGTAGTTGTGTATCAAAAAGTAGCTATTCTATCTTTTAAATCAATATATGTAATTCACTTCATCATTAAAATGATAATTAAAAATCGCATGATTATATAAATAGACTCAGTAAAAGTATTTGAAAAAATTCATCTTTCATAATAAAAGCTCTTAAAAACTGGGTGTAGAAGAAACATTCCACAACTCAGTAAAGACCATATACAACAAATCCACAGCTAACATTATACTTAGTGGAGAAAAATGAAAAGGACTTAAAGATATGGAATAAGACATGGTTGCCCACTTTTGCCACTCCAATTAACATAGCATTGGACGTCCTAGGTACAGCAATTATGTAAGAAAAATCAATAAATATACAATGTCCAAATTAGGAAGTAAGAAGTAAACCTGCAATTATTTGCTGACAATACAATATTGTATATTGGAAATCTCAAAGAAGCAATAAAAAAACTGTTATAATTAATAAATGATTTCGGTAATATGGCAGGTTACAAAATCAACTTGTGACATTCCTTTATATAATAATGAAGTGTCAAAAAAAATAAATTAAAAAAAAAGAACCCAGTCACAATAGCATCAAATATAATAAAATATTTAGGAATAAACCTAACCAGGGAAGTGAAAGATCTATTCAATAAAAACTATAAGACTTTACTGAAAGAAATCAGACAAAAACAAATGGAAAGATATCTGTCTTTACGTATTGTTAAAATGGCATAGCACCCCAAATCATCTACAGATTCAACAAAATCCCCATCAGAATGTCAGTGCCATTCTTCACAGAAATAGAAAAAAATAAATCTAAAATTTGTGAGGAACTATGAAAGTCCTTGAATAGCCAAAGAAATTCTGAGAACAAAAAAACCAAAGCCAGAGGTTTCACATTTCCTGATTTCATACTGCACTACAAATCTATAGTAATGAATACAGTATGATACTGGAACAAAAATAGACATATAAACCACAGGAACAGACTATAGATCCCAGAATTAAGTCCCATCATATCAAGTCAACTAATAATCAACAAGGGAGACAGAAATACACTATGGGGGAAGGAAAGTCTGTTTAACAAATGTTTCTGGGAAAACTGGAAAAAAAATAACATGAAGTACAATAAAATTAGACCCTTATCTCACACAACTCTCAAAAATTACCTCCAAGTTGATCGAAGACTTAAAGGTAGTAATGATACTATAAAACACTTAGAAGAAAACAGGGGAAAACTCATCCATATTGGCCTTGGGAATGACGTTTTAGACTTGATGCCAAAACACAAACAAAACCAAAAATCAACAAACAGGACTACATCAAACATCAACTGTGCAAAGCTTCTGCAGAGTAAAAGAGACAATTAACAAAATGAAATGGCAGCCTACAGAATGGGAGAAAATTTTAGCAAACATTCAAACAAATAAGTGGTTATTATCCAAAATATATTTAAAAATGAATGCAACTTAATAACATAAAAATAACCAATCTGATTTAAAAATGGAAAAAAAGAACTAAATAGATGTTTTGTTGGGTTTTTTTGTTTTTTTTTTTCCAAAGAGGACATCAAAATGGCCAACAGGCACATGACAAGATGGTCAATATAACTAATCACCAGGGAGAAACAAATCAAAACCACAGTGGGGTATCACTTCACACTTAGAGTGGCTATCATCAAGGAGCAAGAGACAGCGAGTGCACGCAGGGATGTGGTGCAAAGGGGACCTATATACACTCTTGATGGAAATGTAAAATGGTCCATCCACTGTGGAAAATAACACGGAGGCGCTTCAAAAAATTAAAAATAGAAATACAATAGAGATCCAGAAATTCCACTGCTATGTATTTATCCAGAGAAAATAAAAACAGGATTTGGATGAAATATACACACAAAGATGTTTATGGCAGCATTCCTCACAATAATCAAGATATGGAAACAACTCAAATGCTCATCAAGGGATGAATGGATTTAAAAAAAAAAATCCATGGTACAGGGGTTCCCTGGGGGCTCAGTGGGTTAAGGATCTGGCATTGTCACTGCTGTAGCTCTAGTTACATTTGTGGTACCGGTTCAGTCCTTGACCTAGGAAATTCTGCATGCTGCTGGCATGGCCAGAAAAAAAAAAAAAGAAAAAAAAAAGATGTGGTTCGACATATACACAATGGAATGTTATTCAGCCATAGAAAAGGAAAAGATCCTACCATTTGCGACAATATGAATGGCCCTGCAGCACGTTATGATAAGCAAGAAAAATCAGACGGAAAAAGACAAATATGGTATGATATTGCTTATATGTGGAATCTAAAGAGGTCAAATATGTAAAAAAAACGAGGACAAAAATGTTGGTTACCAGATGATGGGGTAGTGAGATAAGACTGATAGCAATTAAAATTACAAAAATTGTGGAGTTCCCGTCGTGGCTCAGTGGCTAACAAATCTGACTAGGAACCATGAGGTTGTGAGTTCAATCCCTGGTCTGGCTCATTCAGTGGGTTAAGGATCCGGCATTGCCATGAGCTGTGGTGTAGGTCGCAGACTCCGCTCGGATCTGGAGTTGCCATGGCTCTGGCGTAGGCCGGCAGCAACAGCTCCAATTAGACCCCTAGCCTGGTAACCTCCATATGCTGCAGGTGCGGCCTTAAAAATAAAATAAAATAAAATAAAATAAAATAAAATAAAATAAAATAAAATAAAATAAAATAAAATTACAAAAACTGTAATGTGCAGTGAATGTCATAGAGATCTAATGAACAGTAAAATAAATGATAATAGTGTACTATAATAATGTGAGAAATATTGCTTTGATGAGTCATATTACAGCATAAAATCTGTCAAAGTAACATGCTGCATACCTTAAACATATAAAATGTAAAATCAAAATGTATCAAGTTTGAAAGAGAGGCTAATTCAATATACATTTGTGAGGAATGTGAACAGGGAATTACTAGTGTTGAGCAAGTAAGTTTTAAATAAGATGGTCAAGGAGTGTTTGAGCAAATGCACGAAGAGCATTTGACTACCTTGGGAATGAGCTTGCAGTCAGAGGGGACAGCAAGTTTATGGCCTTGAGACGGACATGTGCTTATTGCTTCATGGAATGACACGGAGGCAAGAACAATTTCAGTGGAATAGGAGAAAAAAAGAATATTAGTCGGAGTCGAAGAAGTTCCAGAGTTAGATCAGGCAGCACCTTGCAGTTAATTATAACAAATTTTAGTCTGAGTGAAATGGGAAATTATTGGAGTGATGTAAGTGATACAATTGACCATATTAACTGAATTATTCTTGTTGCAGAGAGAGAAAAAAGAGAAGGAAGAAAAAATCAGAATAATGAGATAAATCAGAAGGTTATTGAAGTAACTCTGGTGAGAGGTGATAGAGACTTGGGCCAAAGTGTTAGGCATGTGAGAAGTTGGTGCAAACGGGTATTTTTTTAATGAAAAGGGAATAGGATTTGCAAATAGATATGAAGTAAGAAAAAGAAAACATGAGGATGACAACAAATTATTTTGCCTTGAGCAACCAGATGATGATAAAATTTTTAAAAACTGGGACAGAAGCAATGGCTTGGAGGAGATGACCAGGAGATATTTAGACTAGGGATATAAAATTGGAAGTTGCAATAATTTTTTAAAAAGTAAAGAATCATAGAGATGATGAAGAATTATAAATAATATGAAGAATAATAAAGGGTTATGACTGGGTGAGAAGACCAAAGGGACTATATCTAGATAAAGAGGTCCCAATAATTGAAACTACTGATAATACAGTGTTAGGGATCAAGGGCTGTGAGATAATCAGTGGGAAAAAATGTTCCAGACACAAAAAGGTTTCCAGCTTTCTGCTGCTTGTGTTAGCTCAATCCAGTGGAATTGGCTCTAGTAGTTCAAGAAGCTGTCTGACTCAAGTTGAATTCAATTTGGCCTGCACTCAAGGAGGATAAGATGTCCTAAGTCCCTTGGTATCACGTAGAGGAAGGTATTCAAAAATGTTAGAATATTAGAGTGAATTAATCAAATAAAAAACTCACAGTCACTCCTCCCTGTCCCTATAGATTTCAAAAGGTTCCAAAGGGCATATTCTTTGTAAAAACATTGACATAGACATTGGTTAAATAAGGGATGGGGACTTCTGCCTGAGCTCCCAGTTATTAGTGTAGGTGGTGGGATCCTGCAGTAGCTGAGGCCATTGAACCACCAGAGGCAAGCTGGGCATAAATGACCATAATGGGCAACAAGCAGAAACCCATAATGGGCAGCAAGGAGAAACCCAAAATATTTGACATATCGGATTCTGTGACACTGGATATTTTTTCTGCCACCATGGAAATTTAAGCAATGGGAAATCCAAAGCCATGGTAGACTTGGTAGGGTTTATGGACAGTCTATTCCATTGACTGTCTTTCCACAAGTTGTAGAGTCTTAATATATCTTTATAATAAATCAAAATATTTATTAGAATATGCCCTCCTATTTTGTTCTTATATTCTTAAATGTCTTCTTGACTATCAGTGAGCTAATATATTAGTTCTCTCTTACCCTAAAACAAAAAGAACTGCACAATTTTGGAAAACATTGCATAGAATCTATTTATGGATTTGGAGAGAAATGAAAATTTTATTGTTTTAATCTATAAATACAATATAACCTTCCACTACCACTTTCAAAAGATTTCTCTGAATATTTTGTATTTTTTTAAATTCAGTAGGTCCTGGATTTTGTAGATTATAAATGTACTTAAATTTATCTGAATTTAATTTTAAGGTTTCCATAACCAACTTGAGCTCCACTCAGGGTTTTGTGCCTTCGGTTAATGAAAAGTTTTATTGAAATAAACTTGCCTCTTTCTTCAGGATTATACTTTAGTGAAAAACCAACTATATCCACTTCTGTATTCCTTTTTTACTTGTGATTTTATATAGACAATGGGGTAGGACATTCCTGCTGAGAATAGGACTCTCACACTGCAATGGCAAAGAGTGAGAATACTTTATGCTTCAAAGACATGTGTGAAGGATAAAGTATCTATATTCTGACAGTGTCTATAGTTGGAGTCCTAACTCCTATTAGCAATGGTTTCTTAAAGTTTTTTTTGTTGTTGTTGTCTTTTTGTCTTTTTAGGGCAGCACCCACGGCATATGGAGGTTCCCAGGCTAGGGGTCTAATCAGAGCTGTAGCCGTTGCAGCTGCTGTAGCCAGCAGCCTATGCCACAGCCACAGCCACAACTGAGCCATGTCTGCAACCTACACCACAGCTCACAGCAATGCCAGATCTTTCACCTGCTGAGCAAGGCCAGGGATCAAACCCACAACCTCACGGTTCCTAGTCAGATTTGTTTCCACTGTGCCACGATGGCAACTTCTTAAAGATATTTTTTAATTGCCTACTTATCATGTTTAGTATCATGTGCTTCAATCAATTGTACTGCAAAGGGCTTCTCTGCAGCCCTTGTGATTTTCTCTTACATATCACTTGGAGTAACAGCAAATTTCGGTGCTATACAATTCAAACAGTATTCATAAACACAAAACCCAAGATTTCAGTATGATGTCTAGAGTAGAGTTGTAGCCCTCATTAACCTTTTTTTTTTTTTTTTTTAATTTTAAGGCTCACACTGGCAGCATATATCAAGTTCCCAGGCTAGGGGTTGAATCGGAGCTTCAGCTACTGGCCGATGCCACAGCCACAGCAACACCAGCCAACCTACACCACAGCTCACAACAATGTTGGATCCTTAACCCATTGAGCAGGGCCAGGGATTGAACTCACAACTTCATGGATACTAGTCGGGTTCATTACCACTGGGCCACAATGGGAACTCCCTCATAAATTCCTGAATCATTTAGAAATGTATTTGAAGGCTAAATAAAATCAGAAAACCCAACTGATAACAGCGTAAGTGAACAGATTTTCTTCCTTGCACATGAAGAAATCAAGAGGTAGCAGCTAGGATTCCTGCAACATATCAGCAATAGCATCCCTTTCTTTCTTTCCTCTCTATTATACATACTTAGTAGACCATCTATCATGCATAGCTCAAGAATTTCTACTGAAGCACGAAAAAAGGAAAAGAAAGCAGAAGCATTTCTAAGAAATCTGCCCCCCATTCAAGGAGATTTCTGTATAAATTTCATTTTTTGTATCTGTCACATCATGGTAACTAAAAAAAAAAACATATTTAAGTTTTTTAGATAGACAAAGAAGGATTTTGGAATAAGTATATGGTTATCCAAACTGTACTGAAAGGCTTTTGATCATAATTTTTCCAATAGTCCATTCTTTTCACCAATGTTTTCTTTGTGTTGCTGTGCCTGATATTGCATTCCTGGAAATTATCTTCATCTTTCCACTGCATCTTTAGTCATAAAGAGGTTAAAGATTGAGTAACTGACATTTGGTAAGAGATAGTTTTAGACTTCTTACACATTCCTCCAAGCATGTATGAGAACCCAGTTCCATCTACCTTTTCCTCCCAATAGAACTTACACTTGGTTGATAATCTCAGTAATAAACATACATTTTAAAAATATTTTCTTGTTCTTCCATAGACAAAAGCGTGTGATAACAGTGATTACATAAGTCTGACAACGTGCCAAGTATTGTTTGATAACTTTATAACTATTTAGTCATTTAATTCCTGCAAAAAACATTTATTTTGTAGAAAACAAGACTACAGCCCTATAAAGGGCTTCCCCAAATGACTTCCCCAAGGTCATTCAGGTAGTTCTTGTAACAACCAGAGTTTACACTCAGGCAGCCTGGCTGCAGAGTCCACTGTCTTAATGACACCATACTGGTAATAGTTCTGTACTTCTTCATGTGATGTTGCAGAGAATTCTACAGCATTCCATATTTCCTCATTTAATCAGGCAAGTAAAACTATTAAAAGAAACTTATGCCATATGAATTATGAGATATAATAAAGGCAAATTTGAAAGTTTTTGTGTGAAAACCAAATTTTAAACACATTTCCCCTTATATTTTTATTGGAATTAGTGTGATACAAACACCCATGTTAATTAAACACATGTTTTCAAACTCCATTAAAGGCAGTTTTGAGAGTGAAAAGATGTAGCATTGTACAGTGGGAAAATAAAAAAAAATAATTAAGACAGGATAATAGGCATAAAATAGAATTAATCCCCTCCCCCATAAACAAGGACTTTCATCACCCTAATTTTAAGTACTCAAAACATTCCATAGAGTTTTCTTATTTTGTTGCAGCAAACATGAAATTCTAATTTAAATGATCCTTCTGGGTTTTCTTAAAGCAAGAACTAAATTTTAGAAATTCATGTTTTAATTTTATGTTGGTAAATAATTGTCACTTTGTTCAACTAATATCCCTAATTGTGACCTGTTTCTGATTGTCTTGTCAGATGCCCTACTGGTATAATTATATACATCATTCAATCTTTGGGTTGAGAATATAAGCAAATCCATGAAACAGCACACTATGAGATGAGATAATGATCTCAAGCTTTGAAAATCATGGTTTCACAATATCCTTAATGTTTCTTTTCCAGAAATGCCTCAGCTTTGTCCTGATGTGTATATTACCACAGGGTGCTATTAGTATGGCACTGTGGCTGTGAGTAATATTTCTTATAGAAATGAATACCTGAATAGCAATTGGGCAAAGTACTCTGGATTACTTAAATAGATGTGTTTTATGTTTTTCTTCACATAAAAGGAATGATCCCCAAAGCCAGCCAGGTAGCCTTTTGCACTGATCCTTCCATTCCTGGAGGAAGAAAGTTGTAATATGTAAAGCTCAGCTCTGATCACACTGCTCCCCTGCTCAAAGATAATCAATCCCAAAAGCCTATAAATAAAATCTTTTAAACCACATTTTCACAATCCTGTCCCATTTAACCTTCTTTCATGAATTGAAAAACACACATTTCTGCCTACACATTAATATTTATGAACCTGGAAGAATTTCACAGTAATCATTCCTTCATCATGAGTCTTTCTTCACAGTTTAGATAGTTCCTGCTATGTTTCCTTGTTCACTGGCTTTTCTTCTGCTTTGTCTAATACACTGTTAAGATGGTCCAGTGCTAGACCAAAAAAAAAAAAAAAAAGGGAGTTCCCGTCATGGCTCAGTGGTTAACGAATCCAACTAGGAACCCATGAGGTTGCGGGTTTGGTCCCTGCGCTTGCTCAGTGGGTTAATGATCCGGCGTTGCCGTGAGCTGTGGTGTAGGTTGCAGACGCGGCTCGGATCCTGCGTTGCTGTGGCTCTGGCGTAGGCCGGTGGCTGTCACTCTGATTCGACCCCTAGCCTGGGAACCTCCATATGCCTCTAGAGTGGCCCAAGAAATAGAAAAGACAAAAAAAAAAAAAAAAAAGATGGTCCAGTGCTATTTTTGAGAATTACATTTTCAACTCAAGAGGTTTCACTTGATTCCTTTTCATATTTAACTTTTCTTCTCTCATTATTTTCATACTTTCCTCTTAAATTATTGATCATCTCTATAATGATGATTTTAGAGTTCTTGCTTTTTTTTCTCCTCCCTTCTTGCCTGCCTTCCTTCCTTTTCTATCTTTTTGGCCACATCTGCAGCATATGGAAGTTCCCAGGCTAGGGGTTGGATCAGAGTTGCAACTGTTGGCCTATGCCACAGTCACAGCAACGCAGGATCCAAGCCACATCTGTGACCTACACCACAGCCGAAGACAATGCTGGATCCTTAACCCACTGAGTGAGGCCAGGCATTGGACCTCCATGCTCACAGATACTAGTCCTGTTCATAACCCACTGAGTCACAATGGGAACTCCGGGTTTTGCTAATGACAGCATCCCTGACATTTCTGGGTTTGTTTTTATTGAATTTTCCTCCTCATGAGCCACACTTTTCTGATTCTTTGCATTTATGGTAATTTTTTATTTGATGCTGGGCATTTTGTGTGCTATACATTTGAATGTTTGGACTTTATCTTTTAAAGTTATTACAATTATAATAATAATTATTATTTGGTATGCACTTGATTGACTTGCAGATCAGCTTCATCCATTTGGGACCTCCTGTTTAAGCTTTATTTGGCAGATCTACATTGCCTCTTAGTGTTAAAGCAGTCTTTGCTGAAAGCCTGAGGTATTCAGTAGAGCCCTTCCACTCACCCCAGCTGGGACTAGAATGTTTCCTACTCTATGTGAGCACTGGGATTTATTTATCACACAGTGCCTTGGTAGTGGTTACTTTTTTTGCCTCATGCAATTTAGCATTCTGCAAAAACTCAAGAAGCCTTTATAGATTCTTGTCTCTCATTCTACAGTTTTCTCCTCTCTTTGGTACTATGCCCCACAGCTTCTAGCCATCTCAGCCTGACTCCTATCTTTGTCCTCAAATCAGTGAGACTGCTACGATATGATTTTTGGGGGGCTCCTCTCCTTATTCCTTACCCTGGAAAGTGCTGAGAGGTTGAAAGCCAGGGTGAGCTTAGGGATCGACTCATTTGTGACCTTTCTCTTGTTAATCATTCTCCAGTCCTGTCTGAAAATAACTGATATTTTTTTCCAGGTTTTCAATGTAAGGTGTGAGGGCAAATATAATATCAGTTCACCTGTCATGAGCAAAAGCAGGCGTCCTCAACATGACTTTAATATTTAAGAGTTTCCAGCTTTAAGATAATTCCTCATCAAGATTCTGATATTGTTTCCTTGTCCTTTTGCATTCAGTGTTGTTGATGTCAGTCTGAATTGTGTTTCTTTGTAAATAACCTTTTTTGTCCTTTACGTGGTATTTCATGATTTTTTAATTATTCTTTCCAATTTTCTAACATTACTCTTGAACATTTGGGTTTATTATTATCATCATTTCTGTTGCAATCATTTGCCTTTTGACTTTCTGATATATTTCATTCCCTCTCCTGCCCTTCTCTTTCTATCTGAATTCTTCTTTCCTTCAGACTTCTGATGAATTTGGCCTGTAAGAGGTCCTATTGGGAAAATGAATGGGGGACACAAAAAAATCAGTCACTGAGTTCATCTCCTACTCACTGTTTTAGGTATTGCTCCAGACAATGAAGACATCTCCTTTTTGACTCCAGTTCTTGTTTTTCTTTTTTTTTTTTAAAAAAAAAAAGCTCTGAAGCCCCTACTTCTGTGTTTGTTGCTTCTGTTCATCACTACATTTTCCTCACTTGTTATCTTGAAACCGGCTGTGGTACCAATGTTTTTCAATGATGTCAATCAAAGATACATTTAAGTTTGTCTTGTCAGATTATCTGATGTGACATACAGCACTTAATTAGAGTATCAGACTAATTTTATATTAACATGACAAAATAATTGATGAATTTTAAGAGTAATTTTTTTCTTGATTCTTGTCTATGTTTTGAACTGTATAATGTTAGATACTATTTATAAAACAAACTGGACAACTTTTCACAGCTCTTAAGAGAGCTGATTCCTCATAGTATTTTTTTAAATAAGTTATTCTGTAATTCATCAATCCATTATTTTTGTGAGGTGATTCAAACCTTTCACTGACTACCAAAAATTCCTTCTAATTTTACTAAAAAAAAGAAAATCAATGACACATTGAAAATGAAAGATCAATAGTGTATGAATGTTTGTTCCACTCTATCAGACGATGTTGAGAATTGTGGAAAGTTCTTCTGAGCAATTATGAGACTTGCAGAAAACTGAATCAAATTGACATTTGGGACTTACTACAATCTTATTTATACAGTTATCCTAGGAAAGTTTATGGATATTATAGACACTTATTCTGATAAATACAATAAATTAAAAAGTACAGAAAAATAAAAAAGAATCACTTAACTTTCTACCATTTGGAGTAAATAATTGTTAATGTCATATTTGCAGGAAGCTCTTTCTAAAATAAGTAAGCACAATGTTATATTTAAAGTCTGGATTCCTTTGATCTCTGCTCAAATTTTCATTCCTCTTGCTGAGTCTCTAGAATTAGCCACTGTCATAAAGATGATGGCCCCTCTTATATGGCACTTCCATACTTTGATAAACACATCTACTACATATGATGCCAGAGATATTTTAGCATTTTAATGTTTAATAAATCACCTCAGAGTATACATATATTCAGCAATTTCTTTTTTCATTTAACATTATGCTTTTGTAATATAAATATATTTTTACAAATACACTTATAGCTCTTTTTATAGTGTGTTTTATGACTCACTTATTCATGTCCATATCGATGAGTGGATGGTCTGGAGCTAGCCCCTAAAAGACCTTGAAAGCCCATAATGTGTATTTCTTCTCAAATCATATTCAGTGGTATTACCCTGATGGGTCAAACAGGCCACAGGACATATTTACATCATGAAAACTGGCAAATGCTATGTTAATTAACTATTACTCAGTGTCTTAAAGCCTATTGGCAAGAAATAGAGTTAAATTACTCTCCAAAGAAAGTATAATAATGTTCACACCCATAAACAAAGTTGAAAAATTCTTGGTTTTTCTACCTCCAGGTCATTAATAGAGATTGTTTGATTATTATTATTAAATTATTATTTGGGCTTATTGTTGATTTACTTGACAATATAGATTATAAATTTTGCTAAATTTTTTTCACTCATTATTTTCTTCCATAGATTTTTCCATAGATTTTGGTCTGGCTCTATCATTTGTGACGTTTCTAATTCATCCACCAAGATGTTTATCTTTTGCTGCAGTTATAAACCACTCTATATTTATTCTCTAGTAAGTCTGATACCTAGGAATACAAGAACCTTTCATTCACTACTTATTCTTTACTTTTAAAATTACAGTGGCATCCACGGTCCTTTACCATACAAATTTTGGAATAATTTTGTGAAGTTATCCTAAATATAATTTTAATTAATTTATTAAGATTAAATTGAAGATATCAATTAACATAATAATTTACTACTATGGCAAACCGCATCTTTTCATATGGATGCTTTGATTTTTCTCTATTCAGGTCTTCTATTAGAGCTATCCAAAATTCTAAGTTATATTCATATTATTCTAGCATATGTTTATTTAGTACTAAGTTCATTATAAAGTTGTTTGTATGAGTGATTTTCATGAATTTCTGCCTTTAAATTTATGATTTTTTTTGGTTTATTTCCTGTCTCTTGTCCAAGAGAGGAAATAATTTACCTAGATTATTCTCATCTTCCTTAACAAAATTCTTTAATATATGCATTATTTTTATTAGCTTTCTTTCACTTTTTTCTTTCTATTTGATAAGTTCCTTTAAAAATTAAAATTACTTACTAATTATGACTATATACACATTCCATATATTTTATGTACTTCTTTTGTTAGCCTTCTTTTTGTGTTCGTTCACTGAGGCAGAGTAGTAGCAGCATAAAGGTTTACCTGTCAATAATGCCATTTTATGGGTGGTATACAGGTATAAAATAATGTTCCACTTAGAGGTACCTCCTTGTTGTAATCATTTTATAAACTACATGATTGGAAAAGAATTAGATCCCTCTGCTGCAGTGATAAAGTCATACTCCAAGCCTTAGCTTACAACACTATGAGGTAGTAGAAACTTAGTTTCCTGCTCACTTCTACCTAATTAGCAGGCATCACTGAGAAAGATCAGCCACTTCCATGTCACATGGCTTGAATGGATTCCAGCCAGGGTGTATAGCACTACTCTCTAGAGATAATTTCCATCGAGCTCAGTGGAAAGCCATTTCCATCTCTGAGATGAGTTATCTCTTAAATATCATAAACATTTCACAATTCCAGGGTGATTGTTCTAACTTATAAGTTAATACCAAAAGAGTTATTTGATTTCCACATTTGGGAAAATGTATTGTTTTTATATGCTATAGAAAAATAAAGCAGGGTAATAAGTAGGATTGGAAATGTCAGTGGGTTTTCTTTTTTCTTTATATCCTCTAACACACCCTGGTTCTACCTTTTCTTGAATTATCTTTAAAACATTATAGTATATAACTATAGATATAATAGAGATATATTTTCATAGTTGTGTCATCACAGCTTTAGATTAATTCCACTGTGTCACTATCACTTTAAAGAGAAGCTGTGTGTGTGTGTGTGCCTGAAACATTATTACTGAGGTATAGTTAAGTCAGTCAACTTTCACATGGTTAATATGGTTAATGAAATGCTTAGGAAGTTAAAAAAATGGGCAATCCCTCTCAAGGAGGAGACATCTCATGAGAAGGAATGC